>NW_027071903.1:19373031-19898031 GCF_038088225.1 Cyrtonyx montezumae
GGGGCTCCAGAGGTCCTTTCCAACCTAAACCATTTCATGATTCTGAGACTGCAGATTTCTGTAGGATCCAAGCTACAGAGATTTCATTAAAATAACCCTTTAAAGTGATACAAAATAATGATGGAGTGTTCTCAATCCAACTGTGACTACCACTAATTTAGCTCAATGCTACAATGACCTATCTCAACTGAAATATGACCGATCCAAGCAGAGCTGCGGACTAACAGCAACTGCAACTTGTGCCCAGTTCTGCTGTGAAACCCAACCCAGCTATTCAAACAGCTCTAGTTTCAAATAAGGAAAACTTCCAAGATTGCTATGAATGAGGTTTAAGCAGCAACTGAAATGACAACCTGTATCTTCCCCTAGCAGACAACAACCAACAAAAAAACCCCAACAAAAGCAGGTACCAATATTTAAAAGGGAAAAGCTAAGATTACTGAATTATTATCAACTTGTTTTGACAAATACTTGTGCAAAACATCAGCCTGCAGCAAGAAAACCTAGCTCTCACACTGAGTGACAAAACATGACATGAGATGCCCACCTTTCTCCACGCTGGCACTGCCACCACTCGTTGGCGCGGCCTCAAAAGAAGTTCCCCGTACAGAAAACACTTTGATGGCTTCATCACATTGGACCGTGCAAAGAACATTTCCTAGTGAACAACAGTCACGTTTTTACAGAAGACATGACACACATGAGATCAAGTTCCTGCCAAAAACAAAACTCTTACAGATGATCAGAGCTGGGAACCAAGGCACTCCGTAGGTGTTCACTTCCAATATTCTAATTTACTTTTAACTCCATCTTTCTGCAGTACAGTAAAAACTGCTTCATTTTTAAGGGATACAGTGCATTTAAATCATCCCTTACGAAGGCTTTTACATTTCGTGAGAGAAAAAAAACACCTTTGAAAGCATCATTCTGAAACATAAGAAGGATCTAAAATTCAAAGTCAATCTATCATACTGTTGTATTATATTGCTATATGAGTTCATGTTTTTTTCTCAATAATTATATAAGATACTAATTTCACAATGAAGGCTGCAGAGAAAATTACACTCAAGAAGTGCCACAGCACCAGGTACTAGCAAACAAAATCATAGCAAACAAATACCACCTCAGTGTGCATGTTACAGTTTTGTATAGTAGCATTAAGAAACTCAAGCTAGTGAGTCCCTCTCTGAATTGAAACACAGGGACAGAAAAGAGTTACCAAAAAAAGACTGCTAAAAGAATTACAAATTATATCAATTAAATATTATAAATAATCAGTGCAATGTCTTCATAATCAGAGAAAATAACCCCGTGGCAGCTCAGATCAGAGCTAATGGAAGTCATATTAAATAATGTCAGACAATTAACTTGATGTTTTATGTTTTACAAAATCAAATCAGAAATACATTAAACAAAGAAATTGAGTACGTATAAAGGATATTGAATTCTACTAATTAAAGTGAACGAACTGGCTTCCATCTAAAATCCTACAGCACCAAAATTACCAGAATTGCTCAGATTCTCACTAAGACAGCATTACATGGGATTTTTAAGCAATTCAGACTGTAAGGTGAAAATTCCTAACATATTCCAGTGTTCTAACAACTGGACTACAAAAAAGTCACCAGTATTAGGTACCTTACTGCATGAGCACTGCATACCTGTTGTCATCACTCACCTGCATAGATAGTTCTGACAAAAGTGTTCGGTGATTTAATCTCAATGATGTCAGAAACAGGAGCAACATCAAGTTTAGCAGCCACTCTGGGAATAAGATTCTACGAGTTAAAGATTAAAAGTCAGCAACATAAATGCTGGTATCTGCACACGAGAAAACACAAAGGAAATAAGGTGAAAGGCACACATTAAAGAAAGAAACGTTTGCTGACCTGATTTTAAGTTCACAGACTGCAGCTTGCAATTAAGGCACATACAACTGTTACATGCCTGCAGGACTGCTCACACAGCTTCAGCAGACAAATAAGAACCCAGCACCGTAACAACATTAGAAATATTATGAAGCTTACGGTAAGTAATCCCCTAATTGAATATCTTAAATTAGGAGGCTTATTTGCTTCAATAATTTAGAACTGAATATAGATGCAATTTACTCGGAAAATTGACAATTATGGATGGCTGAGTTCTTATAACAGTGCTTCAAGAAAAAAGAAAAACAAAAAGCATTCTGGAAGGCATTCATCAGAGACAGCAGCAGAAGAAAAAAAAAAAAAATCTACTCTCCCTGCAAAAAAAAAAAGCCAGAAAAATTACTGTTTAAAAATCAATATTAGAACATATATTCCCCTATTCTGAAATTAGCTCTAGAGAATTATCAGCACCTTTGGGAATTTGAAGGAGGATATAAAGAGCAACATAAGGCATTGAGAAATTAAGGACAGCAAGAGCTTTACTTGCTTTCTCTCCCTCTCCCAGCCTGGTGCACCGGAGCCCAGTTTGGTCATCCTTACTGCTATGACAACAGGCACTGATTCACTCCTCTAGAAAAGCACTGCTCAATGATGGGAGCATAAACTTTAAAGCAAGATATTAACCTCTACCAAGCCACTGCAGATCACAAATAAATGCAAAATAAAATGATTAAGACTAGGGCACGTAAGGATTTCTCTCAGCAAAATTACAACTATATGGATTGATATTGATTGGAAGTAAAAATAGAAGGGAGGTTCACATTATTATTCATTCCACCCTGGCAAGATTTCTCAAGTGTCCTTTTTGTCTGATTCAACTGCACTGCAGCATCACCAGATTGTCAGTGCTACAGCCCTCCATATATTTAAGCACATTTTTAAGCACATATTCTTTAAAAAGTTCTGAAAAATTGTATTTTCTTCATTAAAAAAAGAGCAGAACTTGGATCTGTATTATCTGTATATGTTTACAGACATTCCAATCACAACCTATAGCTCAGATGTGACCCCCCCCCAAAAAAAAAAGAACTTGCTGCTGAAAGGTCTGCACACTTTCATTTCAACATACAAATCACACAACAATCCTGGTAATACTAGAAGTGAAACAAAAGTCACCAAAGCCAGTTTACCAGGTTTTCATCTCCAATTACTGCATTTTCATAACGCTTTCAGATATCTTTAAGTATCTGGGGTTATTACACTCTTCATGCACTTTGCCTTATGCAAATAAGATTAGCTGCTACTGCTGAAGAGCCTCTCTGCTGCCCCTTAGTTCAAGTCAGCCCATAAAAGAACTCAAAAGCAGCTGGTGGCTTCTTCAGTGCACTGCTGTCATGTTTTTTGGAAGCTCTCAATTGTCCAGGGCTGATGTGAACACCCTCTTCTCAGGCACACATATAAAAGTGTCTCTTTTCTGCAAGAACTTTTTGATGCATTTTGATTTACTTACCTTCCCAAAGGCAGATGCTCCGGCACAAATGTGGGTGTACTTGAATTGTTTCTGAGTTTCCAAAACCAAGGGAGTCAGCTCCTCTGAGAATAAAAATACAAATATACAGCTATTGTACTGTCAGTCACAGAACAATACTGCTCGTTCTGTTAGCAGATAAGAACGAGTCTCACCTGCTAGAAATCCCTTGTATGCATCATGCTGAGCCACGAGAACTTTTGCAACACCCGACACTTTGCTGAGCTCTTGTGCTACCTGTGAGTACACACAAATTGTTATTAGGTCACATTATAACAGCATGTGGAGGCTTCAACCAAACGTAGAGCTGGCAAGCACCACAGACAGCAGGAGACAGCCCCTAATGCAAACTGCTCACAGCCTACAGATGAGTTCAAACTGGAACACAAAAGCACGTCATTTCAGAATTAGGACAAAGAATGAGCTGCAGATCTTCTGACTCACAGCACAGCTCCTGACAGGGCAGTGAGAACCCATTTTGGGAATAAGAGAACTACAAAGCAACACAAACCTAGCAAAGATTGCCCCGTACAAGAGATCTCATTTTTATTACAACAGCCAATAACAATCTCATTTAAAGATAATTACTAAGCATTCTACCATAATCAAAGAAAACAATCCTATCTTCTTTTTACATTGCTCAATATCTACTTGCAGAGGTATACCATGCAAATAAAAATGTACAGTCTTTGTCCAGCCTTCAGCAGCAGCCCTTTGCAGCTGACTGCTTGTTGATGTGATGTATATTTTCAATGCTATCTTTATGCAGTTTTGTCCTTTTTATTTGCAGAAGTGAAGTTTAAACGATGAAAGGGCTGTTGCAGATCAGAGAAAAGACTGACAGCAATGTCTGGAGGCCACATGCATCACCCCCGAACTCATGTAGTTTTACCAAGTTTGCTGAGAATCAGCTTTACCCTTAACATTTAACACAAGGAAACAAACAAATATCCCACAACAGCTGCTGCAGAATATCCAAGTATCTGGCTCTTTTGTCCCACTAACTTGGACTCTTATAAAGCTTAAAAAAATAATAATCAATTGTGCTTTCTGTGAAGAACTTTTTCCCCAGCATGACATATATTGCCAAATGGACACCACTTACTTTAGCACTGAGCTCCAAACAAATGGAACATTCCCAACCATTGTTCTACTGAACAAGTACCAAAAAAAAAAAAACCAAAGGAAAAGGAAATCACAGATCTCAACCTTGAGGCTCAGTCTAGAATCAGAAACATTGGGAGAGGTTTGTTCAGGTTCTTGTGAATGAGCTGCCACCAACACGTCTCCTGCACAAGACAGCACGTGGCCCCTTCAGAATAACATAAGCAATACCCTAGTATAATAAAAATTGGGCATAATTATCCTTACTTTTCTTGCTCGTGTCAGACTACATCATGCTGGAGTAAGAGTGCCTCTTACATACTAATGCCCAGCTTTTGCACTTCACAGAGGTGAGACTAACAGTACAAGGGCTAATACACAAACAGCTCATCCTTTAGATGTGAGCTATTTAATTAAGTCAAGAAACACTAATTTTGGATTTTCAGATTGCAGACACTCCTGCTACACTACCAGCAGCTAAGCAGTGAAGGGCAGACACTCAGAAACCTCACCTCACGTGCCATTTCATTTCTGCCAGTCTCTCTCTGCACGATGTAAGGTTTTTTTTCCCCCCCAAGTTCTCAGCACTGCAATATTTACCTTTCAAACTTTATGTGGAATATTGTTTTAAGAGTTAACTGTCCTACAGTCTTATAAAAATGTGCTTGCTTAACTTGTAACAGCTTATATTGATATTCACTCTCGTGAAATGAAAACAATACCCACATTTCCACTTCAGAAGAGAAGCAGCTCAAGTGCAGCACATTTCCTGTAGATTAGCAATTCATGGCACAGTTCCTCTTTGCTGGATTATTTTTCAAGCTAGACAAGATGCTACCACACACAACTCCAGTGTGTTCATTAATTCATTCAAGTGGAAAAAGGATTTCCTACCTTGTCACAACTGGTCCCAGCAACCAAACAGGAAACTTCACCTCCGAGGCGTTTTGCAGCAGTGACTGCATTGAGTGTAATGGGGGTAAGGGTCTCATTGTTGTGTTCTGCTATGACCAGAGTACTCTGACACCGGTGCAGCAGCAATGCCTTCAAAGAGAGAAAGAGAGAGGAGTTGGGTACTGTGCATTTAAATAATAATAATAAAAAAAAAGTTCCTAAGAGCATTCAGTGCTTTACAGAAAGCTGTCAGCTATACTGATGTCAGCTGCTGCTGTCCAGCAAGACAGACCAAACCTAGATCACTTTTATTAAGAAGTCAGAATACACTTTGTACTGTTTAATAATGATAAGAAATGTACAAACTTGGTTGACTCCAGCATAGCTGCAACACACAGCTTTCTAACTAAAACCTTCACAGGAAAACACCAAACAGCCTTAAGAAGAAATTCCTAGTAAGTCACATTCAAGCTCAGCTGATCAACTGAACTTCATGCCTTTAAGAGCAAACATAATTCAACACGAACACAACATTGAGATTTTTGGTGGCTGTAGACTGAAATCCTCATGAGGATGAGACAAGTGAGACTAAGATCCCAGGAAATCAAGAGAAAGAAGCAGCTAATTGTCATTTATTTCCCCATACGTTTTAGCCAGTCTCTCCACAGAACTCACTTTGTTGTAATCAGTCATCCACAAGGACAAAACTGTAGGTAGCAGAAGGATGGCAAAATGCATCAAAGGCTCCCAGCCTACAACCACACTGACAGAACCAGCTGAACAGCACCAAGTTTGACTGTAGATAACCTATTTTCCCTCACAACATGTTATTGACCACTTAGGCTACCACCACAGTTTAATGGTGCCTAAATAATCGTTTCCACCAACTCACTGTCCAGGCTAACAATAAGGCAGGGAAAAAACAGGGAGGGGAACAGTGTTTTTTCAAGCATTTGTTATCCTAAATCAAAACTCGAGTTACGATCAATGCAATATGGAACACACCGACAGCAAAACATGATGGACTTCATGCAGAAAAAGCCAACCCGAGGGCTTCTCTGCAACTACTCTTAGGATAAAGATACAAATAAAAAGGTATATTTCCACTTAATAAGGACCACAATTTGTCATCTTGATTAAAACAATACGGATTCTTGTAGAAGTACTCTCTACATTTCATCTCCTATGCTTAAAGCTACTTGTTATGATTAAAGATTCTAAGGACAACTGAACCAGTAACAAAACATTTATTGCCAATATAGATCAGACAGAATATTTTTGATTATGCTTCAAATACTGTTTGCAATAAAAGTTTGGAGATTTAGTCACCGTTTGAAGAATAAATCCATGCTTTTGTGGCAAATAGCTCCCTTTTTCAATGACTTACAGTTGTGTCACAGCGTAAAGTGGAGAATCTTTCAGGGGCATGGCCCAAAGAGAGAAAGAGACTCTGTAAAAACTTTAATAAAAGCCTGGTGCAGCTCAAAGCAGCACACATCTTAAAAACACACTTAACTCTTCTCTAAATAAGGCCAGTTTAAAAATAAATTAAATCTTCCATTCTAGATCTTGTAGGAATCTTACCGGTTCATCCGGGATTTTTACTCATGAGCCTGGATTTGAATGTACAAGTACACATAAAATCGCTTTTGAAAACAACTAAAAGCAAACCAAAACAAAGCAGAATCTGGCATAAAAGCAGAGGTTAAATTCAGTCACACATGATCCTCAGCTCTGCAGATCTGCAGTAAGATGTTAATGCATCCAAATAACCATGGATCTGCCTCACTGAGCTGCTCCAGTTGCTCACTGATGATTCTCCACCTGGTTCTCCATCAGGATGTTTGTTTTCAAGCCCGGATAAAGTGGGAAGGTTACACATAAACCTAGCCAGCTGGCAGCAAGGCTATGAAAAGCACAAGTAACCATTACACAACAACAAAGCTATTGACAGCAACGCTTTGAGATGGGACAGCACCCAGCTCTTGTGCCACAGAAAGCAAGCTCTGGAGAATCAGTCCATCCAAAGAAATCAATTACAATTAAACATTCTACGGACCTGGGGAATTAAGTGTCTTCTCACAAGCACACCAGCAGACCTTGAAGACAAGTGACAGTAATCACATGACAGTAGGACAGGGAATTTATTCTGTCTAGCTTTAGACATGGATGGAAGCCAGGAACCCACGCTCCCTCTGCACTGGAAACATCCACACCACCTTTCCAGGGGCAACTCCAGACAGCGATTCAGACTACAGTAAAATGAATACCTATGAAGGAAAAACAACTGGAGTTTTCAGCTCATCCTCCTCCAGGTACAGCAAACCTGCCCTCTGGCTTCCAGATGTCTGAAAGATAGTGGGATTAACCCAAATGTGCAGTGCACACCCTATCAGTCACTCACAGGCCCAAGGGATGCACTGAAATGATCTTCTCAAGTCATACCACGGCATCTTTCTGCTCCTCACTTGAGAAACCCAGCAGCGATTTCCAAGCTGAATGCAAAAACCTTAAGAACGATCCCAGAAATTCCAGACTCGGTGCACACAACCAGCACTACTCACCACTCCTGTCCCAGCCAAACATTACAGATCTGCAATGCACCTGCTGCACACGCACAGACAAACCCAAGCCTAAGGCCAAGGAGCCACACGGTGCTCATTCAATCTGCCCAGGTGATCGCAGAATCACAGAACAGCTGAGGTTGGAGGGGATCTTCAAGAACATCCAGCTCCACCTCCAGCTGTGAGCACAGCTGCCACCCGCCAGATCAGACTGCCCAGGGCTGCACTCAACCTGGGCCTGGCACCACCAGGGATGGGGCACCCAGCCCCATTGCCTCATCACCCTCCAAGTAACAAATGTCTTCCTAACATGGAACTTGGAACTACCCGTCTCTACTTCAATGCTGTCAATGAGTTCTTCTCAGCCTGCACATCTGGGATCGTCCTGACCCAAGCACAACACCTCACATTTGGACTTACTGAACCTCACTAGGTTCACGTGGGCCCACTTTCCAAGCCTTCCCAGGTCCCTCTGGATGACATCCCTTCCTTCTTTCCTATCAACTACACCACTCAGCTCAATGCCATCAGCAAACTTGCTGTAGGTGCCCTCGATGCCATCATCCATGCCATTTATGAAGGTGCTGAAGAGCACCAGTCCTAAAACACACCCATTTTAGGGGGACACCACTCATCACCAGCCTCCACCCAGGCATCAAGCCACTGACAACAGCCCTCTGGCTGTGACCACTCAACCACCAAATAGCCCCACCTTCAAACCTTCTCCAATTCAGAGATAAAGACGTGGTGCAGGACCATGTCAAAAGCTTCACAGCCTCCTCGCAGCGATCAAATGGTCTTTCAGATCACCCATACATTGCACAGAGGTCCAGCACTTCTAAAATATGAATTTAGTGCTTATATACTATAAAACGTGTACTAATAGCTAAAATATCATCAACAGGAGCATCATAAATCTCTCCTTGCTGCTTGGTAGGACTGATGAGTCAACAGCGAACTGCCCACACTCAATCTACAGACAGCACTTTCTTAGCTGTAAGAGCAAACTAGCCAGAAAATGACATCTTCAAATTGCTTAATAGGGATCAGGTATCTCACACAGACCCGTTAATACTGGTAAAAGAAATCCCAAAAGTAGACTCAATAGGCAAAGGTTTGGGGCGGCTGCATTCCTGTATGACAAAATAATGCCTAATTCAATTAAAAGACAGTCTCATAGCTGCAAAACTTAAATAAATAAATGGCAAGCTCGATACAGTGAGGGAGACCTGGCAATAACGTTTATACTTGTAGAGCATCTGTGACCATCTGGCTACAGCAGAGGTCTGAGACACAGCTACCACACTCCAGGAAACACTAACTGCAAAAGCGGCACTGAAGACACTTGAGCTGAAAAGAAAGAGCTGTAACTGCAATAAGAGAACAATAAAAGAAATTAAGGAAACGCTTGAAAATTGATTTAGGAATTATCATCAAGCCGTGATTACAAAAGAACTGAAGGAGCAAAAGAAAGATGTAGTACAGAAGAAGCTTCCCCAGATGCACCCCACTCAAACTGTTAATAAAAAAAAAAATCAAAGCAACCAAGCTGCTGGTAAATACAGACTAAGCTACTGAAAGTAACCTCAACATAAAGGAGCATGGTAAAAAGGCAGCTACAGAGCCACCAAGGACAGCTGAAGGACAGATACAAAGCATTCTCACAGCCTACCCAGTGCTCTTCCTGAAGGTCATCATTTGCTGGAGCACTCCAGACTATTAAACCCATTTACCTGAATTACCTCAGGCTAAAAACAAAAATAAATACCCATATGACCATCACAACATACATGCACACACAGGTACATATATATGAAATAAAATGTACTGCTTTCAGAAACATCAGGGAGTTGTGAGCTCTGAACAAATCAAGAGAAACCAAATGATGAGCTGAATGACAACTGGGCACAGACTTAAAAGATGATGGCCTCAAACTGCTGTGTGATGTCATGTGAGGAAGAGGGGAAAACACTGAAGAGACAAACACTTGTTTACAAGGGCAAAAAAAAAAAGATGAGGAAGAATAATTTTAAGGGGATATGTAATCTGTTATTCTGCAGAGGTAAGAAAGCATGCAAGACAATTCTGATGAGCAGAGTTGAATACCATTGCAGGTTGGTGCTTCAGTAGCCCACACAGAGCTATTTGCCATCAGATGACAAGCAACTGCATCTGTGATAGTTCCAGCACACATCTCATTTGGCACCAGCACATTCCAATGACTCTTAGGCGAAAGATTACAAAACTTTATTATGCTTTCCACTAGAAATGATTTCTTACTGCCTATCTTCGCTCTTCCCAAGCATCTTTCCTGTAATTTAAGCCTACTATTATTATTTTATGGGTACGGACCAGTGAAATGGCTCACTGCCACATCTGCACCAACTCTTTCTGTACTTGTGAACTTGTGTATCTTAATGAAAGGAGGACTGAGAGATACAACTCCACCCTCTCCTCACAGCTGATACTTCACAGACCCCTCAAACCCCATTTCTCTGTAGGCAGACTTACTCTGCGTGCCTTAAAAACCCGAGTACTTCAGCAGGAAACCATTCCCTCCTCCTGCAGACTGCAAAGCCACGCGAAGTCAGTAACAGACCGCGCGAATGCACAACTTCACGTGCAGGTGGCTGGAAAACAACGAGCTGGCTCAGCCTGCCCGGGCAGCAGCGGCCCGCTAGGACAGCACGTTACTGACACAGCTGCTGCACGCCTCCTGAGCGAAGACCTTTGCTCCATTAGGCCCAGGGCCGACGGATCAACGCGATTGCGACAGCTGTGACCCGAGAGCCGCTCCGTCGCTCAGGAGCGGCCCCACAGCTCACCGTGCACCGCGAGGCAGCGTGAACGAAGGTCAACGGCGAACAGCAAAGCCCGCGGACGCCGCGTCCCACAGACACCGCCGCCCCAGTGCCCCTCGGGCCGTCCACGCGGGCCCAGATCGCGCGGGGCCGCCCCTCGTGTCCCGCACCGCGCTCCCCCCGCCCGCACTCACCGCCTTCCGCGCACCGCGCGCCGCCGCCCGCAACATGGCTGCGCCGCCCCGCTCCGCCCCACGCAGATCTCGCGAGAGCCGCCGCGCCGCGCCGCGCCGCACCGCCTCCTGATTGGCTGCGGCGCGGGGCCAATGGGAAGCGCCGGGCGGCGCCCCCATCTAGGCGGCGGGACGGTTTGAAGCGCCGCGCCGGGAATGGGGCGGTGGCTGAGGGGCAGTGCTCCGGTACCGGCAGCGCTGCCTGCCCCGCTGCCTCTCCATCGCGAGCGCTTTCTATTCGTTAAAGCCGCAAAGGTCAGCGCTGCTCCGTGCCTCCATTGAGCGAGCAGCGTTACGTTCGTTCGAAAGGCATCGCGTGGTGAAACGCTACAACACGGAGCGAGAGCCTCGCAGTTAAGCCCACCTCCACCTGAACGCCCTCAGTAACAGCTCCGTAAGCGGCTCCGAAACCGAGCTTCCAGCTTCCAGAAGCGTGGCTGCGTGAGCCATCCTCCCAGGACAGAGCAGCCGCCTGCGCCTGAAAGCACCGGAGCAAAAAAGCACGAGCTGACCTCCTCGAAATGTGCATTTGCTGCTTCGGTTTTCAGTGCTTCCAACCAACGCAGCCGGGAGCTCCTCCACCAGACTGACCTACTTGCACCACAGCCCGGAATGAAACCATTCCTTTGCCGCAGATCAGCTTGAGCAGCACGCGATGTTCGGATGGTGGTGACACAGACACCCATCCTCTCGTGTTCCCCAGGCATAGCACTGCCAGCCCAAAGCAACGTCAGGCTTCCCGGGAGCAATGTCAGGCTTCCCGTTGTATTTTCTGTCTATAATTTTAATTTAAAACCTCAGCAACGCTTCAGAGGCACGTAATCTTTATTGAAACTGGCTTGATGCGGATTACTCCCTTGAAGCACAAAGGAAGTCTTTATCACGTATGGCCAGTGTTCGGGGAGCTTATAACTGTAATCAGGTGGGGATTATATCAGCACGATCCATATTAGCTGAATGGTGGCAAAAACCTTTTTTTTTTTTCTCTCTCTTTCCAATTTGACCTTCCCACCTCCAGCATGATAACAACAAAAGTGGTAAAACTGCACAGGGAGGGGCTGCCAGCAGCAGAGTCACCGTCCCTCCCCGGGGCGGAGGATATTACTCTGTATTTTGAAAGAAAAATAAGTCCTTAATTAGTGGAAGCAGATCCATTTATAGCGCATTGTTATCCAGGATTATTTCATTAGTATCTGCTGACCTAATTTCTGAGTTTGAAAGGGAATTACATTTTTTCACACTCCTGGAGTGGGAGGCAAATCAGTAGCATGGTTGCTCACACTTACAACAGTAGGGTTGCAAACATCCCTGTCCTGGGGCCTCCAACAAAAGGAGAATGAAACACGGGCCATCACAAAGGTGTTATCACGACTCCATCAGAATCAGATTTTGGTTCCCTTGAAATACATAATTCCTAATTAAAACATATAGAATCCAGCTAATGCAGTCTCATGGCTGCGGGGTGAAGGGGAGGAACGTATCTTCTTTTTTATTACTGCTATGATGGTCCCCGTCTGGCAGGGGTCATCCCCAGCTCACTCCTTCCACTACTGCCGGACAGAGCTGACTCAGATAAATTAGAAGAGCTTCATTTGGGAGGCTTCTCTGCCACACGAAAGGATTCGCCTCCTAATCTGTCAAAATCCAATAACATTAAAGCAACTGCAACCTGCTTAGGGCTCAGCATGCAGGACCTGCAGCCCGGGGCCAGGCAGGTGCCTGTGGGGAGAGCCAGGGTGACAACCCACACTGGGAGTGCCATAGGAAAGCTCTGCTGCTGAGATACTCTGTGCCACAGTGCTGCAAAGCACACAGCCAAAGCAGCCCAGCAGCCCAGGATGCAACCTGTCCCCCCACCCCTTCCCCACAGATGTGGGGCCATTGGCATGGGAGGGCATACACCTCCCTGGGGCCCTGCTCCCCACCCACCTGCCGCAGACACGGAGCTTGACATCCATGGATTCTTTTGGAGTAAAACCCAGCACAGGTGTGCTTAGTGCTCTGCCCGGATCACCTTACAGCCACCCACCTGTGTGTTTACCACCAGCACTTTGTCTTTCACAAGGCACTACGTGAGCCCCCAGGCGAGCACAGCATCACCAGCCCTACCTCCAATGCAGGGGGCAGAGAGGAGCGCTCCCTCAGCAGTCACCCATCCCTGCTGACCCTACAAAGCTCTGCTGACAGGAGTTTCCCCTTTTCTGCCATCTCTCAGTAACAGTTTCCAGGTAACAAGGGCACAGCGACAAGCCACAATTTCTGCAGGCTGTCAGTGTTGCCCAAGACCGTGTCACTAGATGATGGAGGGACAGCCCTCCTGCTGAGGACAGGCAAGGAGGGATGTGCACAGGTTCCTGCAGTATGCAGGGCAGGCTCCCTGAGCAGGCAGCTCCTGCTGCACCATGCTGCAGGGCTGAGGGAGGGGTCCCCTGGGGAGTACTCCTCTCCACCCTGCATAGTGCTTGCTGTGGGTCTTGGTGACCCGCATCCCTCCTCTGGTGCATGCCTTGCCTTCTTGCTAATGGGAGATGTGTGTAAAATGCACCACGAGGTTGCATAGCATTATTTTTTAAACAAGAGCTGCTTTCTCTGCCCATCGTGCTGCTGGGGAGGAACCTGGATGCAGTGCTGGCAGCAACCCAACGCTCCTGCAGCAGCACGGACACCTGGGGGAGCGGCCCTGCCTGCGGTGCCAGCACAGAAAAGGGAAAGTTGCCTTTCCCTTCTTTTTCTTCAACTCCAGCTCTGTAAATAGCACCCTGGTGCCAAGGGCAGCAGCCTCGTTACCTGTTCTCGGGGCTTTGAGACCTGCTTGACTGCGGGCACCTCCATGGGCTACCTGCTGCCCATGCCACCTGGTGCCAAGGCCAACACGCCTCCCATCCCCACGTCCCGAGTCCCACATCACAGCTACTGCCTTTCGCCCAGCAGAAAATGGCACACGATCCCAAAAATGTGAACTCAATTTGCACTTCAGTGAAAGTAGCGAGGCGGCGGGACGGCCTCGGGGCAGCCTCTCCCACGCTGCGAGGCTGCATCGAGACCAGATGCATCCCTCCGAGCCACCAGAAACCAGTGGGTTCAGAGCGAGGGAGAGCACGGGGCCTGATGCTAAGGGAGTCAGGCGAGGCGGTGGGACGAGCCCTTGAGCTTTCTGCATCCCTCTCATCCAGAGGGGACGAAGCAGCAAGGGCTCCCTTTGCCATTTTACCACGGCTGATTCTTAATCAATAGCAGGGCTGGCAGCGGCTCTTGTGCAATACCACTTTCCGCAGAGCTGGGCCTTCTTCCCCTGCAATGCTCCCAACCCCTGCTGGTCTCAGAAGAATTGAGCCCAAAGCTCCACACAGCAATTCAAATGCATCGCCAGACATTGGGCCACCGGGTTAACCGCTGTTTAATTTCGTCACATTTGTTTGTGAGTTATGTACGTGCCTTTCTTTTGTCAACATCTCCTTTTAAAAAGGATATTGATTTTGTTTTCAAAGGCCCTCGAAAATAAAATGAATGACTACATTCTAAGGAAGAGTCATTTTCTCAACAGCTGTAAATAATTTATTGTTCGCAACCCACCCAGATCAAAAGATACTTCATCAACTGATGTGGCAAAATCTGGTGCAAGCTGCATTTCTATTATCTCCGATCCAATTAACCATTTGGAGCAGACTAAAACATAACTAGATCAATCCAGAATCAGATTAATAACCAATCCATAATCACATTAATCACAATCTGTCCATAATTAGCCATCAGATAATCCCATTGGACAGGAGGTGACATGCAGTATCCCATTATCTCATTAATTATCTATTTTCAGTATCAGACATTGTCCCCAAACCCGAGGAAATGTTTGTCAAGGAAAAATGGCATGGGGGATTTTCTGCCGTGCCAAAGACCCCGACAGTTTGATGCTGAAGTCCTACAGCCTTTGCTTTTGCACAGAACCAAAGCTCTGGCTGAGAGATGCCACGTTTTTAAATAAAAGATGATTATCGTAGGGAGGCGGATAAATAAAACATTTGTTTCATGCGGACGAGTTTCTCAAAGAAAACCCTCCTTCAAAGGTTTTAATGGTAACATGATAACAATAGCTTCACAACGCTAAATCTTATTGCAGATGGTTCCTGCCCCTTTTTTTTTTCTTTCTTGTAACGTAAGTGAAATTGTGTTCCATCTGTTTTAATTTTATAATGGACTTAATCCACGGCTGGCTCGGAAAGAATCGCCATTCACTGCCTTCGCAATCTGCTGCAAACCGAACAAAATCGTCACCCTTTCCCCTCTCTAGAGGCAACCCGTGTTTGTATTTGGGAGAAAGACACGGAGAGCCGCTCCGCACGGAGCGGACGCGGTGCCAAACCCCGCGGCCACGAGCCGGGCCAGCCCCGCACCGAGCCGGGCCAGCCCCGCAATTCCAAGGCGGTTCCCCGGGCAATCGCAGCCCCTCTGTGAAACGCTTCGGGGCTTTTGGTGTTTTGGGGTCTCTCTGGCCAAGTGATGTCTCGGGGTTTTCCAGCGTGCCGCCCGCACAGCGGCACCTGCCCGAATCCCACCTGCCTGACCGCCAGCCCCCCCGGGCTCTGCATGGTGCGCAGGTGAGCGCCTGCAGCGCTGCTGGGCTGGCTCTGCTCTAACCTTTCCCGCTCCCCGCTCGGAGGGAGGTTTGGGAGAGCAAGAACTTTGCCCTCGAGTGGGGAAAGGAGCGATGCAGCGTTGCCTGCCGAGCCGCTGCACGCTTAGGTGTGCCTCACCTTCCACTCACCCCGACATTTCGTTTCTGCATCCTGTAACACGCGGGTACCGACTCACTTAGGACACCGTGGATCCCCACCCGGGGACTAAAGACGCCTTTCCGCACTCCGTCTCCGCGGGGCACCTCCGGTGCCGGGCAGCACTCAGCTGCGAACCGCACAGTGCCACTGCCACGCGGGCGGGGGCTCGCCATGCCCTCAGGGCACCGGCGGAGCGCTCCGGGATGCGGGCAGGGGATGCTCAGCCCTCCCCCGCTGGAGGGTCGCCCCAAACGCCGCTGCACTTCCCAGCTCCCGCACAGATGCGCGCGGACGCTGCTTTCCGCATCGCAAAGCGGCAGCGGGGAGTGCGGGTCAGACAGACAGCCTCGGTGATCCAAGTCCTCCATCTCCCCGTCCCTTGGGATGTCACACCCGCGGTGTGCCCGACTCGCAGAGCCCGTCCGCTCCATCTGCATCCACCGCATCCTTCCGCACCCGCGCAGGTGGATCCGCGCCCGTCGCATTCGCGTGGGGCACTGTGGAGGTGACCGCGCGGCACCGAGCCCCGGGGCGGCCGCGATCCCGCCGTGCCGAGGCTGCCACGGAGCCGTGCGGTGAAGTCTGCGGGGATTTAAGAGCGAGCCGGAGCGCTCTGCCTATTGCTCCGCTAACGCACGGGAAACCCGCGGAGATCGGGGCGGGGGGAGGTGGGGGCGGAGGGGGACGAGCGGTAACGGAGGAAAAAAGAAACGCGAGAGGTTTCCCTGCGGGAGCGCGGAGGGATCAGGTGCACGGAGCTGCCGCCACGCGCGGCTGTTCCCGGGGACGGCCGCCCCGACGGCGCCGAACGCGAACGTCGGGGCGACCGCCGTCTGCTCCCGGCAGCTTCGCCCCGCGGCGCGCAACGAAGACGGGCACGGGAAAAGCGGGCGGAGAAGGCGGAGAGCGAGGAGAGAAAATTCACGGCGACGGGAAAACAGCGGCGAAACGGACGGGGGGGTGGGGGAAGCGGGGAACGGCCGCACCCTCCGCGCTCCGGGACGGCCGCGCGGTGCCGCTGCCCGGAGGAGACCCGGGGGGGATCCGCGCCGCTCCGCGCGCCCATTGTTCGCCGCGGCCAATCCGCGCCCGCCCTCCCCGCGGCCGCCAATCGCCTCTGGGGGCCGCGCGGTGAGGTCAGCGCCGCCCCCCCCCCGCCCGGTGCGCGCTGACATCACGGCGCTGCCCGGCGGGGCGGGCCCGGGGGGGCGGGCGCGGCCCCCGCCCCGCGCGGCGCGGGTAGTGGTGGAGCGGCGGCGCCGCGTCCCGCATCGCGCATCGCCGCCGGTGCGCACGGGGCCGCCCGCATGGTGGACATCCTCCTGCCGCGGCCGCTCCCGAGCGCCATGGGGGAGCCCGTCAAGAGTAAGTGCCGGGCGGGAGGGCCGCGCTGCCGTCGGGCGGGGGCTGCGCTGACAGCGCCGGGAAGGGCCCCGCGTGCGGCTGCGGGATCGGTGCGGGGATCGCGTGCGGCGCCGCTCCGCGCCCGCTCCGTCCTTCCGCCCCGCGTCGTTCTTTCGTTCCCTCCTTCTCTTTCCGCGTTTCGTTTTTCTTTCCTTTTTGTTTCTCTTTCCGTTTTCCTTTCTTCCTTTCTCTTTCTGTTCTTCCGTTTTGGTTTGGGGTTTTTTCTCTCTCGCTTTGCCCGGTGTCTCTTTCCGTTTTCGTTTGTCCGCTCTCTTCCCTTCGTTCTCTTTTTCTTTTCTTTTCTGTTGCGCTTCATTCTCCTTCTGTCGTTCCGTCGTTAGTTCTTTCCCGTTCTTTCTTTCAATCTTCCCCTTCGTTCCGTATCGGTGTTTCTGCTTTTATTTCCACTTCCGAGATTCCACTTTTCCTTCTCTTTCTGGGTCGATTTCCTCCGGTCAAATTTCTCCTCGGAATCCCCGCCGTTCCTTTCTCTCCCGTCGCGGCTCCTTTCTTTCTTTCCCCGTTCCTGCCTGTATTTCTCTCCTTCCTTTCAACTTCGCTTAAAAAAAACCCCAAATACATCCAAACCGAAACCCGCAAAGCGCGGAGCCGCGCAGCCCGCTGACGCCGCCGGTCCCGCAGGACGGCCGGGGCTGGCTCTGTGCGCGGGCTGCGGGGGCCGCATCCAGGACCCCTTCCTGCTGCGGGTGTCCCCGGACCTGGAGTGGCACGTCGCCTGCCTCAAGTGCGCCGAGTGCGGGCAACCGCTGGACGAGACCTGCACGTGCTTCCTGCGCGACGGCAAGGCCTACTGCAAGCGGGACTACAGCAGGTGAATCCGCTCGTTCTAAAAACGAAACGAAGCGAACCCGAACCCCGAGCCCGAGCTCGGAGCCCCGCGCTGCCCGGGCGCTGACGGCGCGGCGCTGCCCCGCAGGCTCTTCGGCATCAAATGCGCGCAGTGCCGGGCGGCCTTCAGCAGCAGCGACCTGGTGATGCGCGCCCGCGACCACGTCTACCACCTGGAGTGCTTCCGTTGCGCCGCCTGCGGCCGCCAGCTGCTGCCCGGAGATCAGTTCTGCCTGCGGGAGCGCGACCTGCTCTGCCGCGCCGACCACGCGCCGCCCCCCGACGGCGCCGCCGCCCGCGGGCCCCGCAGCCCCGCACCGCCGCCCGCGCACCTCGCAGGTACCGGACCCCCTCTCTCCCTCTCCCCGGGCCGCCGCCGCGCCTCGGGGCTGCGGGGTTGCGGCGCTGACGGGGCTTGCCCTCCTTCCCTCTCTCCGCCGCGCAGAGCCGGTGCCCGGACGGCCTCCCGGCCCGCGGCCGCAGTCGCACAAAGCGACCGAGAAGACCACCCGCGTGCGGACGGTGCTGAACGAGAAGCAGCTGCACACGCTGCGGACCTGCTACGCGGCCAACCCGCGGCCCGACGCCCTGATGAAGGAGCAGCTGGTGGAGATGACGGGGCTGAGCCCGCGTGTCATCCGCGTGTGGTTCCAGAACAAGCGCTGCAAGGACAAGAAGAAGTCCATCCTCATGAAGCAGCTCCAGCAGCAGCAGCACAGCGACAAGACGGTGAGCGGCCGGGCCGGGGGGGTAGGGGGGGTGGCCTGGAGGGGACCGGGATGGGGGTGGTTCGGGGCGCAGCGCTGAAGCGCCGCGTGCCCGCAGAGCCTGCAGGGCCTCACCGGGACGCCGCTGGTGGCCGGCAGCCCCGTCCGGCACGAGAGCGCCGTGCAGGGCAGCGCGGTGGAGGTGCAGACCTACCAGCCGCCCTGGAAGGCGCTCAGCGACTTCGCGCTGCAGAGCGACCTGGAGCCGCCCGCCGCCTTCCAGCAGCTGGTGAGCCCCGGGAGCGGCGGGGGGAGGACGGGAGGGGCTGGGGACACCGCCGCGGGGCTCATCGCCGCTGCTCCCCAGGTCTCCTTCTCCGAGTCCGGCTCTTTGGGCACGTCCTCCGGCAGCGACGTGACCTCGCTGTCCTCCCAGCTCCCCGACACCCCCAACAGCATGGTGCCCAGCCCGGCCGAGACGTGAGGCCGCCCGGCCCCCGCCGCCGCGGGACCTCCGCATGCCGCGCTCCCTGCATGAGACACCCGGCCCCGCGCCGCGCCCAGCGCGCCGGACGAGCGCCTTTGTCTTTTAATTATTCCTATTTAAAACCAAACCAAACGTACCTTGCCGACGGCCGAAAAGCGCCGGGATTCTCGCTGCCTTCACCGGACCGCGGAGAGAGAGAGAGAGCGAGCCCCCGCCCCGCTTATTTCGTTGTGCGGAGGTTCGGCGCTGCGGATTTCGATGTTTGTTTTTTCCCCGAAGAAAGCGGATTGCTCTGAGCGGTGCCGGCTCTTCTTCCTCGCCTGGAAGAGAAACGAAAACTCAAATGGGACCGAACGGGGGACGGAGCCCCGCGGCCGTCGGGGCCGCCCCACGCCGGTGCCTCCCGCAGCAGCGGGGCGCGGAGCCGGGGCGGAGGGACGGGACAGCAATGACGGTGTTATAGCGACGGACGGAGGACGGATTGTTTGAGCCTTTAACGAACAAAAGTAAGTTATTGCTATTTATTGTCAGAGTCGGCGGTTGAATAGTGGGATTAAATATTTTGGACTTAATAAAAACGAAAGAACGAACGAACAAAAGGAAAAAAAAACGAAAGAAAACGTTGCGACGAAACGGAGCGCCGGGCGGGGCGGGCTCAGCCCCACAGCGCGGCTCTGCGGCACGGCCGCCCGCACCCGCTAAGCCGCTCCGACCGCCGCTATTTATTTATAGCCTGGAGGCGGAGCGCGGCTTTCCCTTTCGGGCAGCGCCCGGGGCCGTCCCGCACCTGCCGCGACGCGGGGCTGCCCGAGGCGGCCGTCCCTCCGCAGCCCCGGACCCTTCGCGTTCCCGCGGCCCGAACCGAGCGGCCCCGGAGCGGCGCGGGGGTCCCGACCGTGAGGGGAGAGCCGGGGGTTGGGGGCACGCGGCCGCCGTCGGGGCTCACGGAGCGGCCCGGGGAGGGAGGGGAGGAGGGGGATATACCTGCGGGGCGCTCCGCGGCTCGGAGGGAAAATCTGCGCGGCCGACGGTTCCCGTGGGCCCGGGCGGCGCGACGCGATGGCCGCCGCTTCAGGTGCGGGGACGGCGGCCGCGAGGGCGGCTCGGAGCGGGGGAGGGAGCTCCGCCGGGCGGAGAGCTGAGGCCGCTGGGAGGACAGCGCGAGGCTGAACGGAGCGCTATTAAAGTCTTATCGAAACGTCGCAGACGTGCGTGCTTTACAAAACGCGCGCGGTGCCGCAGGCTCAGCTCCCCCGAAGCCGTTGCGATGCACTCCTCGGGCTGCAGCCCGCACCCCGAGCCGCTCCCGGCGCTGCCCGGAGCCCGGCACGGCACGCGGGACCCACACCACGCACAGAATAAGTTACTTTATTATTACAGATGTACAGAGCGCGTTTCTGTCTGCAGTCTCAGCAGTGCCACCAGCACAGCACAACGTAGGAAAGGAGCCCGGGACACACGACTGAAATGAACTCAAATGATCAAAATTACAAAACAGAGCTGGGGAGTTATCTACAGTAGTCGGGATATAAATAGTGCAAATGACACAGATGTCCAGCGCCAGTGCTGGCGTGTCGGCGCGGCCCTCAGCGCCGCAGGAAGAAGTGGCGGGCCTCCTCCCAGCACTGCCGGGGGAAGCGGTTGCACAGCTCGAGGTAGTCCTGAGCGCAGAAGCGTTTCTCTGTGGGAGACAGAACGTAAAATCTGTTATTCCCCTCCTCAGAAAGATGGCAGTAAAACAAGAATAACGAACGGGCGGCCAACTGCGGCCACGTCGCGTCCTCGGCCCTCCCCAAAGCTCCGTTCAGCACCCCAGGCCCACAGCCTTTGTGGGGCTGCAGCCTGCAACCCCTTCCTAAGGTTTGCGGGGTCTGGGCCGCGGAGAACGCCCCAGTTCCCTTCTGAACGGTGCTGCTGTTCCCCTTCATGTTTTGGGGGGACACCGTCCTTCGCACCGAAACGATCCTGCCTATGCTGCCATTGTTATCTCAGCGTTTTGCATCTGGGGAGTGCTTGGAAATCACACTCTCACGTCACCACGTAGTCATCTTTGTTGAAAAGCTCCCTCCTTTCGGATAATGCGAATAGAAAGCAGTTCCCCTCTTGGATTGTGGCTGTTTCTCTCGAGCAGATTCCCACGCAGACGCAGTTGTGGAAAGTTTGCTCTGCAGGCACTGCATGGGGCTGCTTCAGTCTGGGAGGTGAACTCACACTGCACCTATCTCCATTTTTGCTAATTTATTTATATATTTAGGAGCCTCAGGCCCAGCACCGCTCCTCCCCCCGCGCCCTCCAGCAATGCTGCGCTGTAACTGCTCGCGTGAGGGAGAAACGGAGGTGTGCTTCATGCGGGGGACTCGGGCCCTTTTTCCCACCAGCATTCTTCAGTTCCCCATTTATTTAAGGAGCAGTCGCTGTCTCAGCTGAGCGCCTTCCAGCCTGAGCCTCGCTGGGTTAGCTGCGTCTCAGGCTGTGTTTTTACAAGGGAGAAAACAATGCAACTCTCCTGCAGACGGAGGAACTTTGTGGAATAATTGCAGGACAGTGTTTGACTAATTTCTGGCTCCTCGGGTGCGTTGGGATGGCTGCACAGCTCCGGTAACCTAAGACTTCTGAAAGCAGCCTTTGTGACAGCTGATTAAATACGCACACGTACAGCGTCACGTTTTAAGACAGAACACCGTGTAGTGTTTAATAAAGATGAACAGCCCGAATTCCTGATACTGTGAGCAAAGACTGGAAGCCTCCTGCTTTCGGGTCACACTTTAAGCTACAGAGCCTCTCTTCCAGGACTGAGAAATCATTTTGCAATTTACCGTATTCCTTTTTATGGCGGTGCAGATTCAAAAAGCATATCTAAGTCACAGCAAAACATAATATGCACATATTTTGTTACCCAGTTGTGTTACACTCAATGGAGACGTACCCCGCTGCTGGGATAACTGATTATCCGTTTGGCCCGAGCTCTGTGCAAAGTCCTACGGGAAAGAAAAATAGCGTCAGATTTTCAGATCTCGCATCTGAGGAATTAAAGCCATTTTGTCAAGTGTTCAGAGTCAGCCAGAAATAGGCGTGCTCTGTAAGGCCCAGGAAGTCACAGAGCGGTTCGTTCGCCGTGCATCGCAACACGACGCTGCTCGCACTTTCACTCCGCAATATCGAGCGGATTTATACAGCTTAGAAAAACAGTTCTTAATTTACAGCACAGAGAAAGCAGTGCCTTATTACCCTCCTCGGAAAGGATTATTTATCATTATTTTCAGTTTGACACAACTATGGCCGTATTTCTTTAAGACGAAGTGCTGTGCATTGATCCCGTGCAGTCCCCACACGCTCCCGCTGCGCTGCTGACCGACCCCATCCCCACAGCCCCACATCCCCACTCCCTGAGAGGAAGCAAAGCTCTCCCACGGCCACGATGGGCTCCAGAGAGCACGGCAAGCTCTGCTCCCAGGGGCTGCTGCCCCAGCAGGGACAGGGCTCGGAGCAGTGGCTTGTGCCCTGTGCGGGGCTGGGGTTGTTTGACAAGTGACACCATTTAACAGACCACGGGTTTAAGAATCGTTCCAGTGCCATGTAGAAACAGAAGGAAGAAAAAGGATGATGCAACCTCCAGAGGATGGCAACAGATCCGCTGGCAGGGAGGTGCAACGTTGATAGTTGTGAAGTCCAGCAATCATTTTCCTTTGATTTATGTGGCACGCATTTAACACACTATCTTTAAGTGTTCCATTTGTACACACCACCAAACTCTTACATAAACAGGGCTTCTTTTTTGCATTCCCTGGCACGGGACAGAATCTCATTTTTTGGACCCGGGGAAATATTTTACAGGCGGCTGTACCAAAACTCGCATGGAAGTGAGTGAGGGACGTGCTCGACAAAAAGGCAGCGGGGTGAAATGGAAGCAGAGGGGCAGGGCTCCTCCGTGTGCTCCCCAGCGCCCGTGGGAATCGTCCTCTGTGTGCGTTCCACATTTGGGATTTGATCAGGAGTATAAAAGGGAAGGAGCAGCGGGGTCAGCACTGACACGGGCAGTAAGTTTGCATGCAGGGATCTTCCACACGTTAACGCAGCCCCTCTTCATGGCAGTGTGAGGACGTGGCACCTGAGATGGACATACAGCTCTAATTGGAAATCTAATTAATAACGCTGAGCCTTGGAAATACATTTTGCTGCAGTTAGTACAGACTTAAACGCCACAGTTTCTATAAGAGAAAACGAATCAAGGTAAATAAACTTAATTATTTGATGGGGGGACTCTTTGCTACTCTTCTTTATATTTTTAAATTGAAACACAAATCCAGCTTGCTCTGTTCACTCAGACTGCTGAAGTTACTTTTTGCCACTGCAGCTTCCACAGTGAAATCTGTAGTTCCCACATTAAAACGTGTTAATATATAAAGAAAGTTAAGGTGCAGCACAAAGCACGGCTTTGTATTTCAACAGAAGCTGCACTGCAAATTCTTCCAAAGCGAAGCTCAGAAGTTTTTTTTTTTTCTTTGAACTGCTACGCAATTATTTTAGTGTTAAAAGAATGCAAAGTAGTTGCACTCAGAAGCTCACTAACTCCAGAGTTACACTGAAACCGTAGTAAATATTTAGCTCTCACGTCCTTTCTCCTAAGTCGGTGCAGCCTGCCGGGACTGGCTGTAAAGCATTAGGAAGGAGCTGGAGGACTGTTTCTGTACCAGGTGACAAAAGGCATGTTATTCTGCGGGGTGGTGATGGAAACAGCATTCAGTGGTTGGAAAATGGACAGCAAAATGCATGGGAAGCATGAAACATGCTTGGTAAGTACAGCGCAGCCCATGAATCGACACAAAGGGAACAAAACTTCTGTAAAACCTTACTCAGAGCAGTGTTTGTGATGACCTCGGTGGCTTACTGTCAAAAACAAAGACTGCAAGATCAGACCACTAACATATGTTCTGTGTACTGTCTGTATCAAACATATAAACTTCAGTTTGGTCCTCTCTGTAAATCTATTGTGCACAGTATACAGCCATACATTTGTATGTAAACAGATTCATATGCAGATTTCAAATATGCTGCATGTGCTTAAAAGCAGTGAAATATTTTAAGGACCATCTTGTAACAGTACGCTCTGCATCCAATCCTTCTGGCACATCAATAACTCCAGTGAGAGCGGGATTCTGCACGCGGCAGTGAGAACCTGAACTGCTCGGGTAACCTTTCAGTGTTATAAGATATCTCAAGCACAGGCATAATCTGTGGTTTGAAAAGAGCTGCACGGAATCTTCAAGTACTTCAGTGCTGTTTACTTGCTTTACTTCAGGCAAATAACTTCCAAGTGCACAGCGAAGGCGAGAACAAGGGCCGCAGCGGTCCTGCGGGCACCACTACCTGAATGAACGTGGCGAGGAGCACACAGCTCATCTCCTGCTCCAGAATCATCTTGTTCTGAGGGTTATTGTAACAAGCAGCTATTAGCGAAGGGAAGAGCACTTTGATTAACCGAGGATCGCTGAAATACTGGAAGGGCAACTGGCACAGCTTCTGCAGCACGGTGGGGTGACGGCCAGATTGTACGATGATCTGGAAGGCAAACGGAACAGAATCAGAACACGTGGTCTATCTGGTCTTCCTGCCGGTCGCCCAGGGCGCTGAAGTCATGCTGAAAGTATGAGCACGGTTGAGAAGAAAACATTTCAGTAAACACTAAAAATAAATCTTAGAACGCTTAGTCCAAATAACTCCTGTTTTTAGCGTGCAAGTATTGTATTTACCACTGAGGAACTCCAGGAATATAAGGCTGTAAACTGCTTTTGCCTGTATTACTGAAAAAGACAGTAAATAAATGAGAAATGGATTCATCGGAAGATTGCAATACTTTCACTTCAGACAAAGAATGAAAGCAAACAGCTCTCCCAACCGCAGCCATTTAAACACAGTGAGCATGTCTTTCTTTAAAAAAACAACAACAACAACAAAAAAAACACCCAGAAAAAAAGGTAAGAGCAAGATCTGAGATGACCAGGACTGTAAAACCCGCGTGCAGCTCGCTCATCCTTTACTGGAGTGCTCTCTGGCAGCCAGAGAGGACTCTGTTTCATTGTGGATGTCTGCTATGCATTCTCAGGCACTGAAAAGAAAAGGTGATTGTAAGCTGCACAGCAACGGGTTTCAGTGGAGACTCCGAAAGACCCTCCCATCTGTACTTCTTATCTCAGTTTCTATCAGTGCCATTGACTTTAAAAGGAGAATTGTTTAGATAAATGGGACTGTTGTCATGAAGCAGGCTAAGTTTACAACTGTGTACATCTGAAGAAATCAGGCAATGCTATACTGGTCTCTCACAGAGGAACCTTTCCCATTTACTTGATATTCTTATACGGTCTTTGTGATACGCTAAGAAAAAAATATGTCGGAATCGGATCTGTTCCAAGGAACCTCGATCAGACAATTATAATATGAAAGAGCTGTTTGACCCAAAGTTGGCTTCTCAGCACAGGAGGAAGCTCCTATAGGGCTGAGCACTGTAAAACCTAGGGTCACGACTGTAAATTGTACTTGGAAAAACACAATTTTACAGGTACACACCCAGACAAGACTGCATTCAAATTAAAACCAGAAGGACAGAAAGAAGCAGCCGAGGCCACAGGAACATAAATTACAGGGATTTACAAGTTTTCCAAGCACTTTTAACAATACCTTAAGAACACACTGAGTCGATAATGCAGTTCAGTTTAAAAACAAGATCAACAAAGTAATCGTTGGCGTTTTTGCAGTTCGCCGGCCTAAAATACACTGAAAACCTTTCAGAATACTGATGGGAACGTCTGAGTGACCTTAAAGCTGGGAGGAATTTTTAAGAGGCAGACAATTAAGCAGTGCTCTTTTGAGGGAAGTATCTATCAGCCCACCACTGAAGCATTTGGATGATGCAAAACCTAACTGTTGGCTACCGTTCTTGGTGATTACTGCTGGGATTTTCTACTTTTTGTTATAATAAATATATTATTTATTATTGTTATTTAACTGTAGGCTTTTCTATGGTAAATCTTACAAGCAGAAAAACACTTCTTATCATTCACAATGACTGTAAGTGGTATTTGTGATGGAGCACAGATGGAGTGCCATTTCTTGGTTACTGCTGGCCACCAAACGTGATGAGCAGGCGCAGGATGAGCAGTTCTGAGCTCTTTTCCTTTTCCACTTCACACTTCCCTTACCCATTCTAAAAATGCCACAGGTAATTAGCGCTCTCAAATAAGCAATGTGGACATAACATTACTATTTTTTTTTCCATCTTTCTAACTGTGTTATTGACATTAAAGATAGGAGAGCTGTATTTGAGAGCTGCTCGTTGTTTTAATCCGCTGCTTATCACATGTGGAATCAATTTAATGAGTTTAGCTCATTGAACTAATGCAGCTACTAAACCTGATATGCTACAGCACATACCCTAAAGAAAAGTCATGAAACAACTTGCTCCTACCTGGAAAAAAAACCTGCAGACATACGAACCTCCATCAGAGCGGAAAGTACAGCCCAGAACTCGACTTAGCAGTGACCAATAAAGAAAACAAATGGAGGCCTTGTCTATGACTTCTTTACAGTTGGAAAAGACTCCTCTCTATTTTTTTTTCTTCTTCTTTTTAATAGTAACTTCTGTCTCTTTGCTGAATGATCCCAGGGAGTTTTGCAGGCCTGGAATACCCATCTCATAAACTGCTTTAATATGAGATACAAACTGCTTACTGAAAGGCAGTGCAGGAATTCATGTCACATGCTGGAATCCTACAATTAGCTTTTCTTGGTGCTCTCTCTCCAGCCTGGAAGTCAGATATGCCTGTCAGATGTAACAAGATCCTAATTAAATCTCTGCATTTCTGTACAGCCAAGCATTTCAGCACCTGCTTAACTTCAGATAGGTGCCTAGGTCCCATTAATATTAGCTTCTGGTTTTCTTTTTCCGAATTGAGACCTCTCTATCGAATTACTAAAAGCTATGCATTTTTAATTGTTATTCAGAGCAGGCAACTCCATGTTGTTCTCTACATTTTACTTAAAATGTTGCCTCCTGTTGAAATTAAGATACTTATAGCGCTTTTGTGGTTTTGCCTGAGCTTTGCTTAAATAGCACACTCTCTTTTCCATACAGAAGCCTGCTGAAAATGAGAGGCTAGAACATCTCAGGTGCTCTACTGTGCTGAACTCAAGCAGCTTCTCCACTACACAAGCAGCGAGGAAGGCTGCACAATGTATCCCACTCTAATATCCAACTTGGTCAGCTTGTAAACATTGCTAAAAGTCACCTTAAGGAATAGTGCTGGTGGTGTCTGAACTCCCAGCTCTCAGCACCCATGCTGTCCCTACTGAACCCGTGCAGCCTGACCATCCTCCCAAGAACGCATGCAATGACCTGGGGGAACTTGTAACTGAGCACAGCTCTCCGGGCTGCCTACCCGCTGCCTTCTGTCCCTCCCACCAGCTTACAGCCTCCTGCAGGTCCCACTAATGGGCTTCACCTCTCATTGCCAGTGGGGCAGGTGCTCACCCCTTCCCTCGCAGGCAGCCCCTGCTCCCATCTGGCTCTCAAGCACAGTGACTGTCCTGATCCAATGAGCTAATCTCTTCGGAAAGAATGTCTCCCAGTGTCTCTAAATGAAATCGATTTTTTTCCCAAGTTTATTTGGACTGATATTGACTATACAGTATATTGCTTACACATTAGCTGCAATTCTTCCAGCTGTGATAGTCTGAAGCAGTATAAAAGTCAGTCATTCAAAACAGGCCGCCGTGACAAAAGCCAGCAATGTGCCACACAGCACTTGAGCAATGAAAAAGGACAATCAATCAAAAAATTAAAAGCTCCTCATAGCACTGGGGACGCAATAAAGTTGTGAAGGGAACTCATCATTCTGCTGGGAAATAAGGCTTACCCTGTCACTGGAATAAGGTTTCTGGCTGAGCATCCAAGGTGACCGCTACAAAGCTATTCTATCCTGAATCCTACTGTCCTTCCCTGTATGCCCACCAGAACGGGTCCAGCAGCCTTTCCTTGCTTCCTGGCACCTTGCAAAGCAAGAACTTCACCGGACTGACACGTTTGCTATGGAACTGGTAAACCACAAGGGCCTAAATAACTTAGATTCGCCTTTCTCCAGGTAGCAGAAGGAATGTGCACCTCTTCTTTCGTTTTCTCTCCAGAGACTCAAAAAGAACTTTCTGTGGATCTCATAGGAATGAGAATCTGATCCTGCTGCTCCCTTCCTTGCTCACAAAGACAGGGAGATAAACAGGGAGATAACTGCTCACACACACTGCGGCAAAACTTGCATGACAACTACCAAGATGCTTTGGTCACCATCTCATGTGCCACATCTGGCACATAAAACATATATTTGAATCAATCAAATATATTCCTTCTATTGTGAACAAATGATGCAGATACTTACACGTATACGTATGAACGCTGTACGAAGCTGCACTGTAAACCTTCACAGCTAACAGGATTCTGCTTTTCTGATTGTTATGCATCAGTGTCAAATTAGTCAAACCTTACCAAGTCAATGTCTAATTTTACAACCCAATTAAAATAAGAACCCTCTAGTCTTTGGAGCCATGCTTGGGTAATTGAGTTTATAAGCACCTTGCGAGTCACAATCAGAATTTTCATTGAGAAATCTAAAACATCACTCGAAAGTTGAAAGAATGACTGCATGTAAAACACTGAACAAACATCACCCAAATCAAGGTAAACTGCTGATGCGTGTACTCCTTCAGACCTCCAGCAGCCTGATCAGAGATGTAAGTTTGGATGCATGTGACTCACTTTCCATGAGCTAGCAGTTCAATCAAACTGCCCGGTGAAGATTCACTTTTTTTTTTACCCCCTGTAGAAGTATTTTTGGTGACAATCCAGATTTCTGTTTCCAGCTTGTAACTGCATACTTCTTAGATGTCAAAGCGTTTGAAAAAAAAAGAGAAACTAACTGAATTAAAAATTTGCCAGCAGCTCTCTAGAGGTTTAAAGATTAAGATCTGAGAACGGTTCGTAACGCTTCCAGGCAAATATGCTAAATATTGTCTGATATTTCACTACACGTAACTAAAAAAAACCAAACAAGCTTCAGTCTTACATCATCTTTTTCACTCCGTGTGTGCTATCCAAGGTCAGCCCAGGATTACTGGAGTGGGGAGGCGTAATTTTTGCAGTGGTGTTTCATTGAGTTCTACCGATGGTTTCAGGTTTTATTTACTGAGAATTGCCTTTGGAAAGACACAAGGCATCATCAATTGCCCTGGAGAGCACGTCTAAAATCTGCAGGGGCACTTCCTACCTATCCAATTATTTCCTCTGAGGTAGCTGACATTGTTCAGTAAATTGATCAAGTATTAGAGGTTGTCACTCTTGTATCAAGTGAAAAGTGAGAGAAATTATCACACCAGCATGAGAACTGGAAACAGGAAAACGTGCTCGAATCTCAACTTTGTAAAGCTGAAAACTTCCTGAAGTGAAACCTTTCTCAGCTCTCGGAAAGAAAAACCGCTAATGACAAGGTGTGTCCTGTAGCTGCTGAGTAACAGATACAGCCATTATAACTCAAAGCTGAATTACATTTCTAGAGACATATCCTTCTCAATAACTCGTCGGGGTTTTATGAAGCAGAGCACTAACACGTGTGCTTATACTTGACTGTGGTATTCTGCTGTAACCTATTTCACGTTCAGATGAGGCTCTCTGAGAGCAACACGGATGGAGGAGCTAACAGCTCTGTAAGGGCACTCCTGGTGTTTCCACAGTCCTGGATGACCTGCTGTTCCAAACTTGGACACGGCCACTGTAAACATTTGGATCTTAAAACTGTACCGTTGGCATGGGAACTATTAATGTTTCTTTTCTATTTATCATTTATATCAAAGTCAATTTTAATTTGTACAAACAACTAAACGTGATTGAACTGGAACTGAAACGCCGTGCATCTATTCTTTGTAACTACGCAGAATACATCAAACAGTTAAACGCTTTTGTTTGATGTAAGGTTATTTATAACTTGGTAAAAGAAATAAATCTTTGTATTAGTAGTCCACAGTTTCTCTTCAAAGTTAGATCTGCATTATTTCTTTGCTTTTATATAAACAGATCCCATACTGCTAGCATTCAATCAGTGGAATATGTCACCACTTAGACTCTTCTTCTGTTTTAAGGTCAAGCTCTTTTCTTTCCATTTTGCAAACTCCACTATTGGCAAGGCTCTGAGCAAAGAATGTTCTAAATTCCTTCTAACATCTTATCAGGAGCCAGAGCACCATTTCCATGCAAAAATAACGTGCCAAAACGTTACCTTCAAATTTTAAAATAAGAATTTGAAAAATGTCAATGTTTATTTTCTTAGCATCACACGTAAGCTTTCAGAGAGAAGTTGAGCAGATAACAGAGGTCAGAATTAATGGTTTTCTCCTTGCAAACCACACTATGAGCAGTGTCCTTCTAGAGCTAGCTCTATGGTTTAAGAATGGAGTGATCTGTGACGCTCTGTGCATACGTGAGGAAAAAAAACCATAATCACCTGGGCTGTTTTAGTGTATTTACCCCAAACCATCTGAGCATTTCAGCTATGACAACAGCAAATATAAGCACGATGACTTATTTAAAAATCTATCTAATAAAGTTTATCAACGGTGTTGCTTGGGGGAAGCCTGGAAAAAGTTCTGTGTAAAACTCCTGACAAAATGCCACTCAAAATAACAACAGGGCACTTTAGTTAAAAGATAATGAAGTCTACAGAGATTAAATTCAGCAAAAAGCAAATAAATGTAAACAGATCTTGTAAAAGATCAGCTCCATTACAACGTGACGAGAGGAGAATGGAAACAATTCTAATATGCACTGAGGCTGCTTGTGCATTTAAACACACGCTCGGGCTGCAGGATGAACTAGTAACCGAACACCTGAACCACAAAGAGGAGCAAGGAGAAGCTCAACTCTAAAAACAACAGTATTTTAGCATTTAACATACTGACATAAAAACAAACATCTACCTGTGAGGCTACTCTCATGCTTGAAGTTAAGCATGTATTAAGTACCTCGTTAAATTCCAGGGTATCATTACTTTCTAGAGAATTACTAGCTTCATAGTTTCCAAAATATCGTAACAGAGGATTTATATGTTTAAGTGTTGGACTAATCATTTTTTATTAGAGGAGCTTATTATTACGCATCAAATGTATTGAGAAATGCATATATTCTGCAAGCTTAAACCAAGCACACCATGTCTCGGATCCTGAAACTTGATTCTGAACATTGAAACAATCAGAACTGGGCCTTGCAGTCCTGTTTTATTTTTGAAACATTATCTCACATTTAGAAAAGACCTTCAACTTCAGCAATGCAGCGTACTGAATTTTAGGGTGCTGTTCCAGCACTGACTCACTACTCATTACAGATGTTTGAGTTGGAAAGGACCTTTAAAGGCCATATGGTCCAACTCCCCTGCAACAAACAGGGAAAGCCACAGCTCCATCAAGTGCTCAGAGCCTGGTCCAGCCCTAGAGGTGAAACTCCACTGATGTGAATGAAGAATTCGTGATTTACAGCCTAGAGAGAGAACCAGTCTTTAGCTGAAAGAAGTTCAAAATGAGTATTAGAAGAACTCTCTGCCATCACCCTGGAAAGCAGAACTAGCTGGCTAAAAATCCCCAGAAGGTGTGAGTAACTAAAACATTACAGCCTGAAGTGCTCTCTCAGAGCATTCTTCCTCTCAAAATCAAGCCTTTTCTGTCACACTCCAAAGACCAACTTGCAAATACAGTCTTAGATTTGTTTTTAGCACTGGTACATCTTGCTTTTTGGCTTTCATAATAAATGCAAGGGCTTTGTGAAAATACTCCATCGACTCCAAAGACTGTGTAACACATTGTGCCATTTGACATGCTGAGCTGGCTGAGAAAAAGCTTTAAAGAGTAAGAAAACGTACTCTTCTGTCACAAAAAATGTGCTACAATTTACCCATAACCAAGAGCAGAGGAAGACAAGCCAGATTTTCCACAGTATTCACTCTTGCAAGACTTAATGCATTTTAATTTTTCTTTATATTTCAGCGGCGCCTCAATTAAGCGATACTCATTTGTTTGAGCTAATATGATGATGTAGGTTTCCGAGACTTCTTGGGGTCTCTTGCAGGATCCCACCCTGAGAGCAGCAACTGTCAGCTGCTGGAGCCCAAAGCTGTGAACAGAGAGCAGGCCGATGTCCTCTCCGTGTGGGGCCAGCTCGGCACCGTCACTGGGGGTCTGCAGAGACTTAGAAAGCTTACGGTCTATGGCAGAAGAACAGGGAGTTCCTTCACACATGGGGCAAGACAGACAATAGTTCACAAGGCCTGATTAAAGACGTGCAGACTTCAGACTTTGTGTTAAGATTTGGTGTGAAATTTAATTTTCATGGAAAGGAGAGACTAGCACGCTCTGTTAGAAAGGGGAAGAGCAAAGGGCAAGCATTATGCAAGCCTGCGCAGCCATCACTGCCAACGTATTTCCACTGCCCAAAGCCAGAATATGCCAGGCCTAGGTCTCTGCTGAGAAGAAACTGCTTATTAAGCAGAATTATCCAAACTCTGTGGTGTTTCTGACGTGGACAAAGGTCCACTGGGGATTAAGCTGAGACCACCAAGCTCTCTCTCTTCCTGACCCAAGATTAGCACGTAGGTCTTCAGAGGCTGTGACACAGGACAGTTGCTCTCTCCGGGCCTCTCTTCATCTTGAAGCTTTAGTTATGGACTCTGTTTTTAAGGCTGTGGAAGTACTGCTTTCAATGACACTGGGAGCCAAGTTTATTCTTTGGTGTTTGCAGTTTAAAAGCAAGACAATAAAGTAAGTCCAACTGCATTCATTTTCATACCAATTCCTATAACCCGCTCCAATAGGAATCAGCCATTACAAACTGAAACTAAATACGACCCATTTCATTTCAGGCCTCTGCTCTTATTACAATTCCTTCCCTACAGCCTCTCAAAACACAAAACCAAAAAAAGGTAAGAGATTTTAGAGCAACAGAAATACAGTTTAAAACACAAAGTATGAAATATGCAGCTCTCTGTACTCGTATTTTATTTGCTTTGTCATCGATTGCTCTGAAAAGATTGTTGTTTATCAGGAAGCTCAAATAACAACAGAGGCGTCTGACAAATCACCCAAGAGGCATTTCCACTTCCCTGTGTCTCGTGAGGAATGCCAGCTTTTCTGAAAACATCACTTCACTTAAGTGAATTGATGTGGGCTGGCTATGTAAGATTGATAGGAAAAAAGGCACACATTAGAGTTGTTTAATTTACTGCGTTTTAAAATGCTGAGTTTAATCCTCAGGGTTTTTTTTTTTTTACTGCTCACAAACTGTAGTGCTCCTAAATGGCTACAGATCACGTGAACTGCTCACTGAAATCAGCTATTCCACAAACTATTATTATTTTTTTAATTTAAACTCAAAGTTTTCAAGGGTTTTTTTGGAAAAAAAAACGAACTTCAAGATGCATTCCATACCCCTAATATACTTCCTTGCTATTTACTTTCAAGTACAGCCACAGTAACTACCAATTCCTGCACCATTACTCCTGCTGCTGTACTTCTAGAAATCCCATTTGCCGGATCAAAATCATTCCAGTCCCAGCACAGCCCCCAAAGAACACAAATAATAGAAGCTTAATGGTGGCTGCCAGTAAACAACCTCCATGGCCTCTAAATAGTGCTTTCATAAACCACTCTTTTAAGTTTTCCTGTTTTTCCAGTTTCCAAGTCTGCAATTTCTACGTTTCAAAACTATTTTCCCTTCCCCATGCTCACGCTCAATCAAACCAGCCACACACTGCAACTCACTGACACCAAACACTGTCCACTGCGCAGAGTAATTCCCCTAAAGGTGGCAGTTTGCAACCTAAAGTCATCCTGCAAGCCCCCCTTACAGCCTAGCAGTACTCGTAACCACGCTTACGGCACGTCTCATATACGTATACATGCAGTATGTTAATCAGCTTTAGGTTCATACACATCCTACTTAATGAGGTATTATACCTGTGACAGTATTTTGTGACGTTATATATCTTTAATGCAGGAGAAATTTCCTTTCCCCAGATATCCCGTTATCTCACTGTTCCTTATTCCTTTAAGTGAAGCAAGATGGCATGCCTCAAAGAGGCCCTACAGCGCACTCCCCATGGCTGTACAATACGGATAAGTTCCTCGTGAGTGACCAACTACTGAATTTGACTCTGTGATATTCCGTTTTCAAAGATTACTCGATCACAATATTGACGTTTCAATTATTCCCAAATTCACAACAGGAATAGTGTACTGTTCCTGTGGGCTGTCCAGGGGTAAAAGAGAAGGGACAGAGAAATAAGTCAGCTAAACTAACACAACTGCAAGACAAACTTGCCAGGATGAAATCCCTTCCTCAAAGACATATGGTTTGCATATCCCTTTTTTTCCAGTTGCACCGGTTACCCCAGTAAAACTTTTTAACTGTATCTGCAAACCCTACTTTGGTAAAAATGAAATAAAAAATGTGAAGCTGCATACACTTCTCCCGAGTGCTTTGACAGAAGCGTTAACATTCTCCAATACACTAAAAATACACTAAGAATTTTAGTTCAACAATTCAGAAACATAAAGTTCCGTTCCACGCCAGTCCCAGGAGCCAGTGAGATTCTGCCCGAGCACTCTACATCGTTTGTCCAACAGGGAAAGAAAAAGAAAAGAGGGCTCTTTTTATTTAAATCAGTTGCACAACTGAGCACCGCAAACAATGCAGCTTCCTCCGGAGCCGGCCAGACCAGGTCCTGAGTCGGAGGATCTGATTTGTGATGACTTTTCAAATGAAAAATATTTGCTAAGTGCAATGAATATGGAAAGATTTCTATTCCCAGTACGGCAATGTGAAAGCAGCCAAATCATCTGTCATTCATGTTAATTTAATTACGGGACCACATTCAATTATCCAATATAATATGTAAATGAAATGAGCTGACGGCACATGCTAATTATAGTCACCGCAATAATTAAATCAACGAAAGGGAATAAAAGTGTAATGAAATAGGATATTTTAATTAACAGGAACATTTTAATTAGCAGCCGCAGTCCTCCAGCAGTGACACGGCGTGATGGTTCACCCCGAGATCGGACATTATTCTTCCGGCGGTTCGGTTTTGCACCCCCACCCTCCACCAGGGGACCCGTTAGGGCCGCTCACAGATTGAGGGGCAGCACCAAAGCGATCCTGCTCCGGGCTGAGCTGCACGCAGAGCAGTGCCGAGCTTCTATTGTAAACAGAAGTTCACGTGCCGAGACAAAACAGGCAGCGCCGTTCAGGCATGACTAATGACGTCGGGACGTTTAAAATATTACCAGGAACACTTTGCTTTTTTGATATTTTCAGTTTCAGGACTGATTTATCTCCCCCCTCTGGTGACGGCAGCTGCCTCGAAAAGGCTCTGCGGACGTTACAACAAAATACAACAAAAAAAAAAAGGAAAGGAGTATCGCCGATATATTTAAACGTGGGCAGAGCCAGCAAAATCCAAGTCTCCTTAGCAATCCTCTGTCCCCATCGCTCCTGCACAGAACCATCTGGGCCTGGGCTGATGGTAACCGTGCAGCAGCAGGAGCTGGGAGCCCAGCACGGGCCGGCACGCGTGTGCAGGACTCACTGCAGGGCTCCTGCCAGCTGCACGGAGCAGCGAGGAAAGAACGCGTCCTGCGCGTCTGCCTCTCAACTAACTGGAAAGAGTTCCACAGATCCTACGCTGCTCACCGAATACATCACGCTCACTGAGGATTTTACTCCACGAGCGTGAAATATTTGGGAAACTGTCCTTTGATCTGACTCCGTAGTGGCAATAATTCACCTAAAATCACAGCAGTACTTCAGGAGGTCAGCAGACAGTAAAATCTTATTTTTTAAATAAATCTATTCTATAAATTGCGCACTTTGGGGGTAATTAATGCTCTTTTTTTCCTTTATCTCAGTGCACCTTTAGGAGAACTTGAATCCGTTCACGTGCTTGGACAGAGGAACAACAGAAGCTGTAAATAACTGTTTTTTGTGAGTTCAAAGGAGCTTTGTAATAAAGGATCGAAATTTAGAGAGGAAGAGACCTATTCAAATGTCAAACAATTCAAACAAAAATGCATTTGACTGTAAGAAGAATTAAGCAAGTTTGCTGCGAAATACATTAGTTATGGATTTCTGTTCCAGTAGTACCAGGCACTACAAAGTCTGGCTTCACCGCTCAGTCCTGAGTATCTATTTTTACAACGCAGTTCTTTCCAGGATTTCAAGTCTGCTACGTGAAAGCTTTCAATGCGAGACCCATTTTTTAATTTTAGCAGCACTGCCAATGATCCACAATGAAAGAAAGAACTGGAAGCTCAAAACGTAGTAAAAAATTAAGCCGTGAGGGAATTAATGAATGCACTTCCTATTTCATTCAGGGCATCCTATCTTTATTGGAAGTCACAATACTAACAGCTCCTGAGAATGATGACCTGCTTTGTAGTAAATGATGGCATGCTCAGCAGTATTAGTAAAAATACTGCTGTATAAGTTTCCCTATGTTTTATGATTATCTGACTGAGTAAGATTCTGGCATTTTGGAACGTTGGCAATGCTGTCAGAACAGCATAATCACTTCAATAGGAGTAACAGTGGAAGTACTGAGTCTGTGGTGGGCAGAACAGTCCTGTTGATTCTGTTAATTCTGTCACAGAGAACATTTTGATGAAGAAAAACGCCGCTTGCTCACTGACAAGCTAGGAAACAGGAATGTTAAGTACGGACAGCAGAAACAGAAAGCACATCACAAAACCTCTGCAGACAGCACCACCAAAGTGCACCATCGTAAGAGAACGCCTTCAGCGTATGAACAGCACTAACCTACCACAGTCATTTTACAGAGACCTGCAGTTGTCTCACCAAGATGCCAAAGCTGCCTTGTAGTCTTGAAAACTAACTCCGTTCAGGGGCAGATGAGTGACGGCACAGGACCCCAAGCGCAGGCACACACGAAGGCTCCAAGACACTGTGAGATTAGCAGTGGGAAGGAGGCCTGCAGAGCGACACACGATGCACACACTTTGACTCTTGAGTGCCCGCCTGCAGCCACAGGGGCAGCTGCTGCCACGGCACTGTGCTGGGCCCCTGCTGCCAGACCTCGGCCCCAGGTCACGAGCACAGAGCAGTGACAGCACTGCAGTGTGCTCCCACAGGCACCGCTGGTAGGAAATCCCACTGCCGCACTATTCCTGGCACATTTATAGCTGCGCGTCCTCCGGGCAATAAATCACAGCTGTTTATACTTGTGTGCCAGAAAAGAGATTTTGAAACTGCGGAGAAAAACCAACATTGTATGCTGGCACCCCTGGATGCCAGCACGACTGCTCGTGCAGCAGTGGGGAAGAGAAAACTGCAGTGGTGTCACGTGGATTTTCCAACTGACCGTTCTGAGCAGTACTGCCCACAGGCGGCCCCAGTTCCTGAGAGGCTCCAGACTGCAGTCTGAGCTTTGGGGCCCTGAGAGCCTGTGTGCTGGTAGCAGTGCCAATCAGCCTCTGTACCCTGAGTGGGATTTGGCTCCGCCAGGAAGGAAGGCTGCAGGATCCTCCCCCTCAGGTTCCCTGGCCAAAGCCACAGAAACGTTACTATATATTATGTAATTACAGAATATTTTTGACAGCATTTTCAACTTTAGGATATTAGAATGGTCCAATCACAGTAGAAAACCGTGGACAGCTTTTTCTCTAACCTCTGCCGACAAGTCAAGCCACTTCTTTCTTCTGCTCTTCCATTTAACTGGTGGAATTAAGCTCCTGATCCTGCACCCCCCTCCCAAAGGCTGAACAAAAATGGGAACCAACCATTACAAGCACGGCAAGAGAAGGAAACAAATATCTTCACAAAACTGAATCATACCAAAGATGGAGGCACCATATCACACCTTCCACATACCCAGAGTCAGGTACACAGAAGTAAAAGCAAGTGCCAACCTCTGCTGTGCCAGTACTCCCTGAGCTGCTGTGTGTGATCTGAGGAAACTGGGAGTCTTTTAAAACCAAAATATTCAAAATCATTTCAAAGATTTGCATCTGGGTTATTTTATAAGCCATTTTCATGAGCATGAGAAGTCTTAGAGTCCATTAACAGAAGTCAGCAACAGTCGAGGAAGCTAGATAGGGATTTCCACTGTCTGTTTGTTGCTTTACTTCTGAAAAGACAGAAGGAAAAGGCAGCTTAAATTCAAAAGAGCTCTTCTCTGAGAACCTAGGTACGTGAATGTGTTGGTATCTGAGGACATGCCTCCACAGCAGACTAGCTTTGCTGTCATTACAAGGTTACACCTGGGCACCACAGCTGCCTAAATAAGCAGACAAGAAGTTAACCTGGAATTAAAAATATTATTTGCTGCATATATCTTGGCAGAGAGTGAGTTTAATTATGATCAATGCAAGGTCAGCACTGTTGTCTGTGTAAGAACACAGAATTTGCTCACAGCCACTTGTAACTTCAACTCCTGTTTTGTAAATGCACACATTTGTGTTCTTAGGAACCCCAACCTCCTCGAAACCACGTCAAGGCGGTTTGTTTTCTTGAGGGATCTATGACTAAATGTACACTCGATAACTTCTGATCCCATTTTCTATTTGCCTTACCTGATTATCTGTGTTGTTTACAGTAAAATAGCCCACACAAATAATGACTTCATGTAGCAATCCTTCACAGGTATGCTGGGAGCAGTACCACAGCAAGGAGCTGATAATATGGCGGAATGCAAGGGACAGTCCCTCAGCACCAACAATAGACTGAAAAAAAAGACAAAGAAACAAATTGCAATCTGGCATGCCATAGAAATTACGTGCATCACAATGCATCAACGACACAAATCTTGGGGGAAGTGTTGACTACATTCTTGGTTGCAATTCAGTTTTTCAGAGGGGGTTAGAATCAGGTCCCTTATTTCATTCAGTAGCTCGCAGTTACAACTGGACCGTAACATTAAAAGCCAGACAAATGAGAGTAAATTCAAACTCTGAAGGGACATGGGAAAGTTGGACTCTGCTTAGTTGACATTAAGTTGACTGTTTCATTTGACTTACATTATATGTTCCAGGAAAACTTAATGCTTATGATTTTTCCTAGTAAGCAGCAAAAGAAAGCACATCCTTTTTGCAAAAGACCAGAATGCATTTTGCATTAATAACTTGTGCTCCAAATGGCATACATAGATTAATAAGTAATCACTTTGCAAGCATGCAAAAAAAAAAAGTCAGAAACATCCAACAGGAGAGAACGCTCAGCTGTAAAGCTTTCTGGGATACTTTTAAAAAGTAGTCCAATTGCTGTAACGTGGAGATTCTGAATTAGATTTTATCTGCACAGCCTACAGCCTCTATTTAATAAACATGTCAAACAGACAGAACGACACAAGGTCAAAGGGGAAAACTAAAGCACAAAGAATGAGCATGACAGTCCACTAACTCTAATGAAATAGCAGTGCAGGCCTGTGAGAAAATTTCTTTCATTTGAAAGCTTTCTTCTTTTTATATCTCGCAGTCTGCATTAAGCACATCTACATAAATCCCAGTCTGGAGTATAGTTTAGTTTCAGCATATTGAAAACGTCTACCCAGGAAAAGTAGAATTCTTGAGAATTAAAACAGACTCAGCTGTGGATACTTCCCCAACTTCAATCTCAAGCATTTTACTAAAGGAGAGAATTTTCAAACTCTACCACACAACCGTGACCCTTTCCCACCATCATGTAAATGCCACGTTCATATGCCACCCTTCTTTAATTAGGGCAGTCCACGCATGCTGTGACCTGGCAGTCCGGGCTAAACCCTCCCTGATAACAACAGGTCAAAGGGCGCCTGAGTTTGTGTATAGAAGTTAAACTAATTTTTCAAGGAAACTATGCTTCCTTTTTAGCTAGAATTAATATCAGCTCAGGACCCTGTGTTGTTTCTCACTGCCATCCTTCAATTGTTTAGACTGTCAAATTAAATTAAATATATACCCATGAGCCATCTGTGCTAATACAAACTCAAGAATACCAGAGCTCTTCTGTTCATTAAAAAACCCCACTCTCCAGTCCTACTATTACAGGATAAAACTGCTGCTTCAAGATAACAATCTGACTGCATAAACTACACTCTTTCCCTCTGCTGTCTGCTCCTGCCCACAGGGTCAGGACGGGCACTAATTGGCCTCAGGTGTACACTGAGTTTTCAACACTACAGAAATAAACCCCGTTACCACAGAGGAATGGATGGCTGCTGAGACTTCACGCGTGCCCGCTGTGTGTAAGAGCTAAGCACGCACTGCCCTGGGTGGACCTCTGTATCAGTGCACTGAAGGAAATCACTCACACTGGTTTGCTTCCTATGACATGTCACGCAGCAACAAACAAACCTTCTGTCCCAAACCAAGGGCTACCAGGCCTGCTGTAAAAAGGAGCTGCTTTGATTTACAGAAAGAAATGGGAGTTAATGGTGCATGCAGGAGTTGTTTCCAATAAACAGTTTGCATCCCATAAAAACTACTGACGGCGTGGATCCCCCAACTGCATCTATGCACTTGTATGTAGTTAGATGTAAACTGCTTGCTGCTGTCACCAGAGACCTTACGTGGACTAAAAATTGAAGTTGAGAAATACAGACTAAAGGAGACACGGAATTCTTTGCTCCTGCAAAGCTCTTGCTGATTTTAACACACCTCAGATGAAGGCTATGGTGCAGCGTATACACAGATCACACAGCGAATGAAACAGAAACCTGTCTGATGAATGGGATGAGAATGATCTTATTAAAAGTGTTCAGCACAGCAGTGCTTTCTGCCAGGTGCTTCATATTAACAAAATAAAAGCTCTACTGATTCATCTGAGGATTCTCAGTATGGCCAAATGATTCCTTTACCTGTAATAGGTAAGAAAAGACTTCTTTAATTTCAATGAATAATAAATTACAGAAAGATAGTATCCATTTTTGTCACTTTACTTTGAGGAAAAATGTAGATACCATGTGATTTTTGGCTTGAGCTGTACAGGCATTGAAATCACTGGAAAATTAAAATTATGGTTATAATATGAGTCCCTTCTCATCAGAAGAATTTACCTCTTGCTCTTGAGAATAATTTTTAATAGACATACATCATTACATATATATTTAATAAAGTCTCCCAAAATAAAACATTATGCTGCAAAATAAGGTTTCTTTTTTATGAATCCAAGAAGTAATGGATTGGATTCAGCATTTCATGTACTGCAAACTTTCACATTTTGGTTAAACTCATTAGCCGTAGCGTAGAAATAACAGTTAGGAATTTTGTGCACAAGAAAACAAACAATTCACAAAAGTTCCTCAAATAACTAAGATCCTGGAGACAAAAGCATGCCCAAAAGCATAACTGTTAATATTTTCACACATAACAAAAGCTGTAAAACATCTGTTACCTGGAAAGCAGGCAGATCAAGAACCGCAAAGCTATTGAAGAAACGTAAACTCTGAATGGCAACCTGGATTGTGTTTTCTGCGTAGCTGTCTTTAGGACTCGCTGTGTTTGGATCTGAGATTGTGCCGTGGAAAAGAACACAGTACAGCATATGCAAGACTCCAACCAGATCTGTAGCCTGAAGAACTGCTGTTAGTCCTGTGGGATCCTGACGTGTACTGTCAAATATGTTCCAAGATCTGTCAAAGAAACATTAAACCGTCTGAAAAGAGGACCAGCACACACTTGTCCAGGGTGAAGCAGTTATAAAGCAAATACTGGAGCACAAGTAAACCTCTAAAAAGGAAAGCAGCCTGATGTCTAATATGTCAAGAGTCCACAATACTTCCACAAAATTATTTCAATAATCTGGGCACCGTCTCATGCTCTCCTTAATTATAGTGCAGTTATACTCTTTAAATATCTTCCTCCACATCCTGGTGTCTTTGCTTCCCAAACGGGTTCACGATGCCAGTGAGAGACTACGCAGCAGCGGGCCAGGTCTGAAGTCAGAGTGCTGGGAGCACCTCTGGGGGCTCCACACAGGCCCACCCTCAGGCCAGCAGCCCACTGCCATCCTTCCATTCCCGCAGCGGTGCAGAGGTGGGCACACAGCCCATGCCTCTTCTGCCTCAGGGATGGGCAGTGGGCATGGTGGCAGACACGCTCCTGATGAACTGAAAGCAGTTACTCAGACCAGACAATCTTAATCAAATCGTTCTGCAGGAATCTGAGAATGAAGTGGGTGAGCAGTTAGCAAAACACTACAGCTTATTTCCATCGGGTGCTATTAGGAAAGACTGTACGGGAGCAAAACACAAGTCTGACATGAGAGAAATCAACCCAGCTCACGTACATCGTCCCTGGGGTTCCTTGGTATCTTTTGGGCATGTGAGTAAACTCGAGAAGGAAGTTTTTGCTTCCCTGGGATATTAAAATAGACAAGCAAACAACTCCAGATGCCCACACATCACCCTCCCACTCAAACTTCCAAATGCACATAACACAGTCCCCTCAAGGACTCGTTCCATTCCTGGAGGTTTTTTTCACATCATTAATAATATAGAAAATGATGCAAAGTAGTCACAAGTAGTGAAATCTAAGACTAGCACAACTTTGGAGGTTAAATGCTGTGCAGAACACAAGCAAATGCAAAATGAAGCACACAAAATAACCCAACAAGGTTTCACAGAATCACAGAACTGTAGGGGTTGGAAGGGATCTCTGGCCATCATCAGGTCCAGCCCCCACTAACGTGGGTTCCCTACAGGAGGTCACACAGGTAGGCATCCAGATGGGTCTTGAATATCTCCAGATAAGGAGGTATGTATTTCAAGTCCTAGTCTGAACCATCGTGTAAACCTGCTGAGCTTCACTATGGAAGCACAGTAGGTCTGTATCTTTAATCACAAGAAACACTGAAACACTGGATATAATGAGAAGTAATGCTGAATATGTGGTGCATCAACGTTCCATCTTTACCTCATAAACCATGTTTGCATCTTAAAAAGGAAAGAAGAGAAAAAAGGGGAAGGGAATAGAAAAAAAAAACGTCAGTATCAGAAGCAGCTATTTTTTTCCTGTTATTAAGGGAAAACACCACAGGTGCTGTGACTTATATAAAAGGACAAACTTGGTGAGGGTATCTTCCCTTTTTTATAAAAACCAAAAGGAAAGGAAATGGGAAAATAGAGAATAAGAGACAAACTGGAAACAAGATCCATCCAACACCATCTGTAACTCTGAATACCTTGGGCTACTACAGAAAGGACTGGACGGAGAGCACTCCTGCTGACCAGGATCAGCAAGCTTTCCTAGACCAGAAGAGCTCAATGCCATCCTTCCAGTACTCTCAGCAGTAGCAGCTCATATCCACCTGTGCACCAGCCCGGGTGAACACACTTTGGAGGATTTGGGGCTGTACACAGCTCATTTTGTTGGCACGCATTTGCCTTCATCACGGCTCTCTCACATCTCCACATTTAGAAGGCCACAGATGAACGCTACCACTTTTTATCAGTTAGGTCACCTGTGGGGAATGATTTCATCGGAGATAAGCATTTAGAGGTACCACTTCTTCTAAATCACTATTTACAGTCACGTAAACATGGCTGGTGTTACTGAAAAGCTTCAGGAGAAGCATCCTCTGCTGACATGCCAAGATTTCATTCACGTCCCAGTCCTACTTCTGGGATACCTATGCTGTACAAGCATCCCACTTAGCCCCTTCACGGTGTTTGAAAGAAGCCTATCTTATCTTCAGGTGAGGCAGAAGAACAACACAAGGAGATATGAAGCTGCTCTCCCGTCAGCACCTGGGGTGCTACATGGGTGCCCCGCCAGCGCCAGACAGCCCCAGCCCAGCACGTGGCTATGGCAGAACTCAGCCAGAGCTCTGTACAGCTGAGTTTATGCCTCAGTTTCCAAAACTGGTACATGTTCAATGCTGGCTGTTTTTAACTGGAGCTCACAAGGATCCCTGACGAAGCTCTGCACAAACCCAGCCTCAGCACACGGCCCTGGAGCAGGGTTTGCTCAAAATACAAGTGGTAACATTCGAAACAGTGTAAAATACAATTCTTAAAATCATGATTTAATGCTACTTACCTCCTGCAAAAGAAGAAACACAAACAGCTTGAGGTTTGTAACACTCAACAGTCCTAGCATCTACACCGCAAAGAATAAAAAAAAAATTAAAGCAAAACCCTCCTAGAACTCTAAAGTTTGCTTTGGGTGGAGCTTTGTAGCACAGCAATTTATGACGTGGAGCTCCTTTTCCCGTGCCTGGAAGCTGCAGGGTCCTCAGGTGAGCACGCTGGGATGAGCAGCTGGGAGCAGGAAGCAGGAAGGCACCAGGAAGGCGGTCAGCAGCTCAGGGCTGCATTCGTGTGCTGTGTCTGAGCTCCTCAGAGCTGCCCACTGAACAGCACTGCTGCTTGCCCAGCTATGCACTCTGCAGCCAGGGCGCTCCAACAGGCAGGCTGTTTGTTTCCACAGTATCACATGAGCACGGCTCCTTTCACAACCAGTATTTTGTTTCCATCTTAGCTTTAACAACCGCACCGAACAGAAAAACTATCAGCTGCAAAACAGTCATGTTCGAATGACAGCCCCAAATTCATTACTGTCCGTGACACCTCTTGCAGCTTTTTGTGACTCTGTGCAACGAGGTTGACTGATTTCACCCAAGGTTCAAGTTAGCTTGCTTTCAGCTCTCACTCCATCATTATATTTAAACAACTCCATATGAGAAAGCTTATGGAGCTGGATGAAATCCTTTTGCCATTTTGAGCTTCTCTGGAGCAGTGAATGAATCAAAATATACATAAAAAAGTCAATTGTAAAAATGACTCAAAATGCACTCTCTTCCCCCCCCCCCCCAAGAAGAGACCAAGAATTTTCAAGTCCCACCGCAGGACAAAGTCTGCGAGGTTTGGTGGGCTGAAGGAACCGAACGAAATGTTTATTTTTGATTTTGCCTGTATTACAGTTAATTTGTGTATGAGCGGGCTACCGGCTCCTGTTGGTTTTAACTGTCACTTATAATCACTTTAAGCCTAAATGTTTACAATAAAAAGGTAAAAGACGTTATTCATACCGGTTGTGGGCTTTAGAGCAGAAAAAACACATGTGAGATGTGGGAAAATGGAAGGTGAAGCGTTGTGTGTGCTGCTTTGAGACGCTCTGGTCAAGTCCATAAAACAGCGGATTCCATACGTTTAGCAGATTTTAAAAAGCCTTTTAGTCCACCTCAAATGTAAGCCCGAGGAAAGCTCTGATAACTGGCAGCTTACAGGCTGAAAAGAAGGGGAACAAACAAAACCCTGTGCGACTCTGTCACACAAGAAGCTTAGCTTGTACATAACTAAAGCTGCAAGTCCAGTGAAGGCACCTCCTTTTAATTATCCTATTTAAAGAAGCCTACATGTTAACCACGCCGAAGTCCAACAGAATGGACAAAACCCCTCCAGTTACTCACCAAAGGGAAGATGGGGAGGATATTTTTACATAGGCTATTATAGGATGGAGAAAAGGAAAGTCTTCCAAACTTTACCAGGACTCCAAATTTAGCAGAGAAATACAGACAAATATTTATATTGGGGTCAAACAACCTGCGGGAGTAAAACGAAGTTAAAAATGAAATAAAAATTAGTGAAGTGCAGGACATTCCACCATGGGCTGCCATCACGATTATCAGACTCTGCTGTAAGAGGTTCTTCCCCCATTGGTGGTGGGGATTATGACTTGAGAATTAAAAAACGTGGGTAAACACATCCCAGCAAAGCAAGATATTAAACAGTGGTACCTCACTGGTTAAAGTGCACCACTATTTATTAAAAACAGGAATTGAATGCAGCTTGATGAGAAGCAGCAGACTGCAGAACAAGCATAAAACTACAACTTCTCCAAACTTCAATATGAGCAAACTGTTTATATCTGAAAATATACTGTTTTAAAAACAGACTGAGCTAACAAGCAGGCAAGACCCTCTACGGGTATACACTGTAATGTTTGTATATTTGAGATATATACTCCTGATTAAAAACAGGGAGCCAAATGAAAACATGAGTTTTCAAGAGGCTTAGAATATGTTTGTTTTCTTTAATATTAGGACTTTAAAATCATTATCTGTACTTTTTCCTACTATTACTGAGAAAGAAACGTCAAAAAAAGAGGCAAAACAATAAAAAATACAAGGAGGATTTAGCACCTGCCAAACCTAATTACATATCCCGTTATCAAGCTGCATATCACTGTACCATGCAATGGGAGATCTGAAAGTCTTCAGTAATTTCGAGAAGAAATCTCATTTCGTTTGCAGTACTTGCTGCAATCTGCTGTCTGTTGGAAGCAGAGGGAAGCACATCCAGAATTTAAACGGACTTGCATATGATTTGCTATCCAGCAGCCAAAACAAGCATTATCTTAATTACTGTAATAAAACTGAAAAGAAACCAGCCTACTTCCTTGCATATCTGTGACGTGACAGTCGCTATGTTCCTGGACCAAACCCTGTCTATCTGCAGCTTTCTGCTACTGCAGCTTGTAAAGCACCTTCATCAGCTGCTGCCTTGGATTTAGATGCATCTCAGCACTGCTCTGGGATAACAGACAATAGTAACAACTTCACAACTGTATTACTGTGACAAACCATTTTCCTGCATTATTAAGGGAGCTTGCAGATGTTGGCCCTGTCATGAAAATAGCAAAATTTTGCCCACGTTGATGTCCCAGGAAGCTTCATGATTTGAGGAACTCTCCACACACAGCTCACTTCCCTCACAGTCTGTTATTGTTAGTTTTCTCTGCTGCTCTTAGGGAGAACATTCCCCCTCCGTGATTATTATTACTGAGGATTAACCCTTACACTGAGCCACTGCTGCTATTTTTCTCTTGTTGTCTGCATTAAATCTGTGGTTTAATGTTTCATTAAGAGCTCTCACACAACAAGTCAACTTGTTTACTGGGAGCTCTGTGAATTCTTGACTCTCACTGCGATCTCTGCCGTACCAGTATGGTGCACCATGTACTGCAGCAACACAATGCCCCTGGGTGGAAGTGTCAGCACATATTACTAATGGTCACAGCTGAAAGGAAACAGTGGCAACAGTCCTCCTCAGAGTAAAAACTGAACAGCTGGGACACAAATCTCACTTCCAGTCACTTGCAGGGGAAGAAGGGGTACGAACCTGATGAAGACTGGGAGTACAGGAAGAGACAAGAACATAAAACAAGATCCTTGCCATGAGGAAAAGACTTCCAATGTATTTTGTTGCTCAGTTTTCACTGCAGCTTTTTGGGAATGGCCGCAGCCAGGCCAGAATGGCAGTATTTTTATTCATGCTTCCCACGATCTCTGCTTGCTCACTGTTCTCTGCCTTATGCGGACAAGCCAAGCACACTACCACATGTGCATATGCAGGATTCCAGGTCCACACAAAAGCCTAATAACAGTGCAAAGGTAGAATAATGAACTCCTTTAAAAACAAGGCCATCATCCTGACCACTGCTACTGTTCACCTGGAACTGAACAAGACAGATTTGTAAGTCTATACATACCACTCTTACTACACATACAGTCCACTTAATGCTTCACTCTGCTTCAGCTTAATAAAAACTTTACTCTTAGTGGTAAAACAGGAAACAGCTACACATTATTATAGCTCCAGTTTTTGAGTCTTAATATCAAATGTAACGTTCATCTTCTGCTCAGCAAACAACAGACCTTGCTAACCAGACATGCTGCACTTTCACCATACCAGTGGAGAGACAATGCCTTATTTTCATCTGTCATACGTGTCTTTCTTCAAGCTCTTTAGGGAGGGAAGATTTCTCACCTCCATTGCAAGTATTGAATGTTAAGCAGAATACAATAAATGGGACAATTCAATTGAAGGACCCAAGACACCTTCAATAATTCTCACCATATAACAGTTATCAAAACAAGGTTCATGTGGGTTACAAGTTCCTAATGTTTTCCACAAATTTTCTTTTATACACACTGGAATGTTTAGAAAACATGCTGTCAAACTTGCTGCAAAGCTTAAGTTAAAAGAATCAATCTAGAGATTATTAATCAGTACCAAAAATTAATATTTGTGAAGATCAATGTAAAAGTTAAATCTTTTTAAAGACCTGGACAACAAATGAAAATCCTCCTCTTATCGTAAGTTTATAATGTATGTTCAAAATAGATTCCCTCATTTCAATAACTTTTTATGATGTTAAAATTGAGAATCCTCCACTTTATGGTCCTACATTACCAAGATTTTCCTTTACTGTACCTTACTCCTCTATTTTGGATTTTTTTTTTTAAAGTCTACCAGGGGAATAAAAATGTTTCTTAGTTTATGTCTCAAAATTTTATCTTTTACTTTATATCACTCATCCCCTCATTTAACACTTCATGCTGACGTACGCATATGATCCAATTTGGAGATATTCTCTAATCATCATTATTGATGCGACACGTTGCCTAAGAACAATCCAACCTGGAGATATTCATGAATTAATGGCAAGAGAAACAGAACAGTGATGGTCATAATTCCTCTAAAACAAGGGGGAGGATTGCCTGTCGTGAAGGTCCTGATCGAGACCTGCAGGTGGGTACCTGACAGAGCACTTTCCCATGAAGCCACTATCCAAGCACGCACTGGGTCTCAATTTAGAGTCTGGTTTAGCAACATCTTGCCAAGTTCTGGAGGTTTTTTGAAACAAGTCTTGTAGAGAAGACCAGAAAAGTCTGCACTGACAGCACTTCCTGCATCTGAGCTCTAGAAATACATACTTTGTTCCCAGAGGAGAGGCTTTCTTAACTGTTTAATACTTGTGTTGCAGTGTTTAACTTCTGGCCCTATGGGAATAGCCTGCAGTGAAGACCCTACCAGCAGCCTGGTGCTGGCTGAACGCAGCAAGGAGGGTCACTCAGCACTTGGCCTGTGAAGGATGTCATTGCTACAGGCACCGAGGGAGATTTGAGTGCCTGGTGGATCTGGTTCAAGATTCTCCCTTTGTGACCAAGTCCTGCCAGCTTCCCACTCTGCCCACTCAGGGGCACAATGTGCCCTTGAAACAGCATGCACCATACGAAGAGCACATTATAAAAATAGCCTAATGCATTCAGCGAGGATGACAACATTTTACAAGAGAAACAACCACCTGAGTTGGTTCTTTCAGAAAAACAAAGAAACGACGTGCCCCTACCATCACCATCAAGGGGCACCAACAAGTTCCTAACCTCCACACATTACTTTAGGAGATGCTCTTGAAACAACTGAAGCACTAATCCCTATTTTTCAATACTTTTTATGCTACAGTGACAGAGAAGCAATACTACTTACTAGACTTTTTTTTCCTCTGGATAAGAACTACAAAGGCGTTAAGAACACATTAAGAGTGGTAAGTTTGGTGCTCAAGCATGGAGAATCAGAAATAGTGGATTCTGACTGAACAGGTTGCCCTGCTTCCTACTGCTAGTTACCACAAATGAAAGAGCCATCTGTACTTCTCACAAAGACAAGCTGCCTTTAGTGCTGCAGATCATTTATCACACCAAATGTATTGCTGTATTGTGACATATTTAAGAATTCAATAAAATTGAATTCTGTTTCTGCCATCTCGACCTGTGTTTGGCAGCAGCTTTTTCCATTTAAATCACCTTGAATACTAAGGAACTCCTTGTGTACAATATGTAACATGGAAGAACTGCACTGCATTCAGTTCATCAACAGGAGCATGCTTAGGTAATTAAAGGCACTAAACTGCCTGTCTAATCAGTTACAGCACAGCTTTTATCTAAAAGTGAAGGACAACAGTTCTGGAATCTGCAAATTCATTTCTCTCATCTCTTTTCAGGCACAAAGGAACAATCTAACATGGAAACTGAGAGCAACCAGCACCTTTGGATAAGCTCACCAGCACTGCTGCTTTATACTGTTTAAAAGATCAGACCCCTCTTGTTGGGACTGTGAAGAAAACTGCTCAACTCTCCAAAATTCTCATTTTTGCTACAAAACACAGATGTTCTTGAAAGAGGTATGTGCATAGCATAGTACTGTATTATTTTGGGGAGCAAAAATCTTTGGGGTGAAACACAGGCCTGCTTCAGAAACTGCAAATATTATATTACTCAGACTCGTAGCTAGAATTATTATTCCACAAAGAGAAAGGTGAATTTTTTTAGTACGTGTTTGACTTTTGGCAGCGTTGTCCTGGAATGTAAAATGCCAAGTTGGCAGCTTTCATAAAGGGAAATTTCAGTAAGTTGGGATGGTCTCTTTGGACTCATATTTCTTGCAGTTCTTTTTCCACGTGCCCGTGTCCTGGAGTCACCAGCGACAACTCTTACCTGCAGCCTTGTTTAATTTATGTTTCCTTAACTCTTGTTCTTCAGCATTAGCATCCCTTCAGGCATTCATTGTCAAGTTCTGTCAGCACTGTCTTACCCTGAAACACGTAGCAGTCTAATGGTGGTAGGTTTTAGCACACTGAAACTCTGAAATTTTGACTGTGACACCTGGGCTGTCCAAGGCTGCAGACAGAGCAGTCCAGATTTGTCAGCAGAAACATCCCACATGCTTACCCTCGTCAGCCACAATTAGGTTTCAGTAAGGAGCACCTGGCATTAGAAAATTCCCTGACAAAGCCAGTCATATTTTACATAAATATAATTCCCTTACTGATAACAGTATCTTAAGAACAAAAACTGAATTTGGCTGCCTAAAAGACAAAAATCAATTCAGAGTTGATTTCACTTGACAGTAAAATACTTCAAGTCTTTAGGACTGGATGCTTGAGTTCAGTAGTGAGAAAACCCTTTCTGTAATGATGACTGGAGATACAGCTTGCAGCTCTGATAAATGACTTACAAGAATCAAGATTCAGTGCAGGCAACTACCTACAGTTGAACGGTGAAAGGGTGAGCAGAGCTTCTCTTCTAGTTTTACTGTGTCACTAAGGACTGCTGCGATTTAATCTCACCTCAGTGCTCGCTTGCTACCACAAATGCAGTGTTGGCTAGAAGTTTTGCTGGCTGCTGCCTGGTGAACATAATAGAGATGACAGACCAAGAGCACCTACCTTCCACTGACTGCAAAACAGAGTTGACATATTCCATGCAACAGCGCTGTGGCATTCTGTAGAAAAGCTGCTATTTTTGGATTCTCATCAACAGGGCCTTGAACGGAGAGGAAACAGCAACACAACTTGTCTATCAATCCTATGTTCACCACGTAACTGGAAACAGATGAAAAACTGTATTAAAAAATAGTCCTGTGACAGTTTTGATAACTTCACAAAGAACGAATTCCTGCTTCTCCGCTATCAAACCGTATAAAATACAGGCTGTGGTTTCTTAGAGGGTTCAATAAAGCAGTTCAAATTACAGCAGCTTCAGGTCTGGAGCTCTGTAACTATCAGTAGTTCTTGTTAAGATAACTGTCTGTTGCACGATAATTTGTATTATACTGTACAAAGAAAGATGAATGTAAGTGTTTATTTTACCATACTGCTAGAGGACAATGGAATTTTGCCATAGTTAAATGATTTATAGCAGTCTTGATAGCTCAGCAGCAGCACAATTTCTCTTTAGCATGAAGAGACAAACTTGGTAGAACACACAAGTTCAAGATGACAATGATGTTACCCAGATAACCTTTTATTGCAATACGTACATCATAACAACCACTGCACAGCTTTTTGCTTTCTTCTTCTTTTTTTTTAAACTTACGTGCAACAATTAAGAGACTAAACGAACCTGCAGGTCACAACCTTCTGCTATCAGGAAGCTTCATCAGGAACTCAACCAGGACTCGGTGCAGAGAAATCCACGCTAATGGCTCTATTTATTTTTAAGCCAAAAGGCCACCTTTTGTTTTTTATCAAACGTGAGTAGGTCATATCACCATCCTCCCTAATGCTGAAGATTCTTAGAATTTCTAAGAGCTTGGAAGCTCCTGCCAAAAATCTTACTGTTCGCCCCATATGCTAACACCAACCTCTCTGTCTTCACCATTTTCTCTCACACTTCAATCAATTCCACTTGAGCTGTGCAGACAGGTCCTTTTTTCCCCCATGTCTTTTTACTGATATCCCCTAACATCACGTACTTCCCCTTTCTACCACAAACATGCAGTTTTTCAGACTTTATCTCTTGGTTCGTTCTCCTACATCACATCATATACATCTCCTACGTTCATTTTCCTAAGTCACACCAGGTATGTTTGTGGAGACAAACTTCCAGCTTCAATCAACTCCTCGTTCTATTTCTTCAGTTTTCTTTGTACTTTCCCCTACTCGTACCAACTAGAAGAAGTCTCTTGTCAAAATCAGAAGAATTGTTATTATAATCTGTTACACAACCTGACTTAGGAAATGAAATCACTTTCAGACACCATCACCTTATTCACTGTTTTTTTACACTGATAGTCTAAGCCATACAGGTTTTACCATTATTCCATCCCCTCAGCTGTTTGGCCTGCTTGCTTGTCAAGCCCACTCAATTGGGATTGTGCTTGAGAGTGAGGCTCAAGATGGGAACACCACTGCCTGTATGTTTCTACAGCATCAAACACATCCTGACTTGACTGAAATGTGGAACACTATTAAATAATGATGACCATAGTAAAAAAAAAAACAACACTGTTTCTAGTAAATAATTAATACTGATTAGATAATTATTGTCTCAGGAGCTGTACAAATATCTACTAAAAATAACAATTTCTTCCTATGCCTTACAGTCTGATTTTGAAAAGTTAGTGACTATAAAGACTGGGGAAGATAGTCTCCACATTTCAGACAGCCTTCCTGCCCAGAGACTAGCCTCTCTTTGGGGCTAGAAGCTAGACTTCTGCCAAAGCTTAACCTGCTGACACAAAGCTTTGGGAAACAATGAAAGTACTTAAGAATAAAAATACATTGTGTATGAAGCAAGATGTCAGACTGCGATATGAAAGACTGATCTGCTGAAATGCAGCAGCAAAGAAGACATAGGGATGCACGAAAATTACTAGTTGCAAACTAATTGCTCAGGTAAGTTTGATTTGTCTGTTCTGTTTAGCAACATGAGAGGCTACCAGCATGTTTTCCTGCAGATTTTGATCTAAGCAACCCACTTGATCACACAAGCAATAAACAAGCTGTCCGGTATTAGCAGAGTAATTCCAGGAACAGAGCTGGGTGTTAGATACATCACAGTCACAGAGAAATGCTGAGTGCTGGAAATCTCTCCATGATATAGGAAGGAAGAGGAAGGAGGAGAAAATAAAGCGCAGCTAACACTGATAGATGGTTGCTCACTAAAAGGCAGAAGTATTCTGGGCAACGCTCTTCTTGTTGTTTTTTTTTCCTTACGAAGAATGTCTGACTGACATCTACAAGATGTGTTGTCACCTTCCTTTACACCCACACCTGGATACCAAAGGGGGTCAGTGGCTGCTTGTTTCAGCAGAGAAGAAATGGATGAATTTTCATTCTATTGGAAGTATTCTTTAAGGTCATCTGGAGACAATGAAAGGACACACGAAGCGCTCCCTTCCTTGAAGCGGAGCATACAGACAAGTGGAATGTCAAAGCCCTAATCTAACGTCTCCATCTCTCTCTCTTTTCACCCATGGGAGCACAGCTCCAGTAATTTGGCTCCCTTTTGACAGTGTGTAAACACCTGCTGCTTGTGCATCAGGTCTACTTTTCCCAAACAGGGAAAAAAAAATAAAAATGAAAAAGATTCCCTCTTTCTTTCCAAGTCTTCCTAAAACTCCCATTTAGTCAACTCCACAAGGACACTTGATAGAATGACCTGGAGGTTAAAGGTTCTCATTAATAATATAATTTGTCTGGTTTTGACTAGTTTGAAATGCCCACTCTCTTTTTTCCTAATTGCACTATTACCTTGTCATCGTGCCTTTCTTTCTCCATTTATTAGCAGATCCCTTAAAGTGCCTCAGGTGAAGGACCTAGCTGGATTCTCATGTATCTCTGTAGCTTAAGGGTATATCTGCGCTCGGCACAGCCAGTGTCAGATGTCTGCTCAGCACAAATATCAATAAGCAGACCTCCCACCCTCCCATTCCTAAATGAGAAGAATACAACATCCTGAAATTTCACACTCTTTCAAAACCTGTTTGGGGAGAAGGTGGGTTACATGAGAACAATCCAGTTTTAGAGGTCACCCGTACCTATGGCAACTATTTGTTTTGCCTTCCTTCTCCAGCCATCTGACTTTGTGTCCATCAACATCGTATCAGACTTTGAGAAGTGAAGATGTGAAGATTCTCACTGTGCCACAGTTTCAGTAACATACTGTCAGCATGGGATGAAGATGTACTGATGACTATTTAAATCATCTACTAGCAAAACCGCACACCTTTAGCAAACAATTTAGTTTTGAATAACGTGTTTCTTACTTAATTTACTTTAAAGAGATTACTGAAGAGCAGAAGGATTCCTTCTTTAGCTTAATAAAATAATAACAGAGCCTAAAACACAGAACCACAGATTTGATTGAAACAGAAAAAGAATGGACCTATTGGGTTAACCATGACACGCACATACATGCTGCACATGAGTTATCAGAATAACTATTAGCACTGAGAATTTAAGGGAATTTAGGATACATTACATGCCACAACAAAAAAGTCCAAGTCTATAAAGATGTATTTCAAAATAACTTTAGAAAAAAATCTATGTATAGGAATCTCTGGTTGCAGAATGGTACTGACTGTCAGTTGATGGAATGTGATGCCACATGTAGTCATTCAGTTGGGGTTAAAAATAAATCAGCTGGCTAATCATACAGCTTCAGAGTATCTGCAATCATGTTTACCCATCAACATGTTAAGGTAGTATATGAGATTTCAGAAATGAAATGCAATCCATTGGTGTAAAATCATCAAGTATAAAGAAGTGAAAACTTTCTTGGTGTTCAGATTTGTGAAAAGCATCAGCTACATCCTCTAAATACATTTACTCAAAATGCTTATGAAAGAAGATGAAATTTCTCATTAAACAGAATAGATTGACACTATGTTAGAGAGATATGAGAGGAAATAATTACAAATCTCACCGAATCACACAAAAGCTGACAAACTGTTTTAAGGGTTACTGACTGCAGCGAGACAGAATTCATGAGAATAAGCATCCCGAGGCATGTGCAAAACCCCCCGTGCAACCTGGGAGAAAGGAATGCTGGTTTGCTCACACGCTGAGCTCGTACATGTTTTTCTTCTTGTAAATACTGTGCTGTTATGAGGAGTTACACGATGACACTTCTCAGTTTCAAAAAACTCCCGCTTTGTTGATAAGCAGGGAAATTCATACAGAATGGGATGAAATCCATTGTTTTGTTTTCTTACTGTCAATTTTATACTCTAGAAGTATTACCTTTCAAGATAAGGTAATTTTCTCGCTCATTTTTTCTGCAGTACTTCAAGACTATGACACCTGAAAACTTCCCAGACACGAAGGATTTTGTTTTTTGAACACCCCTGTACTCTGAGGAGCTGGTATTAGCCACAGTTTCCTTGACAGAAACAGAAGCACGGACACATAAATCCACATATGCCTTATTTTGTGTATTTGATCTGAGAGACCTATGATCTTGTTTCAACAGTATTTGGCATTGCATAACACGTTATATACTCTAAAGTAAAGCTCCCACTGACTTGCTGTTCAGTGTGCTCAGCACTGTTGTAAATCAAACCCAGCTTTCAAGCTAGGATTCAAATTAATGACCACATATAAGAAGTCCAAATGATTTCGTGTAGCATTGCCCAGGAATGCTATGTCACAGCAAGGACTACAATCCCTTTCACAAACTCAGCTTTCTGATGGTCAAACAGAAGCCTATGCTCTTCTTTCTACTGCTGCTGTCCTGTCTGCTAGGTACCTTCCCATGTTTACAACAAAAATGCAGTGGTTTTAAAATCGGCCTCCTTCATTACAAAGAGCGTTTCTCCTCCTCAGGAGAACAGAACAAAACCAAAAGGGAAAGCTGTGTTCTCAGAACTAGCTGAGAAGTAGCACCCAAAGTCTTGTCTCAGCCGCACTACTCATCTAATGAAAGATATTTTCCTCTACCTGAAGAGCCTGGGGGAAATTCCTTTTCAAATCAGGCAGACCATGACTGTAACACGTCAGAATCTTCTGGAAAGTAGGCTGTTATCTTTTATGAATGTTTCACTTCCAGATTTTAACACATCAAACTGGTTAGTTACCATAGGGAAGCATAGCCACAGCTCAGTTTCAAGTCACTTTACCCAAGAGCTAGAATGTTTCAAGCAAAAATGACTAAAGCAATGTCTTTTCCTTTACCTTATTAATAGAACTTTATGGAGTTATTTTGATCAAAACTTAAAGCATATACTTAGAAAGGAAAATTGCTATTGAATTACAGCTACATTATAAGAGTGGAAGACAAATTATTGGGTAAACTTTACAAGAAGTATTTATTGTATAGAAAATTAAGTGAATGCATGCATGGTATTCAGGATCACAAAGGCCATAATGCAGGTGGTATAGAGAATGGTGAGAAAATGTGGAAAGAAGGAAGCTGACTCCAGAGTAATTAGGGGAAGAAATTGACAGAAAGGTCATAAAAAAGGGTGCAGAAACCTAGATTATGAGAATGTTACATAAGGCATACAGCAATTAAAAATGTTAGGATCAAAAAAGGTCTATGGGGAACACTGAAGAGTGCAGACAGTATGGAAGACTAACACTGGGGCTTGTTATAAGTGACTAATTATTTGGATGAAAGTATCCAATTAAGGCAGTATTTCCTACAAGGACTAATTGAAAACATCATATGGACAAGCCATATAGATGCACAAAGCCACTGTAAATAAAAATAAATCTATAAAAGATTGCTCAAAAAACAAAAGCAATTTACCTTCCACAGATAGAGAGTAATGCAGAGGCAGATAAACACAGAAACATATTTCCTCCTCTGAACCAGTGCCGAGAGTCCAAAATTGAAAAGTATTTGGTTTTCTGCATTTGTCTCTGCATTTTTCTTGAAAAACCTTTTCTACTGAGAATAGAGCACTTCAGTAGACTTCTGACTACACATGCATACTACTTTTACTACAGTAAGAGCTAAAGAAGTTTGTTCCTTGCTTAACTCAAAGTATTTTTCTTTCTCTGTAACAAAGAAGGATTAAAGACATTTCAAGATTTTTTTTTTAAACCTGATCAAGTCTTGGATTCTGCTGCTGAAGGCTTCCACTTGTGAGGATTTGCTTTTCACTTCCTGTATTATCTTCAGTGCTGTAGAGTGGCTGTTTCCATCTGGGAAGCCAGAGATTAGACATCTGAAAATGATGGCTGTTATCCTCAGAAGCCCCGTTGTTAGATCTTCAAACACCTGCTTATTTGCACTCCTTCCTGAAGTAGCATTATGGTCATCTGGAACATTTACCTAAATCAAGAGGAAAGAAAAAAAAAAGAAAACATCCGTAATTCAGTAAGAATTGTAGAGAAGCACTTAGAAAGCCATGTATGAGTACAGTAAAATACAATAGCAAAGTTTAGCAGTGCTGAGAAACATTCAAATATTGCAGGTACAAGAAAGGGTCTATACACTCCTATACAGATATCATCATATAAAACAATAAATCAAGTCAAAACTGAAACGTCCAAGGTTTTTCCAACCTTGGTGGTTCTATGATATGACCTTAACTACGTCCAAACAGATGAATTATGGTGGTTCCACATCACAGGTGAACAAAACTCCTGCCATTCTCTTCCAGCAAGTATCAAAACTTCTAGCATTTTAGTATTAATTAATATCCCCACATAGCTAAGTATTTCAAAGGCAGAAGTACTCTTCAAAGGCAAGATGACTTTTACAGCAAGTCTACAAGTGTTCCCAGTTTTCCCTCACTTCTCTCACCCCTCACTTCTCAAAACAAAATAGATTTGAGGCAATTTACCCATTCCATAAACTCAAAAGAGTTCCAGGTTCTTTACAAATTCAATGTAGTTAGAAGCAGAAATTTTTGCCAGTGAGGGCAGGAAGGAAAGACAAAATCTTTGGAAAATGATTATAGTTACAAAAGAAATAAAACTAAAGTAGTATCCTGGGAAGAGAGAAAAATTTGCACACGTTCCAGGCATAACCTGACATAACAGGAACATCAAAAAGGATGACATGGAGCAATACACTTCTAGAAGACACAATGGGCTGTGGGAATTGCTTTCCACCCACAAATCTCAAGCGAGGAGGCACAGACCATGCTCAAGTGCTTCTATGAATACCATCACGTTTCAATCAAGGATAGGAGGAAAAACACCCCATAAAACGTCCTGAAGAGCTCCACATAGAACTCTTCACACCTGATGGCCACGGCCCCGTCAGTCAGCTGTCATCACCTGTGAAACTCAACGTGCGGTCCTCACTGACCTCAGAGGAACAGAATCCTGTTTTTCTAAATGATGAATTAACAAAATACAGCCCACTCCCAGCATGTAAAGATTAAGACATTCTGCTGTGCTAGGGAGAAACCTCTGACCAGCACAGGACGGGCACGGGGAAGCCAAGAAGATGTACAGGCAGAGCTGGAAGACGGGGCTCCGAGCTGCAGTCACTGTGTTTAGCACTGCTGGACTTCTGTGAAGGCATTTCTACAAGTCAGCTTGTAGGTTGCAGAACTTGTGAGTTGTGGATGCCCCATCCCTGGAGGCATTCAAGACAAGGCTGGATGTGGCTCTGGGCAGCCTGCTCTAGTGGTTGGTGACTCTACCTGCAGCAGGGGGGTTGAAATGAGATGATCTTTGAGGTCCATTTCAACACAGGCAACTCTATGATTCTATGAACTTGAGGCTGTCAACACTGTAACCTGTAATTAATATTGGCTGAAATTTTATTCTCATTCCAGGTTAAAATCATTTACAGCCTGTACAAAAGCAAGTGAGGTCACAGTAAATTGCTTCTCCCTGTATAGGTATCAGGAGGGATTTGGTAACACTTGGTGACAAAGAACAACATGAACATTTTTTCATTATTCATTAGCTCCGAGCCTTGTGCTGGTACTTAAAACTCACTGCAATAGCCTGTTTCTGGTGGTGAGCCAAGAGAGCAAGTGAGAAGCCTTCAGCTGCTTATTCAAGTTCAATAGGAAAAATAATATTATGTTGCTTCAGTAACTTCTGCTGACTAAAACAATTCAGGCCTAATGATTCTAATTGCCTGTTGAATAGATGGATTAAGCTTTGTTATGTATAAATTAATTTAAATATGTCAACTTTGTACTATGAACATCAGGTTTTAAAACAGGGCTAACGAATGCTACTCGGTGCTTATTCACCTAGGATGAAAAAAGAAAAAGATATATAATCTCTCACTTAAAAGATTTAACAATATATTGGAGTAAAGCCTTCCAGCTGCTGTTATGAATAGTACTATAAACAGATGTCTATTTTTTCTTCTTGCTAAATATATATACTTTGAACATACAGTTCTCGTATATATATGTATGGAGTCCTTCATTATACATTCCATGTCTCAATATAAAACCATTCTTACTAACGTGAAGAATAAATACATCTGACACTCTTAATACAATCCAACATTTCTTGCAGAGCTGATTCTTTACATTCCATTTTTTGGGGAAAAATGTATAGGTGGATTAACACAAAGTGAGAACAAATGTGGTTTTTACCCAGTCTACGTCAGAGAGGAGACAAAGGGAAATACTGTTTTTAAGAAAATGGGTAAATTTGAACTTTGTTCCTATTTTTTTTCCTATTTTTTTTCCTTTTTTTCCCTTTCATATGAAATCACTGAGTGACAAAAGATCAACTCTTTAATTTAGAAGTAATTAATTGAATAGTGTGAAAGCGTGTTAAGATTTATGTACAACATTAACTGGGATGCTTGCAAAAGTGATGTACTGCTGCATGCTGATCATTGTATCAATTAAGGGGGTAGGAGATCTTAAGATTTAATGGTATAATTGTGAAACCTTTCAAGCTTTGCTTTCTGTGTTTGATTACAACAAAAATTAATTATGATTATAAAAACTATTGTTAGTTGAGCATAGGGTTTGGATAAGCTAGTTTAAAAAAAAAAAAACACCCTATTTTTATTTGTAAGGTCTAAGAGGTGTAACAGTTCCACTGACAAAAATCTACAAGTAACATTACCTATCTAAAGTGACTTGTCAAGTGATTGGTATAATGCATTTTTTAATCACAAAGGAAAAACAGGAAAAATGCGTTCAGTTATCTGGCAGATCCAACATCTCATCACTGTTTTCATGTTTGTGATGACTGCTGTTGCCAGAAGTAATCAAGACTATTACTTGCTTTAAAGCAGCTCTTGAACCAAGATGTCTAACAACCAGATCTGCAGCTCCGGCAGTCTCCATGAAAGCAACTCAGTAGAGAATTCCCCTTGTGTAAGGGAATCCCTTGCTTGTATAGAGCTGCTGTAAGCTCTTCAGCTGTGCCCAGCATCTAGGACTTAATCCTGCAAGATGCTGAACAACATGGCCCCAGTCCAGTAAAGCACTTAGGCACACATTCAATATAGCAGAAAATGCTGCTCCGTTCTGACTCATGCCACTGCAAGTACCCCCCTATATCAATGCACATTTTTTGTGCTAACAAAAATATACAGTTTCCAGTTAGCAACGTAGAGCTATCACTGAAAACTCATTTATGCTTTTCTTTTTCTCGTAAAAAAGTGCAATCCTTCACAGCCACGAGTCGCCTCAAACACCGAGCTGTTAAACCTAAATGGAAAGATCTTCCAGTGCCTTTTAAAACAATCCACTTTCTAGTCATCATCGGGCTCACCACTAAAACACTCTGGAAGATATATGCTTTCAAAACAGTATGGGATGTTGGATTTTCAGTGTAACGGTGAAGTAAAGAAAGGGAAACAATTTGGGAAGGTATAATGCAATGTGTGTAATTATTTCTTCTACCTGAGCCCTATTTTCAACATGTGCTACAAGACTCGTGTACTTGCTTCCCAACTGAAGCAAATGAACAGAAACCAAACTTTTGTTCTTTTCAGAGTTACATGATTAAAAGGACAGAGTTGTTGCTCTTTTTTGCATTGCCAGCATTGTCTGGATTGCTTTAGAAACAGCCCAACATGCAGAGCTGACATCCAGCTGAGGCGCTTTTTTGACGACCTCGATACTGCTAGGTGCTGGTCCCTGAATCTCCAACAGAGGGAGAAGAAGATTTCTCAATCCCTTAGTGATCTGGCAGCTAGAAACCCTCCACACAGACAAAGAGAACTGTCAGTACCACTGTGACCAAGCGCTGCAGAAACAGAATGGAATTTCACAATAGACCAGAAGGGTCGAGCAGCACATGTCAGTGCCTGGGAGCTCCCAATTCTAGACACAGTCAGAGCAGAAGAACACGAAGGCACCTTGTTTGCTGCAGAATACAAGAGGGAAACGTGCAAATGAAGAAATAAAGCAATATAACTACATTATCTATATATACATATAGATAAACAATCAATAACAACAATAAAAAACATCTCCATTTCCTCTTTACTATAAAATTGTATTACACTTTAAGTGGTAAAAATGAATATGCTAGGATGGGAAAGATCTAAATCTTCTAAGCAGTTTTACTGGCGAAGACACTCTTAAATCTTCTGGACATTTCCCTTTGATCTGTTTGAGAGCACAACTAGCAAACAAACAAGTCAAGCTCTCACGGATCATCAGGAAATCATGGAAGTACAGGTATCTGAAAGAGACAAAACCCCAAACTGTTTACTAAGCAATCATTTACAAATGTATGTATATACAGTTTATACAGGTGGCTTTTCCAGTTAGCTGTGTGGAAAAGAACTTGACATCTGTCACTTGACCAGTAAAAAAAAAACAAAATAAGAAGCTAACCGTACACATCTACAGCTCCACATAACTACTTGTCTCTTGTCAGAGTACAGCCTTCAAAAATACACTATTAGAAAAGGTTTTTGCTATTTTGCAGCTATCATCTAGGTTCAGGAGACAAGGAAGAGCGGAAATAGAGAAATGAAGAAGAGAAATGAAGTTACTTCTTGACTACAAATGCAGATGGAAAGGTCTGATGCAGTGCCTTTGGAAGTCAGATTGACTTCCTATAGCTGACTTCATATCTATTTCCTTTTGGTTGCCCAGCTCCGTTGGGAAGAAAAACAAAAATAGCAAAACAAAAATGAAATGAAAACAAACACCCCCCAACTTCTCTAAGTAGTATTTTATTTCAGGTCAATATATACTGCACCTTCATAAAGAAAGAGCCCATTTTGTGACTGTTTTACCTTTGAATATTTGAAATGATTTCAGGCAAAACGAATTGATGCTGCATTGGATTTCGAGGTTTAAAAACCAAACTAAAATCTAATCATATTACATCAAAGCAAGGTTGATACTTGCTGCAGTTAAGAATATTTTTAAAGCTTTTTCAAAATTCAAACCTTTGTGTTCTCAGCAAATATTAGTATGTGTTTAGTATTTGTTAAAACCTTGCAAGGATATGTTCTCTTTTGCTCACGGAGTATTACTCTCTGGGTTTATTGTGGGAATATACGTGAGACAGGCAGCACTGTGCAGCTCACCAAAGCAGGAATACTGCAGGCAGTTAAATTCTTTGGAGGGCTGGCCTCTAATATCCTGCCATTCAGGCCCTGATCCAATTAAAAGAAGTGCTTTCCATGTGGCCTTTTCTTATTCTTAAAAAAGGAAAACTGGAATTTGATCTGACTTGGTCTATTTTTGAGAGAGAAGAATCAGGGATAGGGAGGTAGTGCTGTACTTATTTATTTTTACTTAAATATGCATTTCATGGAATTATGAAGATTTCTCAGTTCGAGGGCCAATTTTGCCTGAAGAGAACATAAGAGACTTTATGCACAGGAAGGAAAAGTCCACTGTGGGTCAAGGGAAATTCTGTGCTTTAGTCACAGTTTTGCTGCAATCCAACGGCAGGATTTGGCAGCAGGCTGAGAGCAGCTCTATGCATTGTAAATTTCTCTTATGCAGTATTTCTGATCTCTAGATGGCCAACATTTGCTAAGAAATACCCTCTGTACTTATTCAGAACGGGTTCAGGGCATTTGCACAGAGCTACGCTGATAAAAGGGAAGGTGTCTGGCATCAGAATGAATCTTGTCACTTGCAAAGTGCTGAAGGATTTCATCTCTTGTGTAATTAAGCAGGGAGCCTGTGTTCTGGCTCGCTCTGCAGACAGCAAGCAGTGTTGTGACTGGCCCAGCACAATACATTCACCTTTCACTAAGTATATTTGAAATCTAATACCTGGAATCCTCTTGGAAAGATCTGGTGGAGAACGAGCTGGCAGCTACTTAGAGGAGAACATACAGGTTGCATTCCTGTTTTCTTTGTTTGTGCCAAAGGCCTTTGGACCATCTTTTTTTAAGTGTTCATCAGCAGTCCTATGGCTTGTTGAGTCTAACAGCGTCACTTAAATTATTTAAAGTACGTACATAACTTTTCAATTAACAAACTGCTTGGCTCATGAAAATACATACACACAATTTATAAGTAGAAAACCAGGACTAAATATCTTATGATGAGCAGGTCAGTATGAATTAAAAATGAGTTTTCAAATAAAATATTTAATGACATTTCAAATTAAATGAAACATTGGAAAATTAAAACCTTCACTGTCAGAAAGTCCTGCTATTTAAGCACCTCTGCAAACACAGTTAACAACATATTGAACTGCTTTGCGTTTCTGATATTGAAGCACCTAAGAACACAGCACACACAAACAACTTGTAACATTCTATACTTTAACTAATGCCAAGGGGTGTATTTAAGAAGAAAGCTGGAGTTCCTAATGTGCATGCTTCTGCAGGATTTATTAGCAGTAGTGAGCATACCCATTTGTACAGAAGTACACACAGCTCACCAAATATATACAACAGAAGAACTCACACTGAATTACTCTTCTAATTAAAGCTTTCATTCTCATGCATCTCAGGGAGCTCTTACACTGCAAATACTCTAATTTGTTTATGAAACACGGGACAAGTTTCTGCATTAAATGTATTTTACATACCGTAAACTGATGCATCAACAAGTCCATTAAAAAGGCGATCTTATTACTAAAAAGAATATAGGTGCAGTTTTCCGTGCAGTTATTGCAGGTGAGTCCATAAGCATTTACTGTACTGCAGAGTGACCTAAAAGATCAGGAGGAAAGAAAGAAAAATAAACAGAAGAACATCACAAGACAGTATTTTAGTAATTCACAATTGTTTTTCTAAACTTGGACTATAAACAGAAATGAAAATTTAAATGAACAGGAAATAACAACAACCAGTAGCTTAAATGTTGTGGAGCCATACTTAATGGCCACACACTGTGACAGTTCTGCTGGACTCTTCTGTATTCATGGTTTACATCTTAATAACGTGCCTTGAACTTCCTTGCAATATCTGTTAACTTCTTTCCCCTAAGTATAGTTAAGCACATGCATTCTCAGTAAACGTACACACGCATCTGCAGTACAAATCTAACACAAATTATGGCCACACTGCAAAGGCATATCAAAACTTAAGAAATTAGCTGATATTTTGCATGATTGGGATAAGCAATATTCTTTTCTCAATTTGTACCACTCTGCTTACCACAGAAGCGATCGCTGTTCTACAAATACGCACACGGGCACACAACACAAAAGCATCATAAGTATATACAATAATAAATAAAGATGGCTAGCAACTCACGTTGTTTTTCTAAAGTAAACTGAAAGGAAAAGACACTCCTGAACATGTGAGATAAAGTAAGTTCAAGTGAGCTCCACAGTGCAAAGCTGTGAGCACTGCCAAGTGGCCACACACAAGCGGGGCTGCAGGAGCCCACGCGTTCCTGCACAGCAGCAGTCAAAGCTGTGCACCACCTGAACTGACTTCTGCAGAGTTGAGTTTGCTGCTTTACTTTTGCCTAGAAATAGGTATGTACTTTTTTAAACCAGCAAAGCTATTTACATCACAATTCAGAGCGGCTGCTTCATGACCTCAGAGTGCGGTCCCCTGACTGGAACAGAAGCACCTACAGACATGTTTGTACATTTCAGAGCACGAGGCCAGAAAACACACACTGAGTATCTTCCATCAGTACTTCTGCATCACCTTTTCCTCAGCTTGAGAAATAATTCTGGACTTAGAAACACATTAGCTCACTTGGTTTGATCTGTGAAAGCATAAGTAGCACCAATACCCTTCCTGTGTCCACGCGCTGATTATCACCATCACCACTGCTGTACGTTTTACTGTACTGCTAATTATTTCTCCTGCTCTGTCTAATTAAATCAGTTACAATCTGCAGTTCACGCGATATAAGCACAACATTAAATCATTATTTATTGATAAAGGAGTGGTTAATTTTTGCTCATTTCACCTGATTTTTACCACACCATGATAACACTCATAAAAATTCAATCAGCACACTTCATACACGTTTTTTTTTTTTTTTTAAGCCTAACTTTTCTTACCCTAACTACATAAAGGTTTATTTCATCTTTCTCAGCAACACTGAAAAAACATTCACGGGGTACCTCACTTCTTCACATGGAAGACTGCTCCCTGGGTGGGTGGGTGTTTGCATGGGGCAGAGAGATGGAACTGTATCAGCAGTTGGGTTCCTTTCAGTTAAAATGAAAGGTGCTGATTTTATTTTCATCAGCTATTCTGATTAAAAAAAAAAAAAAGAAAAAAGATGAACTCATTTTAAATATAAATACTAAAGAATCAGACAGGACCCTGGGAGGTTAACTCGTCATTCTGGCAGTGCTGCAGAGTTTGAGATGTGATGTAGTTAATTCACAACAACATTTTTTTGTTACGTGGGATTTTCCTAACTGCAAAGACGGCCACTTATTTTCCATTTGAACACAGAAACTTCCCACTCACACACAGGACAAAATCAACTGCGATAATGCATTGTGCTTTTGTATTTCCCAAAAGAATCCTGTGTCAGAAAAAGGACTTGAATTTTCAGAGGCTTAAATAATGGTTTTGAAAAGGTGCTTTAAGCAAATGGATGTCAAATTAATTTTTCACAACAATAAAGGAGGTTCTTTTAATTGGGAACATAAGCTTGTAACTACGTTTCGTTTAAATGCATTCTGCTCGTGGCACGTTCTGAACTATGACTCAGTTCCATAATTTTTTCTAAATTCAAAATTGGAAGTGTCAGCACAGAAGCTGTCCCCAGGTGGTTTGCAGTGTTAAATGGCAGATTACAGACAGCACAACTAATTTCTTTACTTTAATCTTATTAAGGGCACAACAGCTGTCAACTGTCACCATTTCTGCACAAGGCCCCTGAGACGAGCGCTGAGTGCAGCGAGTGTCAAGCGAGAACTTTATTTAAGCACCAGCTCAACTCTCTGGGACGGACCACTAAAAGCAGCTCCGTTGTTTTGCTTATTTTCCTCCCCCTGTCTGAAGCTCTAATTGCTCCTCAGTACAAATCTTGCATCTCTGGTGATGGGTAGAGCAGCTGAAATGGAAGACCGTGAGCCTCATGCATGAAGCAGCTGTTTATCGACCACTGATGTTGCACTAAACTTTGTATCACACCCACAAATCAGCTTTAAAGCCATGTCAGACAGCACGCATGTGCCAACCACATAATAAGTCTACCCTCTGATGTGGGGCTTTCATCCAGAGTAAATCCAATTATAGAAACACTCCTCCTTCTGCTACACAAACTTCGATCCAATAGAGAAATCTGCCTTAAAATTAGACAAAAACATGCATCCCTGTACTATATTCATTTTACACGAATACAAAGAAATAGAAAGAAGATTCATTTCACCCAATATCTCCAAGCTAGATCCCAACAGTTTGTGTGCACATATTTCCTCTCTGCCAGTACACCTTCACTTTTCCAAATGCACCCCATATAAACAAGCCAACAAAGGATACCTTTAATTTCAAACACTGAGGCAGTAACACAGAACTGAGCCTCTCTACTGCACCACTAGATAGGGGTGAGGAGTCACAACTTCTGCTTTAGAGAAATCAGCACTCTGACCCTTCCAACAAAGCGTTCAGCTGAGAAGCAGGAGCTCTACTGCTGAAAGCCAGCAAGCAGAACGACTGCATGGTGCAACGGCTCGAGGAGCCACGAGGGTTACAACTTGGGCTGAAACAAAAGTACAAATTGAAGGCAAAAAGCCTCATTTCAGGTTCATACTTTACTCTTGGGGCCTACGATGCCAACAGGAACCCTCAAAGGAATTAGAGGTTCATAATCAATAAATATTTTGTTCATACCTTATATTATTCAAAGACGCCTGATATAAAATGTGCTTCAATTGCAGTGTTACATCACAGTTAAAAGAAAAAACAGAGTCCAGCACCAATTCTCCCTCAAGACACTTCCAAAAGCTCATCAGAAATTTGCCCTGAACTGACAGCACTCTGTTTATGACAAAAACCCACCCCAAGCAACAACCACCGCCCCAGTGTTCTTAATGGCGACAGAATCTGAAAGCCCTCCTCAGAAGTTCTCCTCCTGTCCTGCTTTATCAGTTACTTCACTGCAAGATTTGGACCACAAGACAAAAGTACACCTAACAGTTCACTACTCGCAGCCATAAAGCCTGTTTCTGTACTGCACGGTGGGGGGATCGTGTTTTGCTCTTGAGTGCTGTAAGCATGAAACCCATCTCGGAGACGCACAGCAACGAGACACCGCAGAAAGAGACAGATGCTACAGGTTTCAGATGCTGATCTTGCAAAGAGGTCACTCTTTGACTCTGTGTCCTTTTACCTCTACTTTTAGCCTTCAGTGAATGTTTTTCTAGAGGGAATAACTGCAGGAGAAGATACAGAAGAGCATGTTTTCCAGTTTGGATTGAAAAATTTGAGAGCGGTCCAATAGAAATGCAGGAACAGTAAAACCAGCAAGGTTAACTCCTTTAGTGTGTGTGTTCATAGAAGAAAAAACGTTTACAACGAGCAACTACAAACAGCTCCCAGCTCAATAGATTATTTTTCTTGAAGAAAGCCAACAAAACAACTGCCTGTGTCAATGCCATCACAACATTTTGATGGTACTGCTTTACCTTCTACTAATTAGGGCATAAGCAGTTTTACCATTACAGTGTTCACTTTAAACAAACAATAATTTGCATTTGAAGCACTGGCTACCCAAGGAGCTGTGTAGGGCTGTGAATTGTGTCCTGGTCTTGGTCATAAGTCATGAAATTGCTTTATGCAGTTCCCACTTGCTTTTCCATGAGAGTGTAAGAAAAACACCATAAAACTCTGAAACCACTTGAGATTCTGCTGAGTGTGCTGAACGTGAGCAAACTCAGGAAGACTACAAGACACTACTTTAAGAAATAAGGCAGCTGAACACTAATTTGTATGTTAACATCAGTAATAAAATCAACTGTAATCCATGGCTTTCCCTTTTCCTTTCTTCAGTGCTTTATTTGAAGGGAGGAATACTGTTGGGACACCGCATGTATTATCTGTCTCATAAATGTCACATCTTTTCACAGCATTTGCTGCCCTGCTAAGTCTAACTACCAATCTGGACAGAGGTACAAAACAACAGGCGTATTGTTAAATCTTTGATAATAAAGCTTTATCCTGTAGACACGGGATTAAAGTTCTGAGCTGCACCATACTGCCAGGATTTTGGAGAAAGAGAGATGTAGATAATAGCCCGTGTAATCTCCTCACCTACTTGCAAATAGCTTAACCTCAGCACAAAAAAACAGACACACTCCCAATTTGAGTACCAATGGTTAAATGTGCATGAGCACACAAACGATTGTAAGGCCAGCAGTGTCCCTTAGCACAGCATAGCTGGCCAAGGGAAGACAGGAAGGCAATTAATGAAAGGTCTTAATTTAACTCATCTCCACAGGGCTTTGTTTCACCTCTACGCAAACTGCTGCTTCATTAGATTCAAAATACATTCTTCTATATGAGAAAGAACATCACTGAAATCACCCACAGAGGGTCTGCATTGTGTGCAACACCAAGTTCACTGTGATGCCTCCAGCACATTATGCTTTACATCTAAGTTTTTAATGTATATACAAAAAAAAAAAAGCTTTTGCTAAAATAGTTTATCCTTAGAAACTACGACGACTATTTTACTGCTATTTTGCAGCACGTGATCTTGAGAAGTGGTAATGATAAAACACTTAAAGTCCAACAAATATGAGTGGCAATCACACGGAATATATATGAGAGTGGGAAAGTCTACTAGCAGCAATTAAGACCCACAAATGATAACTAAGAAAAGGTTCTGTTGAAGAATAAAGATGATCTGAAATCCTATGTTTGAAAACTTTGATTTCCCTAACATTTGAACAAATTTTCACCTCGTTAAAGCAGCACAGAGATGAATGCAATGTACCTTTGCATTTAATAGTAAGCCCTATAATACGTATCAGGTATAATATTAAATCTCTCACACCAGGAACTGTATTGACTCTGACCTTGGCAACTGTTTCTTAGAAGAAATGTGACCCATGGAAAAATTATGAACAAAGCTGAAAGTGTACTGCACTGCACACAGAACCCTAACACTAGGTTAGCTGGATCAAAGCTACCTGTACACACACGCCTCTCCCACACGTTTGTTAACAGAGAAGCAGCTGAAGCTTGACCCTGTGGCTTAGTGTTCTGTATGAAAGCTGTATTCACACTGGTTTACTCTTGAGCACTGTGAACATGAGACCCAGCTTGGAGACTGACAGCAACGAGATAGGACAAAAAAAGAGACAGATGCTACAGGTTTCAGATGCTGATCTTGCAAAGAGATCACCCTTTGACCCAGGACCCAATAGGCAAGTCCCAGTTGCCATTTATTTATATAATGATTTGAATATAATCTGTCACGCATCTAGCGATTTCATCTAGAGTTCTGCCAATACAGAAACACAAGCTTTCAAACTACAAAAACTAATAGAAACTAGCAATATTCATCACAACCAGGCCCGTGGGCTGAATGACCCAGCTGGTGAGTGGGCTTTGTGCTTCTGGCCTCAGCTGAAATGGCACTGACTTAGCAGAAAACAGAAGGAGAAGGGCACGAGGTTGCAAGCAGGCTTTGCAGCTGCAACCCTGAGAGCTGGAAATTCTCTTTGAGCACATGTGAAGAGAACCTAGAAGCGGGAGCTAGCTCCTTGTGACATAAGAGATAGCATAAGTTTAAGGAGGCCACCAGAGAGGTCTCTGCAACTTGTGCAGGTTTTTTGTTTTTTTTTTTAAAGAAGAATTTTGTTGCATATTCTTGGGACCTTGAAAAAAAACAGCAGACTTGCTGTGCTTAAGGAAAAGGTAAATCCTGATTTTTCCAAGTGCTTTAGTCATTCATGCTAACAAACAAGGCATTAAACTGGAAGGATGCTGTCCAAACATTAAACTTACTCCCAGCAGTGACTGGAACTCTGAAAGCATTTTCCAATAGTTCATAAAAAGGCAGGCTTTGTATCTGAGTCATGAATGGAGCAAAGCAAAGGTGCTCCACAGCCTTAAGAAAGCAGGAAATGGAATATAACAGCATTAGCTCTACTGCTTTTCCTTCATGGGAAACAGAAGTCAATTTAACCTCATGCTGTACTTGTTCCTATATAATATCTGTAAGTAACTTACAGCTATTTTTTGGTAAGCTCTCGCAGCAGGAATGCATGAAACCATATCAATTGCATTCCCCCCAAATGCAAGCAGTTCTGCTTAAAGCAATTTTATTTCTGTTTGTATTAAATTTTGCACAGTGCTTAACAGAGTACGTTGTTAATTGAAGTTGGATTATAATTGAATTGAATTACAGTATGGCCACTGTAAGTAAACAGCAATTTTAAATTGAGGTCTAAACTCTGGCACGAGAAGATAAGTTGGTAGTCCTCCAAGTCACAAACACTTTGGTTAACAGGTCAGTATAATTACACTGCTTTTTAAATGCTTCCTTACAGACTGAGTGGTATTTTTCACTCTCCCAGCTGCTGCTGAGTGCCGTAACACCAGCTCAGGATCAGAGGAACTGGGTGGACTTGCAGGAAGTGCATTCTGCATGAATTACAGGGAATGTAGGAATTTTATTCTCTTTGAAGAGCAAAGTTAGGATATTAAAGGCACATTTTTTCCTAGGTGCTCTTTCCTAGTGTTTCATAGCTGGCCTGTAACACCTTAATGTTCACTAAAGATCCAAAACCACGCAATGAAGTGCTTTTATATTCAAATTATTAGAATATCAATATAAATCTACAAAGAAATTAAAACAATGGTACGCAACAGAATATTCTAGGCTTGGTTGCTCTTCTACAAAAAGCATCCTCTTATAGCACAAATGGAATTTTTGAGGATTAGACACTTCAACCCTGCTACTCTCATGTGCTATGAAGAGTAATTCCTCTAATCCACAAGAATTTGGATTTACTTGTTTGTAGGAGCCCTTTCAGCTAGCAGCATCTTAGACCAACTGCTTCATTTTAAAAGTCTCAGAGTATAGTGAATGAGAAGCCCTGGTCTGAAAAACCAGAGGTTTGGTGGAACTGTCTTTCACCTCGCATGGCAGCAAGAAACTGAGCACGACTTTTTTCTTTGAACACTGGACTATAAGAAGGAAGCAGAAGTTAAATGAATATTCCAGCGATACTAAGTGGAAAGGGAAGGACCAATCACACTTACTTAAATGGAATCCGTGAAGCTGCATTCAGATTGGTGGGAGCAGTCACTGCTTGAAGAACATGCTCGAGGGCAGTCAGTCCTCCTGCAGCCCGAAATGCTATTTGGTCTGCTGTGTTCTACAGAAACACAATCACAGAAGAGAACCAACAGAAACATTAGAAAATCCATGCATGAGATGCCTAGAAGATGTCTGCCCCAAGTTTTCATGCCAAGTTTTCATGAAACCTTTAACATGAGCAGTCTTTAGAAGGCACGGGAGTACAAATTCTCACATCGTGATTACAAAGATAACACGTATATACCACACACTATATTTAGGTAATCTCTATAGATTAATATCATAAATATTTTCCATAAGAACATACTGTTGTAGGGATTTTATAGAAGTCAATTTTTTCCTGTTACTTATCTTTTTAGCTATACTGTAATGCATATTACATGATTTAGCAAACAGAGAACATCCTTAGATGGGTATTTTTTCCTTTCTTTCATACTTTTCAAAGGAGACTATCTCCAAGCTTGTTCCCTGACGTGGTCTATGTTTGAATAAAATCATGTAGGCAGATCACTTTAAAACATGAGGGCCGTGACATGTTGACAAAATCTAGTTACCTATTTCCAAGCATGGGAACCCTGCAAATTCAAGTCCCTTCCCTGGAAGAAAGCCTAACAGCATCACCAGGCAGAGTGCCAGTTATGAGAAACGCTCTCACAGATGCTGCTGAGGATACAAGTTGGTTCTCTCTTCTTCCTTTTCAAACTAATTGTTTGGAGTGTGGGAATCAGGTTTTAAAAAAGGGACATCATTTTGTAATGCTTCAGTTATGGGAAACTACCAGAGATTGAAAATGTCACTTAGAAAATTGGCGCAGGTTCTCTTATTATTTTTTTTTTTCAGTCAGGTGCTTAGCAAGTGACAGCAACTCAAACTTATTACCCTTCTAGATCTTTTGTCTAATTCACTGCTTGCACCTTATTGAAAATGCACCTAAATTAATCAGTGCTCTTGGATTTGAAATATCACATCTGCTTTTGTTTTTTTCTGCATTCATTATGTTATGGCGTTGCTTTTAAATAGATTCAATGGAAACTAGTTTTGTACGTAGTCCTAGCTTTATAGATCAGCTTCTTATTCTTGGAAGCCCCATTGAGCTTCCACTTAACAGAATGTGACACCAAAATGCCATCCTGCCATCATCCTTATGAGTCTGCAAATGGCTGAGGTTCAGTTGGATTTCAGAGCACACTCATCCCCCTTCTCCTCCAAAACTGCACTCATCTCTTCCTGTTGAAATGATAGCACATGCAATGTCCTTCTCTGAAGTTGCTAATTTGCTTTAAAGGCTATTTTGCATTTACTTGTCTGAATTTTGTTAATCATGAGAATATTTCAGTTAATAAGAAATCTTTGTGGGTTTTTTTTGTTTGTTTGTTTTTTGGTGCTGGTATTTTTTTTTCCCCCAGTGCTGCAAGCACTTTGTATGTGGGGAGAAAAAGTGCTTTATAAATACAATTGTTACAGGCCTTTATAGTATGTTACATTATTTAACTATCATGCAACAGAACAAATTCCTAGTGAGGAGTTGCTCTGTGAGAGTTACATATTCATATGGAAACACACACAGACCTCTCCTTTTTATTTGTTTATTTTTTAAATCATGCAACTTTCTCTCAAGCAACCACAACGACCTGCTCCAAGCTCAGGAAAACCTGACTTCAAACAGGGAAGTCTGACATTAGAAAAGAAACATTTCACAATTAATAGGAACTGCACCTAGAACTTCTTACATTCAAAATATTTGCCTTTGAGGGAAAAGCCATGCTCGAATGGAAATGTGTGCTAACTTAACACCTGGTTCAAATAATGAACCAGTGACTTCCTATAGCCTAATTGATCAGTATAATTTGAATTTTAGTCTAGCTAGCCTGACAACTGCTCCTTAAGCGGAGAGTTAATTTGAAGTTCATGCGTATATTCCCCATTTATTTCATTTCCTTCTATTCCAGCTCAAAAAACCTCCCAACAATAGCAACAACAGCTCCAGCAACCTCTGACAGAGCAGCACGCAGCCACCGCACGTCCCAGGCACAGCGTGATGGTGGCACATCTGCACCGAGGGCTCCTCCCTCCTACACCCTCCCCCACCAACTCCCTGACATACTCTTACACAAGAAACCACCTCAAAAAGAAGAAATACTGATGTAAGCCAGAGAGTATTATGTGAGCACCTTGGCTTACACAGCAGCAGTTCTCACTTTCTTCTCTTCTACTTCAGCAGTGCTGCAGAGATAACCAGTACCCCAAGATAAAACCTCTAGACCTGCCTTTCTAACGTACCAATTTTCACTTCAGCTTAGAATCTCATGACAGATTTTGTTCTTTCAAAGCTTAAGTTTTCTTTGGTAATCAACATACACATGTAATTGGTACAGGAAAATGTGCTCAAGGATTTCTACATGTGATCAGCATGCCTGCACTCTAGTGCAAACAAAACAGACATTGATGTATCACTGCTGACTTATTCACGATGGGATATCTGTCAGCACTGCTCCCACTCCAGTTTCAAATGTGACGAGCACTTTCTGTTGCTCACTTCTTGCTCCTCAGGGAAGACAGTGCCCCAACCCACTAGGTCTCGTGGTGAAGTCCTTCATGTCACATAGACTAAATATGCCCTTTCTGTATTTCATCCTTTTACTCTGAAACCCATCCATCACTCCTATATCCCACTTCACAGAATTCCATTTCTTCTCCCCATCAGTAACTACTCCATTCTTGAACTGTTACACCTTCCCACTTGGCTTGTTTCTTGAGTACTATATACTCCTTATTACTTGAGGAAAAGGATGGGCTTAGCAATGTTTTATTACCTGTGCTTCCCCCCCTCCCCCCACTCATACTTTCTCCATATATACCCAGCACACTACTGATCCCACTGTCTATAATTAAACATTTATATCTCCACGGATTCTTCTAAGATGGAGTCACTCAGGAGCTCTGAATCCATTTCTGGACACGCAGTGCCTACTGCTGAAGTAGCCGGTGGCAGATGGGCCCATGAGCAGCATGCATGCACCCTGCAGCACAGCACCTTGCTCCTGGACAGCTTGTGGCCTGGCCCTGGGTCAGCACACAGGAGGAGAAGCAGGGTGTCCCCAAATCCTGACAGTGCAAATGCTGTGCGCCCGTGCTGTCTGAAACGCTGTGAAAAAAGCATGGGCAGCTCTTCAGCCATCCACACCAGATACATGAGATCTCAGGTAGGAAGATGAGGGCAAGGAAATAACTGTATTAAATCACCCCTGGTGCTGAGAAATATTATCGTACACTCTCTGAAATACAGCAGCCTAATAAAACCAAAAGAATTTTAGATGCCTGAATTTCAAGATTTGAAAACTGCCTCATGTAGTACTTATTTGAGGAAATCTTTCTTACAGCATAAGCATACAAGAGCGGGGGATTTCATCCAATTTGTTTCCCAAATTAACTTATATCCTTCAAAGTATGATCAAATTCACTTAATGTTCTGTGGTGCTAAAGCTTTACATTACCTAACCTGTAGCAAAACATGAGAACTTCTAATGGAGCAGGCTAAGGCATACAAGTTACCCAAAGTCCTTGTTCAATAATACCCTTATTGAATTGGACCCAGAAATAAAAAGCCTGCTAACTGATGCTCACCTATCACTGTTACCTTGTACTGCCCGTATGAACAAAACTGAAGACTTCAATCTGTGTTTGAATGAAAGACCTACTGAGGTAACTGCAACTTTTACTTTCGCAGCACGGAAGGCACAGAGCAGATCAAGCACCATCTGAGTGGGAATAACAGATCCTGACGGGAGATAATATTAAGTCCCTATTTGGAAAGGGCACAATCCAGCATGGCACACCTCTGCTGTCTGAAAAAATTCTCCAGACTTCTAATAATTCCTTGGAATTACTGAGCTAGATGCTAAGGAAAACTGTCTCAATTTCACTAAAGAAACTGCTCTTTGAGAGTGCCTGCATACTTAATTAGGAAGTGTATTTAGCAAAGGCAATCAGTGCAATGGGGTTCATGTTTGTTGAAAAAAAGTTTTTCTGTTAACAGGGAAGCTGTTTGGCCTTGTGTATTTTCAGAAATACACAACTGTTCCAAAAACAGTTCTCAGAAGTCTCAGTTGTAGGCACAAATGGACGTCAGTGCTCTCAAGTTACCCAGTCATGCATGAAAACAGGGGCAAAAAAATCACGCAGGGAAAAAAGTGATCACTGCTGTCATTCAGGCATTTCTTAGAGAGAGGAAGAGGCACAAAAGCCACACAGATGCCAACTAAATTTGACCTAAACATTACAGAGTTAACAGTGGAGATGTAGCCTTCAGAACCAATGACGTAGCACTCAAAACTAATGTCAGAAAAAGAAATCTTGTTTCCCTTCCTTTTCAGAACTCCCTCTCAGTGTGAAATACAGCAGTCTGGCTCGTAGAGGAGGAAAGCTGACACGGCTGAAGCAATGCTAAGCATGAATTTGTAATTTTTGGATCATTGTCATTTAAAGTATGCGGCAACCAACTTGAACACAGTGGCATATACATTTGCAGAACACGTGCAGAGTAATGCACAGATGGCAAACTGAACAGAAATACCCGTATACACATCATGTAACCATCTTTAGGATTAACTAGGAACTAAGCATTTCAACAAACTTCTACAATTCTTTATTTTCTTGACATTGTCAAACAGTCAGGAGAGCTCTCTGCATACCGAGCAAGCGAGGCTGACTTATTTACCTACCTGTTACAACACCTGAATGGATTTGAATTCCTCTTCTCCTCTGCTACAGCTTGAGTGACAACTGACTAATAGGATTACAGGCTCCGTTCCAATAATACAGCTCAGCAACATGCCAGCAAAAAATGACAGCCTAAACCTGAATTACATGGCCTGGGAATCCATCCAATTATTAACTAAAGTAACTGTTATTACCTAACCTAATCAAAGGAGAAGCAGCTGTTAATCTTTGGTGGCCTGCAGTGCAGCAGCGGTCAGACTGGATGAACCGTCTTTGTACTTGACTCCTCTACAGACAATAATTATGTCCTTTGTGATCAGGAAGGAAGGGCTTCCTAACCTTTCAGACAGAGGCAGCAGATGGGGAACAACTAACTGTACATTCATTAGCAAGACAGGGCAGATTTTATCAGGGTTTGGCATCTGTGGCACCTTTGGAAGCACCACTTACCCAACGATACAGGCAGCTTTGGCAAACTCAGAAACTAGCAGGCTAAATACAAAACTCAAAATAACAGTTTCATCTCGTTATCTGACATTCAGTAAAGAAAAATAAGTACAGCTAAGCCAAGTTGTGGACACACATTCTTCATCACACCCAACCACCCTGCTCAGATACACGGGCAACACAGAAATACACAACAGGGCCTAGAGACCCATGCTGGTCCTTTGCTGGGTTTGGTCTCACACATCAAAGAAGCTAGATAATATAAACTGCACGGTTTTGAGATAAAATCAAAACACAAACAATCATGAAGTTACTTACAAAGGTAATCGGGCTACTGACTGACATACAGGGAGCATCAGTCAGCAATGCTTTTTGATGCCTACATATAATAATCCAGACAGAAGCAAGGCCAGAACTGCTCCCTTGCTCCTGGCTCCACATGGGCTGCTGGGCAAACTGGAAAGTTTGTCAGTGAAGCCTGGAGGTCAGAGCAACCTGCCTCAGCATGAGGCACTGCAGAAGCATAAGTCAGTGCATGGCAAGGAAAGCAAGTGCACAACTGGATCCCAGGATGGAAGAACCCAAAGGGGAAGATGATTTCTCATAACACAGATTTCACAGCATTAACAGCTAGTGTTTAGAAGCCCAGAAAGCATGAATTCAGGTAAGATGATGATTTTTTTAATGCCACGAGTAATTAATGACTACCATAATATACTAAGGATATAGTCGACACTCAATCATTTGAAGTTTTTAAATCAAACCTGATTATCTCCTAGAAAAATATGATCCTAGTTAGATCGTAATTTATTAATTTGGTGCAAGAGTTATTGGGTGAAATCCAATGTCCTGTACCAAAGTGCTCACTTCCATACATTTCTCCTGTTAAAGCACTCTTATTATTTAATATATAGAGGAGAATCAGAAACACTAAAGAGCCTTAATGTTTTCATCTCAGCTTTAACATCTCTGTTCTATGTAACTGCAGCACTCCACAGTTTGGATAGCAGCACTTCCATCTGAAATGAATCTGAACTAATAATAACAAGACTGCTGTGTAAACCAGCTCCTTTTAGACAAACCTCCACAATCCATATTCTGACATGGATTAAGAAAAATATTTTCCATCCCCAGCCATGAGAACATGTCCTGCCTACTGACTAGGTACGAATATGAAACTGAACACAAAAAAAGGAAAAGCCTTTTGAAAGATTTTAAGTTGTTAGTTAGGAAGCATTTCTGAATCTGAAACAAACTCAAACCCTTTGGTACTTTCCCACTTCTGTTTCTGAAAGAACCCACTGAATTTGTGTGATTATTCTGCATTTGTTGAACTGCTCACTCAAGGGAGAAGTAATAACTAATTATATTTTACTAATTGAAATCCATCTTCAGAATGTTCTTTCCTTTTATCTAGTGTTTGAAGATTCTATCTAAAATGCCAGAGGCTAAGAAACACAGTTCAAACCAACTAGACAACTGAAGCTTGTGCAGGATACCCCTCTTTTTTTCCCCCTTCCCTTTATATAAATACCTAACAACGTCTACATCCACATACAAAACCACTGATCTGTTGGTATGAGTGTAGAAAATATATCTGGCCTCCAGACACAAAAAATTATGCAGAAGCATTGGAGAGAGATAGTATTTTGTTCCCTGTAATACTTCTCTCTAGTGAAATCAGTACTAATATCCCATTCCATCTGAAAACCTGGTTTTCAAACAAATGATGAGCTATGACAGAATGCCAAGCACTGAATATCAAAGGGAAAATGCTGTGAAACAGACAGGGTGCAGGATTCAAGTATGAGTGGCTCGGTACCATTTACATACCCTGGAGGTATTCATCACATTAAGGACATACCTATTGTGCATTTGTACCAACTCCTCCCTCATGAACTGCCTACAAGTTAAGGGATTCAGGTTCTTCAGGTAGCACCACGAAAGGCCACAGTAAGGAGGGCCTGAGTACCGCTCCTTCACACCTTATCCCACAGAGCCAAGCACAAAGCTACGCTGATTCTGAAACCTTACGGAGAAACCAGAGGAGCTGCCTTATGTGTTTATGTTCCATACAAATGATCCCAGTGGTTTCACCCAGGTCAGGAAGCTCACCTACCAACTGTGCAGTGCCTGAGGTGACAGGTGGGTAAACTGAACTCATCTTCCACTCTCTAAGTCTATCATTATTTTTTTTTCCATTAATAAGTTATATTAACTGCAACAACTTCACACATATTTAGAATAACAGAATGGCTCAGGGTGGAGGAAACCTTAAAGATCACCCAGTAGCTGCTCAGGATCCCATCCAACTTGGTCCTGAATGTCTCCAGGGATGGGGCATCCACAATCTCTGTGCCAGGGCCTCATCAACCCCTGAATAAAACATTTCCTCCTAACCTAAATCTCCACTCCTTAAAGCCATTCCCCCTTGTCCTATCACTGTCAGGCAATCTAAAAATTCAGTCTCACTCCTGCTTGTAAGCTCCCTTCAAGTGCTGGAAGGCCACAATGAAGTCTCCCTGGAGCCTCCTCTTCTCCAAACTAAACAAGCCCAGCTACCTCAGCCTTCCTTCGTGGGAGAGGCGCTCCAGCCCTCTGATCATCTATCTTTGTGGCCCTCCTCTGGACTCATTCCAACAGCTCCACATCCTTCTTGAGCTAGGGGCCCCAGGCCCGGATGCAATACACCAGATGAGGCCTCACAAGGGCAGAGCAGAGGGGGACAATCCCCTCCCTCTCCCTGCTGCCACCCCGCTGTTGATGCAGCCCAGGATACTGCTGACCCTCTGGGCTGCAGGAGCACACTGCTGGCTCACGGCCATCAGGACCCCCCCCCCCCCAAGTCCTTCTCTTCAGGATGGCATGCCATGTGCACATATGTTAAATTTCTGCCTATGGACATTCTTTAACTCATACTTGTGATTCCAAACACCTGCCCATACTGGAAGGTAAATCATACTGAGTAGAGCTCTTCACTCAATGACTGCGTTATCCTATGGAATAACACGAATCTTATCAAACGATCTTCCATCTTCTCCAGTGCCTTTTCAGCTTAACAGTAACGTTTTGGTGAGGCACTCTATTAATGACAGTCCATATTGAGGGCAGGACCCTCACAATCCTGATTGTGAACTTTCCAAACTCAGTGAAAGCCTTAAAGCAGACAGGTACATGAGCTCCACATCCTCTGCTTAGCTGCTTTTGCTCATTTCAAGTAGTCTTAACAGGAAAGAGACAATATTGTTTGTGAAAATAAGACGTCCATGTAAATATTAAGACAGTACTAAGCATTACACCACTTGTGCTTACTAAAAAAAAGTTTATAAATAACCAGATACCTCATATGTGCATCGTTTAAAAAAAATACACACTAGGGTAAGGGTTTAATTCTCTAAAACGAGTGACAATCCTAGATCTCCTTGGATGACTTATTTGCTGGGACTACTTTGTCATCTTCAGAATCACTTCACCAACAGAAGTTTCCAAACAAATACGCAAAAAGTATGATATACAAAAATACCACGACACCATTTCATCCTGTACTTTCCCAGCAACTTTTTGGAAAATAAATAAGGGAACAGAAAAGTTGCAGATCTCTTGCATCACTGATTCATTGTTGAATCCTGGCTGACGTGTCGCTATTGAAAGCTTTAGCCACAAGATAGCAGCACTGATTTCAGCTGAACTTAGAACTGTGAAAACTGGCGCAATCCAGCAAAACTAAAGATATTAAAACTACAGGGGAGATGATATATAGAGGGAGCTGTGGCAGTTCGTTGGAAGACCTGCAGGGCGGTCAAGAACACTTGAATCCTAAACACAGCTTTCACAATGATTGCCTTGGGTACTCTCTCGTAACCTCCTGGACTATTTGCCCATCACCCCATCCACAAGACAGTAATAAAAGGCTGTGGTGTAGATGCGGCTTTGAAAAGCATTTCAAGTGAGAACAAACAAAAAGGACATCTCTAGGTGATATGGTTTCATATCAGAAGTGGAATTTTAAAAACACTGAACAAATGTGAACACATACCAACCAATTAAATGAGCCTTCGAAACCCACAAAAAGAAAAAAATATATATTTTACTATGATCTTTAACTAAACTGGCACCTGCTCATTCACAGAGATGTGCCTACATGGGCATTTTCTTACCACCATATGGTCACTGCAATGCTTGCACTTTGCATTAGAACAACTGGATGCTTACCACTACCACAGGCAGGCAGGTACAACATACAGAAAAACACAACATGAACAAAATCACAGTCTGTGATCATTTACTCTGCTTTTATGTTATCAAAAATCTCTCCCTCGTCCTGTAAATGCTTAATGAAGGACTGACTTTGCATACCTTGAAGTGCATATATATCCACTATATTTGCTCCGACAGAAACTGATGTACAAGGAAAAAAGAAGTCCCCACTGGACAGCAAAAGGCCACAACTAGTGCAGCTAAGTGTCCTGGCACCTAGCAACTTTTAGCTGCTTCCCACAGGACCAGAAATCAATGCAGCAGTTTTAAGGGCACCCTCCCAATAATCTTGGAATAAGAACACTGCAGAGCTTATCTGTGAACTGAACTTGCCTTGTAATACCATTTCCAGCCAACATGTTAAAAAATAGTCTGTGGCTGACCTCTTGTAACAAGTTCCTATTTATACGTTCATCTTGAGAAAAAGGTTAATCCACAGATTACAGAACTCTGGGCAAACAAATTATTGATGATATAAAGCTGCCCGGTCCATCAAGAACGAGGCAGCACACATCCAACCTACTGACTTTCTCCTGGCAGTGATGGGGAATGTCTGTCTGGGTAGAAATAGCCTGTGTGTCCAAAGAGCACCTCCTGTGTCTGCACACAGCTTGCTCTTGAACCAGCAGCCACTGTGGCATTACTCCCCTGCCCATCCCCAGTTGGAGCATAGGACCTTCCTAACTCTCATCTCTCAATTAGAGGGTCTAAAGCGCCCAATTAGTTTTGAACAGGGTTGCTACACCTCAAATTTTCCATTAGTTACACATGTTTGATGAGTTCCTGAGCTCACGCTTTCAGCTCAGGTTCTGTACTTTCCTAAGGACGGTTATAAACTTGATTAACACTCCTAGCAAAGGAAGCACACATACAGAATTCCTTATGTTACGTTTCAGGTCCACAAAGTTATTAGATCTTCTGGTGGTACGATACAGAGAGCCAATGGCCTGAATCCTAATTTAAGCTGCTAAAAAGACTTGTGTTTAAGCTTTAAAATTTTATAAACTTCATAAACTTTGGATTTTGACTTCAAGTAATTTTTCAACTCTTGCAGCTCAGCTTTAAATATGATTAATGACTTCCCTCCCCCTGACATCCCAGCAGGCTGGAACTAGCTACTGCAGTAGTGTCCAAAGTTAATAGGAAGGCTTTACAACCCACGGCCACAGACACGCACACCCTGCACAACACGGGGCACAGCACTGCTCAGCAGCTCAGTGCTCCCTGCCCCTAACCAGCCTGGCCCTGCACTAGGAACTGTTTTTTGTCTTAAAGAAGGGGCAAATCAGAGGTAAATATCCTCTCTGTTAAATACCTGCAGTTAAGCAGCTATTTAACTCGCATGTTTCAAGAACTGACATTTCAGGATCAGCAAAGAGAGCCATGTCTCCTTGAGGATTTTTTAATAGTAAAATGAAAGAAGGGAATTTGCAGTACTTCTTCCTCCTCACCAGTATAAATCCAAAGCCTGATGAACTTCCCCTTACATTCAGCAATTGCTATCGCTATGGTTTTGGTAGATGCCTTTGGGAAGGAAGTATGATCTTACTGATAAGGAGTGACATATAAAGCACTGTTAAGACAAATCAGAATAAAAAAATCACATCTCTTTCAGAGCTATTGAGTGCAACATTAACTTAGTGTGATCTCCTTGAGCAGAGCACCAACAACTTTGGTGTCTATCATAAGAAGACAGAAAAGTGGTAATCTCCATCTACCTCGTTCTATCTGATGACACCACAAAATAATCCAGTGCTCTGGGTTTTTAAGCCTATCCTCACTTCAGTTACTGCAGTTTGCTGCTTTTCACAAACAGACATTCCAGTACGTTCAGCTTCCAAAAACACCACCTAAAGAAAATATCTGGATGTTACAACTCTAATACAATTATGAATTGCACAAGGAAAAAAAAAGCTGTTACAAATTTGGTAAGGATAGCTATTTCTTCCATCAAGAACAAAACTCCATAACTTGGATGAAAGCAAAGAAAAAAGTTAAGGCAGCATTTATCTTTTAAACACAACAGCCACTAAATGCTCACTGCCCAGCTGGGGTGTGCTGCAGTGTCTGACACTGACTGCTCAGCACTGGATTTCCTCTTCTGAAGATAGCCACAGGGAAAGACAAAGTGCTCCCTAAATTAAAAGGAATTCAACTCAGCAGGTTACACCTTTGGCCCCAGAAGCCTCAGCAGTATTAACCAAATTAAAATCTCACGTATGTATTTTTAGTTCCAAACCAGAATGTGACTTCTGAACAGAGCTGCGTTACTTGCAGGGATTGAAAGGACGCGTTGTTCTATCTGCCAGTAGTGTCCTCTAGTGGAGAAACAGGAGATACTAAGTTAACTGGATAACAAAGTGCTCTGCACCAAAGAAATCACACCCTCAAGGAAAATACAAGCATACAAGTTCGGCACTTCGACCAAACTTCATGTTATTGCAGTAAAGTTCAAACATAGACACTTAAGTTTTTCAGCCTTCAGTCAGACAGAAACAACGCAGCCACGAGGCAGACAGCAGCTGGCTGAGCAAGCACCAGAACATGGGTGGCACGGGACCCCAGCCCATGGTGTATATGGGTGTGAGACCACCAAATAGCAACATGGATCTGAGGCTACAAGCTGGGGAAAGCCATGACTTCCCACCCTTTTCCATATGCAATGTCATATGATGCTTCTTCTGATTTACTAAGCAGGTGACTGACCAGCTGACAGCTCCTGCGATCCCTATAACCCCCACTGGAACCAGGGACTATCTGCTGGGTCTCTTCCAGAGGTGTAGGTGCTCTTACTCTTCATCCTGATGTAATGAGTGACTGCAGCCTGCCTACAGAAATGCTCTACGGTGAAACAAACAACCTACAATTCTACTCACTGAACTCCAAAGCTCATCTAATTATTATCCTTTTTTCTTCATCTCTTTTTTACTAACCAAAACTTTCACACAGGAAAAAAAAATATCACAATTTACTTTAGGACCACTGATTTTCCTGCCTGACCCTCCAATGCTCCAAAGGCAAGAATTATTAATTCTGTAGAGATTAATGAATCATTGCTTCCTCCCCTAACACAGCTTTTTTCAAATGCATTAATCACACTTGCCTCTATGCAGACTAACAGAAATAAGCTAAACCTCTAAGAATCACAGAATTGTAGAGGTTGGAAGGGACCTCAAGAGATCATCAAGTCCAACCCCCTGCCAAAGCAGCTCCCTAGACCAGGTTGCACAGGTAGGCATCCAGGGAGTCTTGAATGTCTCCAGAGAAGGAGAGAATTGCTCAGGTTGGAAAAGACTTGTAAGACCATCAAGTCTAACCTCAACCTATTCATGCTACCCTAATTCTAACAACCCACTGCTAAATCATGTCCCTGAGCACTACATCCAGACGGATTTTAAACACATTTAGGGATGGTGACTCCACCACCTCCCTGGGGAGCACGTTCCAGTGCCTAACAACCCTTTCTGTAAATAATTTTTTTCCTGATTATTTCACTTTAAGTAAAAAGGTACGTTTACAATTTTCCACTTCCAATTCACACTTGATAGAGCTTGTGTGCTCAAAAGCTAGGCTCATTTTCCAATCACATCTTGCATAAAATGCACGACCTCATGATGTTATCCTTGCTCAGCCCAGGAGCTCCACTGTTCAAGAGTTTGCCATCAAATTACAGCACCTTGTCTAATGTTCATTTGGTGATTACATGTGGTAATCATACTATGATTATATACAAACTGGATATATGGTAAGTTAAGAAAAGCTTAAACATACATTGTCTTTTCAGCCAGTCCAGGCTCTTCTGAAAATATAAAATTCAGCCTTAAATTCAGTGCCTTTCAGTCCTCTCTCTGATGGCTATGCTACTCTACCAGACTTGAAATAGGCAGCAACCTCCATGCTGGAGCAGCTTCACTGTTACATCACCAGAATTAAAATGTGCAAGAAACTGAGAATCACAATTCTCACCGTGCTGTCATTCTCTACCCCATGTATGAAACATTTTGGACTATTTGCTTATAAAATCTGTATTGTCTATACGTACACAAGTATACACACAGAGGGGTAATTTTTAATTTTCACAGAGACTTTTCAATTTCTCAGAAGTTGAACAAAAGCTGACACGTGCCCCAGTTTACACTGCTTTTGCTCCGCACATCTATTGTCCAGCAGCTTTTCATTTTATTGTTTCAGTTTCTGGTGATTCAGAGTTTATATTAGTGGGAAAGGAAAAAAAAAAGAAACCAGGACTGGCTAGATGGGCAGTTCAATGTACCTTCTAGAAACTGGCCTGTGAATCTTCACACTGGCCATGGTCACCATCCTCATTGGGCCTGACAGTTCAGAGGCCCAAACATAAACAAGCAGCCTGCGTTGCTACAGCCAGCCATTTCTGACAGCCTTTACAAGGGCATAAACACCGTCTGCCTACAGCCCCCTTGTATTTGAAAGTTATGACAAACATCTTGCTGAAATGTAAATAACTGACATCACGACTGCTGAAGGAGGAGGCTGAAAAATCTATCTGAAAATTGCAAACAGTAAATGTTGCCTGGCACTAAGCAAACCATGAATGGTCACCAAGAGAAAACTTCTTTCAGAAGCTGTAAGTATGAGCACTTTTTTCTATTACTATTATTACCCTGGATTCACACATCTTTTACTTAAAAAGATAATAGCTTTCCTAAAAGAAATTTTTTTTTTTTCCCCAAAATCCCTTCTCAGTAGAGTGCTATTCCCAATTAGTAAGAATAAGTATCTTGAAACATAGCCTGCTGAAAAGCAGCTACATTCAGATATGTGCAAAGACAGCTGATAAATAAATACAAGCACCGTGACTGTGGCCCCATTTGAGATGAACCACCTCTTCTATTCATTCCAGTTCAGTAGCTCAATTTTAGTTCCATGCTTCGACAGCCTTATTTGCAACATTATCTAATGGGACTTTACAGCATCTAGGGAGATGAACGAAATCAGAAATACCTATCCTCAGAACAGCACAAAACCATTAATTCTATGAAATGAAACTCAGCAAAATTTTCTCCGTTAGAGCTCTGTGCCGACGGATGTGTGAGCTTCAGCTTTAACCTTTGCTTCACTTGAGACACTTATGAACATCTGAACTTCTCCTGCAGCCCTCCCCTCTGAAGTGCACCTGGGGGTCCCAGTCAGATCTCTTACTTAAAGGAATAGTGTAAATTGTGCTGTGATGTTATGTCAGCAGAACTACGAAGACCATGTGAGCAGCAGTCACCTCTGACACAGGTCAGGTCCACAGCCCCAGAAATAAATATGGCCTTTTAAAATTACTTAAGAATATTAACAACCAGTAAAGCCCACCTCTACACATAGGAAAAAAAAAACACAACAGAAGCATTAGTATCTTAGTACTGTCTCTGAGGTCACAATAATGGGATACACAGATTTCGATCAGCTGGTTTCTGAAGTCTATTACAGGACATTTTGGTACAAGTGCCCAAGTCCAACTTGAGCGGTTGCTGCTGGTTTCCCAGCACAGCTGAAACACAGGTGAATATCTAGAGGATATGTCAATGCAAAAACTCTTCAGTTTATACTAAGCACCAGCTCTTCCTGCTGAGATTGTTTGGGCCCAAGGGCATAAGCTGCTCCTGTCCAGGAAGGGATGTGGAACAACAGTCTCACCACAGTGATCATATGCTGAATGTTCTTATATTACGGGAGAAGTTCAGAAGCAAGAAAAATCATGATTCATTATTACGAAATACAACACAGGAAGACTAATTCCAAAAAGGAATTGTTAGTCTGACTCAAATGCACCCAGAGACACGACTACCTGGACAGGGCCAGCAACCTTTCACATGTTGCTTTGGGATTGGAGTTTGCATAAAGAATGATCAAACTAATCCTTGTTGTTCAGTGCATGCTTTAGCACAGTCAAGCGATTTCTAATCAACAGAATATTTTTCTTTTCTTTACAAATTTCATGGTATTTCATTTTCTTATTTACTGTTAACAACAGCAGCTCAGCATTTTATTTCGCTAATTGTAAAAAAGAAAAATCTTCTTTCCCTGGTGAGACTGTATAAATACATTTTTCTCTGTCAATGTATACTAATGGCAAAAGAAAACTTCAGTGTTTCAGATTATGACAGCAAAGTGCTGTAATTTTCTTTTTTTAAATCAGTTTTATTTTACAATACTTTTGCATAAGTTTTTCTGTGTCTGAAGAATTTCTAAGTGGCAAGGATCTATTGCAGTGAACTCTGTCCTCCCTTAGGGCAATTCTTTATTCAACCCAGGCCATTAGCAAGGGTAAATCAATGTTATCAGCTCACACACACTGACAGCTTGTGTGGTTTCTACTCCCTCATTCCTCCCCCTGCATTATGGTATATTTTTGTGCTCTCCAGGGAAATTCAATTAACAGTGTTAGTCTCCTCCCCTCAGTCAATGACTGACACCATCAAGGTTCCGTTCACTGCCCATGACATGTAAGATGTGTCTGCTGATTTCTCGACCCACAAATTAACAGGAGAATTACTATCCACTTCTATAAATGACTACATACGATCTGTGCCATAAACACAGTGACAGCTATTGCAATCAATCTTTCTTGACATTATTGATTAGGACACTCAGATATAATAAGAATTCTCCATTGACAGAGTAACAATTTGGGGGGGGGGGAAACTAAAATCAACAACAAAATAATGCATGCCTATCATCAAATTTATCTTTTATTTCCTGACTGCAGGCTCAACAAGCTGTAATATGTTATGAACAATTGATGATTAACGCTGAGCTGCAATTCAGGCCTCATTTAAGAGTCTCAGGAAGATAGTGATGAAAGGCAGGGTACAACACCACTTCCCAGCAATATATTTTTATAATTACAGTAAATATAATTATTTTGAGAACATCATAAATAGATAAATTGTTCTATATTCCTCACACAACACCATTTCATATTTTGGAATTAATAATAATTGAGTTTTTCCGTAAGCAACGTGAACACAACAAAATTCAATGCATTTAATGATATCCCTATTTTAAAATGGTGTTAAGTCAGATCTGTTCTTTCAGTAAAAGCGTAAACTGACAACTAATGGCAACTTCTGTGTCACTGTCAGCCTGCGAATAGGCACAGAGATCTCCCATGTACTCTCAACTGCCATTCCACCCAGTGATGAAGCACAAGTCATTTCAGCTGCTGGAAACAAGGTGAGAACAGAAAAAGAGGCAACTAACTGGCGTGGGTTGTAGCAGGATTAAAATACCTGTAACAAAGCATAGCAAAAGCTGTGTAGAAAAAAATAACCAGTGTAAGAAGAACATGGCTGGCCTTAGAATTAGAAAGCTGAAAGTTTTCTCCTGTCTCCTTTGGTTGCACCAAGGGGACAAACAGCACAGGATAAACAAGTGCTTATCCTCAGTTTATCAGCTTTCCTTTATTCCTCAGTGCTACTCCAGTTATTAACATAGGTCAGCATGTGTTTGTTTCCCAGTTTTGAAGAAATGTGACTTTTACATCACGTGCATGTTTTCATTGTGGTCTCTAACCTCCAGTACACATAAAATAAAGGATTATCTCTCACGATCTAATACAACAAAGTTATACCTCATTATATCCATCACAGAAATTGTCAAGCTTCAGTTCAGTCCAAAAACCTCCTTATCATTATGTTAAGCGTTTAAAAATATTGAACTGTGAACCATTAGCTGCTATTGACACAGGAAGCATCAACATACAATACAGCACTCTATTTCTAGCAGAGTATCATAGCCCGTCCATTTAGGCAGTTTAACTCTCTTCACGAGGACTATGAGGATATGCTCTGAAATCTGAAAGCTTCTACTAAAGTATTCAGCACACAACTAAAACTTTCCCAAAGCCAGATGCATATGTTTATAGATGAATTGCAAGTTACATAGTAAAAGTCACAGTACCTCTTTTTCCAGAATGCGAGAGATCTCTCCTAAAGTCCTGTCCAGAGCAGAAACCTTGTTGTTTCCCAGCGAACAGCCATCGTGCATTTGGAGATGCTTTAAAAGGTCTTTTGCTAATCTCTGTAACCTTCAATACAAAACAGAAAACAAGAGAGCAGTTAAAGCAAAAGTCCCTAAATTCTGTAAACTTACGTGTTTGTAATTAAATTCTTCTAACTGAATTTCAACAAAACAATGAGAATTGGTGTAGAAACGTTCTCATCAATACTGAAACTCACAATACAGCACAGAGTTACTATCAATTTACTATCAGTTTTGAATTTCTATGACCTTTCACTACCTACTTACTCAGAGGCACCAAAGCAGTGTGAGCAGTACAGCCCTATCATCTCTCTACAGCCTGTCTGGTAGGTACTGTCATGTTCATTTTCAAGATAGTTTTGTCCTCCTTCTCTTCCATCTCTCAGTTCTTTCCACTCACTTAACTGAGCAGTTCACTCTTGAGATGAGTAAGGGAAACAGAACAGCAGACTACTTGGCTAAATTCTTATAGGCATCATAAAAGAAATTGCTCTTCAGGGTTGTTTGAATAAGGGAAAAGTAGTGGCTTCGCAAGCTACCTCAGAAAGGGCATTCAATTAATGAGGGTCAGTAATGAAACCAAAACGAGGAGGAGGAGAGATACACAAGGGTTAGGACTTGTTTCAATTTTACACATCCACCTTTGGGCTATTCACCTATGCTCCCTTGCTAGGTAGAGAGGGGAGAAAATGCAGTTTCAAAGAACCATTCAACTGATCCTAAAGTCAGAAATGAGCAGACAAAGCTCACTCGCAGTATATCTTTTGTCCTGAAGGCAACAATCAGTAACCAGCTCCCATGCAGATTTCCACATCTGTAGATGCATTAGAGACCGGTGAAAAAAATGCTAGGCAGGGTCCCTTACCTCAGGGCTGACAGAAGCATTGAGGAAGTATCTTTCAGTACTTCCATTGAGATGTTCCCTTTCCCTTCAGTCTGAAAAAACCATTCGTACATAATAACAAACTACATCATTAGTGGAATATCTCTTCTTTCCAGATGCTATATTCAGATCTCTTCTGACCCTGAAACTGAGGTTTGTTTACAGTATAAGAGCAAAAGATCTAGATTTGATATGTACATTTCTGAAAGCCCATCTCATCCATGAAGTAAAACTGAGTATGTTCTTGACAATTCCTTTGCTGAAAACCTTTTACCAAAGGAAAATTTTGAAGTACATTTTCAGCATCATACAGTTAAGAAACATGAAGAATACGATTCCCAGTTTGGTAACATTAACTCTTACATTCTCATATCAAGCTGTATGTTGGTCTTCTATCAAGAAAGGTCAAGTAGGCTATGTGACCATATGAGGAAGAGAAGAACAATTGGAAAAAAAAAAGAAAGCAAACAACTCCTTCCACTGAGTGAGCCTTGGAGAACTTAATTTAATATTCCTTACACTGCCTTCTTGGCAGCATTGCAGATAAAGAATAATCTTATTTAGAACTGTGTCAAAGAAATTGAAATCTATTCAAGATGACTTTTGTTTGGATATAGAGCTCATCATTCCTAGGATGAAATCTGAAAAAAATAAAAAAAGAGAACCCTTTGCACATATAGTAAATGAACATGGCGTGACATTGACATTGGCTTCAGCAGCTCCGTGGTGGAAATGTTGCTGAGTCGAAATCCAAACATTTCAAAACAATGATTTAATCTTCCTTCCATCCCAGAATTTGCATTCCTCCAAGGCTTACTATGCCATACAGGGGACAATAAATAACTGAAAACTTACTGGGTTAAAGAAAAGACATAAATGTCTTTTTATCTAAAGATATTTACATCTTACTAATTAAAATTTTAGTATTGCTCACAAAGAGATAACTCAGAATGTAGAAGAAATATCAAAAAGGACACAAGGCACTGATTGGTATTGGAATGATACCATATCATAAACTCTAATAAGTGGTGTGCTCAACAAATACAAATACATTATCTGGTCTTTTTGCACTGCAAATCAGAGTGTGAGGGATAGACAAATAAAAGGTTTATACAGCAAATGTATAAATAAAATTGAAAAAATGTATTGCACAAATTAAGAGTTGGTTTGCTTTTAGTGTGGTCTAAATATTTCCAGCAGATTTAATCTATTTTATAGACTAAAGAATAAAGAGCTGCCAATGTTTATAGGCCATATTTCATCTTCATACAAAAATCCTTGAAATAGTAACATCTATGTATTTCAGCACTTCCACATTTAAACCCGTGATTTCTTGGCTGTATTCTCAATCTATGTACAGCAGGATTACGTGCGAGGCAGAGAACCAGATTCAGGGCAGCTCCTGCACAGGAATAGCTGTTATTCCTCCTGGGTGCTCCTGCTGAGCCCAGTCAGATGCCAGCTGGACACACAGCCCCAGTTCTTGCCCATGCAGTGCATGTCTGGAGAGAACTGAGAAAGTCTGTGGAGGTTCCTGCCCCAAACAGAGAGTTATGCTGTATCCCCTTAAAGCAGTGTACAGCCCTGCACTATTCTGTAGTGCTGCTGCAGTAAAATTAATATACTCGATGTCACACCTGGCACGTTCCAATTGCTCGAGGATGTAGTGGAAAACACCACGCTACAAATCAACATGGCTAGATATTAAATACCTAAATTAGCAGCTTCACACATCTTTAGTTTTGGAAATGGAAGCAGTCTGAAAACTGCTATGAAGATTATTTTCTAAATCAATTTACTTGATTTGCAATGAAACTGATCCAGCAGTTCTCTGAAAAGAAAATCTATTGGACATAGAAGCACGAAGTTGGTGTTTACCTCTGCTTAAAATTTAACTGAATTGTGTATTATTTACACTTCAGCTCTTCTACAGTTTACACAGCTGTTTGAATTCTGCACAAAAATGTCCAGCTTCAGAGATGATCAGATTTTTTCCCCCTAGTAATCAGCACCACGGTATAGAATTTTATGATTGCCCTAAGTGGAAACTAGCCTACAGCTCCAAGAAAACCTACAAGGTACACGTGCCTTGCGAGCACCCTGAGACACCACTCAAACAAATAAGTAAGAGCTGTATCATTAAAGGCATTTAAGCTTTGTGCCTCTCCAAGAATAGACTTCATGTTACATTCCCATCTTTCCTCCGCTGACACACAGAGGAAATAACTTTTCACTTTGTGACTCTCACCTTTCTGTGTTGCAGTCCTTTCTCAGAATACTCTCTCTCGTTTCCATACTATCTGAAGTTGTAACTTTACACAGTTTGAGAAAGATTTGAGAAAACGTGTAAAAAAGAAAATCAATTTCATGCATGAGAGGAGAGAGTGGCTAAAGCATTAAAGTAGGAGTGTTACATTTTAAAACTAAATAAGTAAATAATTTTTTCCTGCAATCCCTTTAGTTATACGACCATTTTTCATCACCTTATTTTCTTACTCACATCACTTACTTTCATCACCTACAATGACACTTCCCCACCTGCAGAGTGCTTTAACACTGAACCATACAGCCTTTGGATTACTAAACAATGCAAGCAACACTCTTACTTTGCAAAAGCTTTCTCCTTCCCTTTTAACAACCTGCTGTGATGGGCACCAAACAGAAAGAGCCATCACCAACTCTCATTCTGAAATTCACAGGCTGGACACTAAATAACTGCATTCAGATCAGCTCCCAGAGAACCCAAATTAATACTACAGATACAGAAGGGAAGTGGTTTTTATAAAATGACTTAAATACCACTGATGACCAACTGCTTAATAACATGAGAAAAGCCAGGAAGCAACAGGCTGGCAATTCCCATTCATGAATCACTTAGATTCAACAGTCAAACTGGAAAAGGTACACATCCTATGTCTACCAAAGCAGGATAAACACCATCCTCTTTTTGCTATTTGTATAATCGGTGTGAGATTTACAAAGCACTCGAAGCAGTGCTTCCTGAGTGAATTGCTATAAACTGCAAATCATAAGCTACCAAGAATTACTGAAACGATCTGTGAGCTGCAGTGGGAAATCTGTGTTCTCATAATATTAAGGTGGCTTAATCTGAAAGGTGATCTACAAAGGCTTTTTACCTGCCACAGACTAATTCTGGGTTCTGTCTTTCTTCTTTAACAACTGCCAACATGACTAACAACTGAAATCAGATAAGAAATTGCATTCCATAAATGGTTTTAGTTGTTTATGAAGACACAACTAGAGGCAGGGAGGTTAAAGAAATATGACATAAGGAAGGAAGTATATAAGAAAGTTGTATTTAATAATTTCAATCTAAAATTTCTTTGCTTTAAATAAACGAATCTACCAACTGTGCCATGTTTTAAACTGAATGCTTACAAGTGCTTGTTTTTCAAATTCCACAGCCCACCTTTAAAAGTATTGCTCTGCTCATTAGTACATTTCCACCTAAATTTCAATACCTCAGACCTTCCTTCCAAATAAACAAGATGTACCAGCATTTGTTTTGATGCAAGGCATTTAGCTCTCTCAGTTTTTATGCCCTTCATTCTGTGGCCTGACTTCTCCCATTGACTTTGCAGCTCTACTAAGAGCACGTGCTGGATATCTGTTATGAATTCTGGTGTTGGCAGGGACTCGTGCTCTCCCAGCCAGGTACAGTAGCAGTTAATACTGGCTCATAGTAGTACACTGTGTCCTAGCTAAAAAGACAACAATCTAACTGTTTTTCATAGCTTCTAAATACAATCACATTTTAGTGGAGATCCACTACTGTTTCTTTGTTTCAGCTATTTCTTCTTGCTACTGGTCTGTTAGAAAAAAAAATCCTATTATTTTTTCCTATATGAATTTGTTTCTCCACATAACAGATACAGACCAGGCTGAAACTTAAGCCTCATAAAATTACTTCTCCTTTCATCCTATTCTTTATAGAAAGAGATGTAACTGTCCTATTATAATTCCACTTTGTATTATGTATCGTGTAAAGTAAACAGATTTAACAGCGATAAAGTGGGCTTCTGGACAATTTACAGACAGTCCTCTATTTCTTCTTACAAAGTTCAGACCTGAGTTCTCACTGCTACCCCCTTGACTTGAAAAAAGATTGCAAATATTTGAGCCACAATGGCCAGCAGATGTGAGTAATTTTAAAAGCAGCAAAAAAATATAGCTGGAAATATCTGCTGGATTATAACACAAAGCCTACAAAAGATCCCCTAACTTTGTGATGAATGTGAGCTATACAGTGGCCAGGGACATAGTGCTACAAACAGCCAAGTCTTTGACCATCTGGATCTACTGGTGATTCTGCTGTGCCTTCCCTGGGACCACTACTTCTAACTCCAGTCTCAGAGGGCTCAGAACAGGGCCAGAATTATAAACATGCTAAGAAACTGTAAGACGATGCCTGCTTACCTTAGCGATTCATTCAGAGGCAGGATTTATCCAGCCACGTAATTTTCAAACTCCAGTTTAAAAAGAAATGAGGACCTACAAAAATGACCACAACGTACACTATGGTTGCAGAGTGCTGCAAGATATTACTGCATGGGAATGAGTGCTCAGACTGCAACAGGCAGATTGAGCAGCTGCAAAAGCAAGGATCCATAATGCATTCAAAACCTCCCCACGTTACACCAATGACTCCATACTAAGACCACACAAGAAAGCAGATGAGGGTACTTGTTTATGTTCCATGAGCAGAGGTGACAGAGGAGGGCAATGAAAAATGTGATGAAACAGAATATCTTGAGAGTACATAGCATGTCATTAAAAGAAATTAAAAACTGAAAAATTCAGGCTCAGTCAAGAAATAAAACCACCAAAAAAAAAAAAAGCCATCACATCTGCTTGGGTTTCTGTTGCACTGCAATTGAGACAACTGACCAAAGTGCATCACTGATGACAATCAGAGAAAGAAACTAACACTGAAAACCTCATCACTTCTTTCAGTTGCTCAGCCACTCCACGTTTCTGCTGACCGCTAGACCCTAATATTTTATTTTCTGGTAGCAAAGAAAAGCAAAACACAGAAGCTACAAATCTACAAGTCCTAATCTGCCATGAAATTAATCTTGAAAATTGAAGTGCTGATAATTGAGAAATGATGCCAAGAGAACCTTCTTCCCCATTGTGTTTATGCAGGTGTGCCATCTGGTGGAGATGTTTCATTTTCCCACGTCAAACCTCAGTGATGGATTTCTATTATTTTAAAACACATACAGAGATTCAGTGGCAGGTTTTCAAACTATTGAAAAGACTACGTGAAAGATACTGCCTACAGATTCACTATGCAAACAACCAAGAAAGCCCAAGAGCAAGGATCTGAACAACTCAAACAACAGTTAACTTCTAAAAAATGCTACCTTCAAGTGTATTGGCAATGTATGAACGATGGAGGCAACCACAAAACGTACAGGATCTGGTACAAATTATAGCTGAAAACAAATACCCCCAACTGGGAAAGTTAAATGTAATTTTAGGATGAAGGAATTTGAATCCAGCTGTACAGCCTCCTCACCAACCTTCAGTAGCCTTCTAGAGAATACCTGTAGGAGTGCTATACCACCTTCCCTATACCCTATCAAAGAGCTGTAAATGGATGCCTGAGGAAAACTAAGAATTTGGGTAAGTATACATAATCTTCTCTACTAATCCTTTTCTTGCTCCTAGTTTCATCTTAGGAATCTTGTAAGATGGACTTCATTTCCTTGAACTATTGTGCATGCAAGATAACCTTTGAGCACAATTTTGTCAATGAGTACCATCCTACTCATTACATACAACACTAAGAACCACTGATCTTCATTCCATGCTCCCTCATTCTGGTCCTAAGGAGGACAGCACACGATCAATCATCACCCATCTTTTCCACACTATTTATGACCTTGTACATCTCTGTGACAAAGCTCCTGTGTAACTTCCTCCCACCAGCACATTTTTCTCCAGAATGAGAAGTATCAGCTTACTTAGTCCTTAATAACAAGTAATACCAGGAGTTATTACTCAATTTCCTTTACTGCCCTTTGTGAACCTTTAACAATTCTAGCATCATTTTTTGGATGAAGAACCAAGAATGCATGCAGCATTCAAAAGACAAAGAAGACCCAGACATCCGTACTTAATACTGTTCTTTGTCCTGATTTTGTTTGCTTCCAAACTGTTTTAACAAATGATTTGCTTTAGCTGCAATTAGTGATCTTATACCTGAACTGGTTATTTTCTTGTAACTATCTATAATCACTTCTGTAAGTTCAAAGCCCATTAGTTCATACGTGAAGATAACACTGACATCCACCTCCTGCTGACATCTGCATAGCACTTAGTGTCCACTGAACCTTACCTGCCATTTTACTGCTGTGTCACTCTCTCTCAAAAACTATCATTCAATATGAGCTCTTGGCCCTGCTGCTCTGAATATGTTTGTACAGTGGTCAAAACTTTATCACCTCAGTGCTTGTCCTCTGTTACAAATCACAAGTGATGCTGAACATGGTAGAACTGCAGAACTCGAGGGGTACCCTCCCATTTGGCAACGACTAGCCATGTACTCCACTTCTTTTCAGTTTTTAAGCTGATTCCCACTTATGCTACAGCTATACAAATTCCTTTAAAACCTCTGGTGAGAGATTTTGTCAAAAACCTTTTGGAATTGAAACATTCCGTGTCATACAACAAACAGACAAAAAAAGCTGATTAATTTTCAGTTTCAAACTAAGCAGGAAAAATTTATCAGTGATAACTCCTTGTTTTAATCTTACCATCCACTGCTTTCATCTGTGCTTTGACCTAGACAATAAAAGGGAGCTCAATCACAGATGTCTTATTCTGGCCATTAAAATATCTGTGGCTTCCATATATGAACCTTTGTTTCTGATCAAAGGGAAGCAACACGTAACACTTTCCAATCCTTTAATTCCAGAATTTTCACAATCAGTCTTGAAGTACAAAGCTGGAACCTTCTTGCTTCCAAATAAGAAATAGATAAGCTTATGTTCTCTTTTTATTGCATCGTACATGGTTTAAGAGATACAATGGTTTCAGAGAAGAAGGCATTTGTAAGTCTGACCTTTTGTATTAGGAACTGATCTGTAATTCAAGATGACAGTATGCCCTGCACTGAGCAGGAACCTTACTACGCCTGCTCCACTAGAAATTTCAGAAGCATTTCTGCTACAGAAAGAAAAAAATCTAAAAAAAATTAAATAAAAAAAATAGTTCAATGCTTACTTGGCTTTAAATGGGGAATCAGAGACAGTATTTTTTGCTTCCATCAAACTCTCATATTCCTTTGCCCTGGAAGAGAAAATATTAATCAGTTATCAACTGTTGTTTAATCAAGCATACAGTATGCAATACCAGCAAGATAATTCTAACCTTTGCATTTTGTTCATTTCAGAGTAGATTATGCTGTTTCTGACAATTCTGCTTTGTCATAACCCATCCACACGTTTAACTACTGGCCACTAATACTTTATTATTTTAGTATAACATCAATAAAGAAACAGTGGCTTTAATGACCTTTGAAACAGTGACAAAATGTTACAAGCAACGTATATGGTGACAGGGAAAGAGCTGTAGAGGCATATCTCACTGAAAAATTACCTCATTCACTTGATGAAAACGTCAGTTATTTAGACAGGAGGTGCATATCAGAAGATTACAACAGACAAATATTTTATTTACAAATACAGGAGTATTATATATTAAATATTATAGCCATTTTGTGACATTGTGAATCTTGCTAAGCATACAGCACAGAATGTAAACACTTCCACTAACAGCTGGTGGAAATAAAAATAGGACCTCTGAACACATACCTATTTAGATGCTTGGAAGTGTTATTTATACTGGCCATATGCCAAGGAGCAGGAAGACAGAGACCAGACTACCTCTTCACTACTTGCTTTGGCTGCAAGCAGTCTAAATTAGCAGGTGAAAATCATTGCTATCTCATCAACCAGTACCAGATCTGCAGTGGTAATCCTGTCAGATTTTCCAGCATTCGCCTATCCCCAAAGGAAAGCCAAACCACACACTCCAGTGCTAAACAAAACCCTAAAATGCTCAGAGACAGTGCCCTGTGAAGAAGTATCCAGCAGTCAGTAAAAGCATCTGGCTGTTAAAAACACAAGGTCCCTTAAAATTGCTCTTTCACTTCCTAAAGGAAGGCCTCAAAGATGCAACGTAGACCAATAAGGACTTGAGGGAGATGTGCTGTTTGAGTCTCGTGAGGTTCTGCTCTCAGATGAACAAGTACCACCCCACTCATGGCTAGGAAAGCTATTCACAAGACAAGGCTCTGGGAAGGTGCACACGTAGCTGAACCTCAAGCACATTAGATGAAATCCTTGATTAAATACATGATTTCTCTGTATCAATAGCGCCTATAGGAAACAACAAAGGAAGGTGCCAGAAGTCCCCCAAGACAAAAGTAGAAAACCTCTGCCTCAGGGCAACTTTCACCCATAGAAACAGTGTCTTGCATTAATTTCCAACGTATTCTGAATACTGACTGCTGATACTTGGTGTTTTATTTTTACAAACGTCCTACTGTTTGTTCCTCAGACATAAGATTTCTATGATGGATTCCAATGGGAAATGGGCTTTACTGCTGCACTGCAAAAAACAGTTCAGTAAAGCTTTAATTCCTATCAATTCCAAAGCCTTCCTTTCTACCTTATTGCTTCATTTACTATCTTAACAGGTCTTTCCTCACATCTTCCAACCCATTCTTTTAGACTTCTCTTCAAGACAGCTCTCTTAACTTATTGCTCCTGTGATCTTTTCCCTGTATAGTTCTGCTCAAGGTCCTGTGAGCTAGATGAGACAATGTTCTGTTATTAAAAAAAAAATCAACGTAACATGGCAACATGAAACTCTGATTGTAAATACAAGTATTAGAAGCCTTTACTAATCTGTAAGTGACGCTCCTTTTCTTCCTAAAGTTTAGATATCTTATTTAAAATTTGAAAGTTTCATAAACAGTTCATTATTTCTCTCAAGTACATCTACTCCACATTTCTCTATGCTTTCTCTTTACCCAGGTTTTCCAAAACTATGAAGATTTTCCCTCAGCTTACTTAACCTAAACAACTTGTGCCACATACAAATACTGTTAACATTAGTACTTGTTCTGATTTGTGGATCATTAATAAAGCTATTAATCACAACTGAATTTAGTATTAAACATGAAGGTGAGATTCCCTTATTAACCTTTTGCCTTCTTCCCTGTCTCTTAGCCAGAAACAACATATTTTAGCTTTGAGTTTTGTACAGATGAGTCAGTCAAACATGAATAATCACCCCAAATATCTATTACTAAATGAACATGACTGGAGTGCTTTAAATCCATTGCAAAGCACATCTCAACTGTGTGTACTTCCTCCTCAGTAACTGCAGCTCTGTTGCTGGAGGCTAGCTTTCATCAGGCCTGTCTGCCATGTGGGCACGGAGGTATTCTCACAGCAGCACAAGCGTGTTAAATGGAGATAATTTATTTAGCCATATATCAGATGTTAGTACAGCACCAGTTTAACAGTGAAGGGTTATAAATATTATTAATAAGACTAACAAAACTTCTCAACATATCTAATAACCCACTGATCACAATTTGTCCCTTCATTCACCTTTGCCCTTCATAGCTTTCATATTGTTATATTGATTTAGGAGCGAGGAGCTCAGGAGAGCAACGGGAACCTATTTTAATGCAGTTACTTATTTCTCCTGCTTTAAAATATCACAGCTTCCTAGAAACTGAAATGAATGTATGAATGTGTAATTTCAAGTCTTAGATATAGGAGAATTTGGTACTGTTATTTCTTATTTTCCCGAGAAGAGGAATAGCTGCAAATACCTGCTAAAACACTGCTTGTAGATAACCATTCTCAATAAATTTATTACTAGAGACTTCATATATTCCATTTTAGTTTTGAGTTGAATTTGTGCTGTAACTCCCAGCTAAGTGGTGGTATCACTGTCCAGATTGTTGGGAAAGAAACACAGTATGCAGAGCCTAAATATTTCACTTAGCATTCCATATCATAATTCTGAGATTATTACTTTAACAACCATAACAACCATTGAGCATTCCAAAATAGAAAGTGCCCACAGGGATTCATCGAGTCCAACTCCCAGCTCCACAGAAGACCACCCAAAACTCCAACTCTATCTAAAACCTCAGCAGCTCAGGGCTGTGCCCAATGCCCTGGGCAGCACCCACTGCTCTCTGGGGCAGAACCTTTCCCTAACCCCCACCTGCCCCCCCCCCCCCCAACACAGCTACATGCCATTACCTCAGAGGCCTCTGCCCTGGGCTGAACAAACTGTGGGACCTCATCTTCTCCTCACATCTTCACCATCACCGTAGCCCTCCTCCTTTGGACACCCACTATTAGCTTTATGTCCTTCTCATACTGTGGTGTCCGGAACTGCACACTGTGCTAGAGGTGAGGCCACATCAGTGCAATGTAACATATGATAATCCTCTATCATTTTCTGTTTATGGAAAACCTCCCCACCTCACCATTAATAAGCTTACAAGTTCTCATTACTACACCTACCACTCAACTGTAGAAGACAGCCAAGTTATACATAGCTAAGATTCATCTCCTGAGTGTGTTTTTTTTTTTCCCCTCATCAATTTTTTGTTTGAAATTCCACAGAATAACCTTTGTTTCCTTCCACCACAGGAATTTCGGGTATTATCTTCTATTAACACTAGAAGTTTCATGATCAAATCATAAATTTAGTTTTCATTATCTTCATGGACAGTAATCTCAACAAAAGGTTTACTCACCCTTTTTTTTTTTTTAGCTCAACTAAAAACAAGCTTAATAAGTGTGCATCTCATGTCTTTCCAATTCAACTCCTCCTAGATTCTGAGACTTACCCTATTTTTCATTAATATATCACTTTTGTAAAACGATGCCCCCATTAGTCTGCTTTAATTAGAATGTTTGATGACAGCCATGCTGACTCACCCAGCAGCCCGAAACATCAGAACTCAAAGTGTACTGAAAAACCTTTTCACCTATCAGAGCCAACAAGAAACTATTATTTCATATATTACCTGTAGCTGTGACAAACCTTACATTAAATTCAGCAGAAAGGGCACTTGAAAAAAGATTAAAATCAGACCCAATAACTGTATAACTGTATTAACTCAACAGGTAACATGAATAAAAACCCATGCCGACCAATCAGAAACGCAAAAGACTGAATTACCCAATTTCATCAGTGTCTTCCTATGTGGTATTCAGACAGTGGATTTGCTCATCCATGGAACAACAAGTAGAAGTGATAAAAGAAACTGTAAAATTATTGACTTTTTGAAGACTAGTGCTCCGTTATAATTAACACTATAATAAGCTAATACACCTCATTTTTACTGTGGATGTCAAAATGGAGTTAGCTGTTTTTCCTATAATCTGCAACCCTTCTTAATTAAAAACTAGGCAAAGAAAATGTTTATTTCACACTCTGATAAGTATTTTTAAGAGAGAAACGTAAAAATGTGTTTTAACATTAAGTATTGACTTCAGCCAGGACCTATTCAGCTATTGAGACTGACGTTGCAGTTCATGATATAACACCATCTCGCATGTTACCGATTTGGAGATGTCACTTTTTCAGCTAATAACAAATTGCAAGTTTAACAACTCACTTTCCATTTTAAGATATTTTAATCTTTCTTTTTGTTGTGACAGGCAAAAAAAAAAAAAAATTAGATTTGACACCACAGCAGGCTGACTTCTATTTGTTGATTACTATTGATTTTCTTTGATACTTCATTTAAAAATCAATAGCCCGAAAGAAAAATAGGCAAGGTTTACACAAATTTAAACATGCTATTGTATGCTAGAAGAGGCTACAGTTTTGGCAGGGCACTGGCATCCAATTATGAGAAAAGCTCTTAACAGGTGAAACCAAGGGCTCCAGATCGATATTCAGTTTTCTTTCTCAATCAGAGAAAGTGGTCATAAATTAGGCTCATCAGTATTATTTTCAGGACACACTCAAAGCAAATAATTTAAATTTGGTTTCAGCCTTCCATGGCACTCATAAGAAAGGACAAAAAGTAAAGTTCAGTGCATAATTTAAAACAAGGAAACAAAAAAAAACCCCAACCCCAAACAAACACAGCTTGCAATACCTGGAGTTCATCCGTGCTTTTAACTTTTTGGCTTTCTTTTTAGTTTTTTGCTTCTCCTCTCCATCTTTCAGTGGTTCTACAGGAACAGAAGTCTCAATCACAATATCCACAATGTACTTTTTTAACGACAGGTGCTCCTACAGAAAATATTGGAATAATATTTAATCTTACTGCGTATTATGCAGCTTACAGATTCCCTTCCCAGAAAACCACAGTAGACAGACATTTAAAAATGCTAAGAAAACAAATAAAATACATTAAAATAAATGTTAGTTTAAATACTAGCTGTATTCCCTCTATTTATATTCTAGAAAAATAACATAAATAGATATACTTGGGAAAATTACTAGCTAACCACCAAAAGAAATGGAATGAAAACACCTGGAAGACCAGGGAGGAAGTGGGGCTTAAGAAGAAAATGATAAACTGAAAAACATACATTTATCTCACTCTTAGTTACATATTCTCCAAGACACAATTCTTTATATGTAGAAAAACAGGATTAGAAAAGCCTGTCTTATGATTAGAAAAAAATACATGGCTGAGGATAACATTTCTAAAATCAATAAATTACTTTCTTCAATTATTCATTCACAACTATTCAAATAAAACAACTTCTACACACTTCTGTTTTGAATTATAATTATGTGGGCTTCTCCATAAGTAATGCCTCCTGTTTTAGGACTCTGGTCCGTAATGTCAGAGGTGGGTGCTGGTGGTATGGCAGTAGAGGTTGAACACTCCTGACAATATTCTGTTCCACGTTGTTGTCATGTGACAGATGGCAGCAGAGGGTACTCTGACAAAAAGGAGTCAGAAATGGAAGAACGATGAAGCAAAGAGGTGTCAATGACTCCTCCATGTGGAGAAAATGGCACTTGTCACCATTCATTGATGCTCGGTGAACATTTATGAAGACCAGACAGCTGATGTCAGTCAGCACAACAAGAGGTGAGTGGTGTTTTTCAGCTGTGGCAATGGCAACTTGCAGGACAAACCTCGTTCGAGATGACCTCGCAGATTTTTACATGCAGAGTATGCAAGGCTCTCGTTCACCACTGGCAAAAATGCACAGCTAATGGAGGAGCCTATGTCGAAAATGAGTATTTCATAGCTGAGAATTTGCTTTATCAAAAGCTGTTATTGTGCTCTGTTGAACTTTCCTTTGAAATAAACAGGAGATACTTTCAGAGCAACCTATGTATTTTACATCGCTACTGAAGTTGCACCTATCAGCTAACTGAAAGTGCCCCTCACTGAAAAATGAAAGCAACCGAGGCAAAATAGAATGCAAAGTTATTACTCAAAGGAAAATCTCTATTGCTAAGAGAAGTCCCATGTACTTAAGAGGTCACTGTAGGCTTTATATAGCTAAAACAACTTATCCTGAGAACAGTAAGAGACAAGATGCTACATGCTAATTACACAACTAATGTGCATTCTGAGACAGAATTAGAAAACTCAGGACCAGATGAAGTTGTTAGATATTCTAGAAGGTTTCCAAGAACATTCATTGTGTGGTTTAGAAGTTTAGAACGGACTATCTTGGTGATTTTTTTTTTTTTTTTTTTACTACTTTTTTTCCCCTCCTACAGCCTGTGTGCCTCAGTCCCAAAACTCAGATTTTTTTTCCTATTCTACTACTTTTGCTTTTTTTTTTTTTGATAACAGTCCAGAAAACACAAAGGGTTCAACCACCAGGAAATAGATTATTTCACACCACAGACAGCGCATCATGGCTATTAGAAATAGATATGGAAAAATAATTATTAGAAGAAGTAAACGAGAATGAATGTTGTACCTCGTGCACAAGGAACAGTCACTTAACATACAAACTCCAAGTCAAAAGTCCCTTCTCCTTCTCTGAGCTGCCTTTTTACAGCTATGTGAAAACAGTGCCCAGCCCTATCAATGCGACTCTGCATTAAATGGAACAGCGTTACTTTTCCTCTCTTGTCAACAGATTTACACTTAAGTACAGGTAAACAGTTGTCCACAGAAGTTTTAATTACAGTCCGGGTTTTACTTAAAGACATTCAAGAGAAGTCCATGGCATTACAGCATGTGATTTTAAATACATTTTCTTTGGGGCTTTTAAAGAACGTGTTATTAAAAAACATCCGCTTCCTTACATCCTAGATAAACCACAATGCAGTTCAACATATGCGTTTGAAATAAATATTTACTATTTAGAGGTGAATAACTCAAAAGGTCATTTCCTCCAAGCTGTCCATAATTCGCACTGACACATGCTACCCAAGAAGGAACACGTGGATGCCTGCTGTGCAAAGCACTTCTCTCAGTCCTCTCAAGCCAGAATTTACTCAAACTACTCAAGTTGGTTTAAGGATTTCTACTCAGATTCTCCTTCCAAATATACTTTTCACTTTAAAAGCGCAATGCATTTAATGTTTTCCAAGCTCTATCGCTGTACTCCAGAACTTTGCCAACACAAAAAACTTGCACTGATTAAAAAATAAGAACAACTTCAGAAGTCACCCACTTAAAGCACCAAAACGCCCTCAAATAGCCCATCTGGATTGAAAAATGCATGGCCACAAAAGCAAGGGTTTTTTGTCTTTTTTTTTAATCAGGTTCATTTTTACAAACAACAACAAGCAAATGGTTTAATGCCAGTTGTTAGAGTACACTTACTGCCCTTCTCATACATGGAGGCTTCTCTTATGTTTGTTTCCAAAAAGGATGCCAAACATATTATGAAGTATGAGCCACCATCACTAATTAGGATGATTTATCCTTTAAAAAGATCAGTGCCACAATGAGAAGCTGTTATTCCTCCTTTATTTATGATGCATGCTTTAAATCCTATGAAAAAGGTGAAGCATAACAAAATCTATAAACAATGTTTTGCAGAAAACTTCTATTTTTTTCTCACTCATTCTTTCAGGGATTCAGGAAAATACTATGCCTCTTGAAAACAGAATAAATCTTGGTGAAACTTCCTGCAAAAAGACCACTTAGTATTTGTAAAGCTTTGGAATGTGATATAAACTAGCAATACATGTTTGACCAAAATTGTAACAGAAATTTATATCTTAAATCTTACAAATGTAAAGTGAATGCTGAATTAATATCACACATAAGAAACCAAACACAAAAATCTAAGCAATTTCTTAAAATGCCAGTGCCTTTAACTCGGCTACACTCCTTCCCCATGCAGCTCCCAGCATAGTGCGCATTCTTCCTTAATACATTGTTCAAGTAAACTGAAACTGTTTCAGTTACACGTGACAGGAAGCTGAACTGCTTCTATAAGCATGCTTCCCAGTACTCAGATCAGACCCTGCCTCCCCAGGAATATTACAAATTAAATTTTACCAAGAAGTCCTTAAAGAAAAACTCTCTTAAGGTACTTCAGAAGGTTCTGTCCCTCTTAGTGCATGACTCAGTAGTACAGGAGAGTAAAACACACAGGCACCTGAATCCAACTGATTCACAACTCGAACCAGCCATTCAGGCATTCAGAGGGTGCTCCCTTACTTAAAAAACAACTATCTGGTGGGATTGATACCTACACCCCTAAACCAGCATCCCTTCACTTCGTCGTTTCCCATTAGTTTACACAACCTATGTACGATAGATTATCACAACCTATGAATGATGCAAAGAACCAAAAGAAGTTATCAGGAACTAAAAAAACCTATCGAGGGCTATTTGAATAAATGTTCTTACATTCTTGTTCAACAATGAAACTTTTTCTTTGCTTCCATCAGACTTCCAAACCACGTGCTACATTCTTCAAAGTGACAGCAAGAGCAAAAGGAAGTGCTGTCCTTTGAAATGGACACCGTGTTAGAAATGGGACACAACATCATTCAGGTGCAGTCTACCTGCTGTCCTCATCCTACAGGAGGGAACAGCAAAACATCACCCAAATTTGGCCAGGTAGCAACAAGGAGAGAGACAGACATGTGCCCCTTCTGCAGACACTCAGCTCTTTTTCCCAATCTGATCTGCAGGGTTCAACAGGCACATTCATTCCTCACCCTGTGGGGGCCACAGCGTCCTGCTGTCAACAGCATGAAGGATGGGTGCAAAGTTTTGTTCAGGTGAACTCAAGCACTTTCGTGAGGGTATTTCTCAGAGTTCTCAGCTTTCAAGTGTGGCAGTTTGCATTAATATCAGACTTCATGGTTACAGCTCATTCAAGTGAGCCTAGAGTAATAACATCTCATGTCACAAAACCCATCGCTTTCCGAATACGTAGATCAAAGAGCAGGGCCATCACTGCAGGCAGATCGCTGCTCAGGTGTGAAACAATAACTAAAAGCTCAGTATCCAGTGACGATTTAATTCTGGGGAGATGGCTGCTGCCAACATCATGCCTCAGAGCAGTGCAAAGGTAGGAAATAATCCATAGGATTAAACAAACTCCTAACAGTTATCTGAAAAAAACAACCCAAAAAACAGCCCAAAACCTAAAGGCTGTTAATCCACCAAGCCATGCTGAAGAACTCTGCATCCAATCCTTCAAATAATTAAGTTCTTAAGTAATTTTACTCACACAACCATTGGTTAGAGAGGTTAGCATACCAAAAAAGTAAGTGCTCTAAGTGTATCAAAGTGAGTCAAGCCAGTACACTGTTTAGACAGCAAACTTATTCCATCTCCCAAATGCTTTGATTTAAGCAGTAATTTCATCACCACATTGCAGTTTTTTTCCTCATTTTCAATAAAGGCAATGCAGAGTACCCAGGTAACTTCTTCACTTCCACCTGAAAGACTTTACATTTTTTACAATTACTACTACACAAGCCAACGCTAAACACTTTACAACTAACTTACCTTCTCCATAGAGAGAATCTAGGGTTTGGTTTCAGGACAGAGTGAAGATGGGTTATGGATCTGATCCTGCACTATACTGAGCATGCTCTGACAGAGAATTACTCCAAACCCTTAGATACCAGTAAACCATCAAATCTCTGGAGACTAAGGCAATTCTCGAGTTAAAGCTTGCCATTACCTACCAAAAATATTTCCACTGTAGTTTCTCAGTTTCTACACCAGCAACCTTAACTTTAGTTCTGCAAACTGCCAAAAGCTTTGTTTTTAAAAGTGATGTAGATTATAGGACCAAACCAACAAAAGTATTAACACTTTTTTTAATCCCAGGATTACAGTAGAGCCAGTTGAGATGGTCATCAGATTTCTGCCATCATTTTTCATCCTTGATAACTCATGCTCTAATCTGCACAACTGAGACCATCTATATGGAAAAAGGGGATTAAATTTCATGAAAGCGGTAGAATCTGTGCCACAAAGAGCAGAGAAAGCATATGAAACATAAGATGGCTAATAAAAACAATTTGATATTTAATGGCGTTCTGTATATACATGACATCATTTAAGAATGTCATTTTAAAAACTGAGTTTCACAGACCTCTAATATTGTTAACGTAATGCTGAAGATCACTTAAAAACAATCCAAAAAATCATATACAATTGTCATTACTTCATTTATGAGGAACATGATATAAAATAAGATTAAATGTGCATGTACAACTGCAGCCTCAGCACAGCAGATGATGAAGAATCTTTGCTTTTCCTCTCTTCTTCCTGCAACTCAGCCATTTTGACTTCTATTCACTGAGAATCCTGAAACTTTCCAAATGCAACGGATGGACCTCAACAACCAACTCTATGAAAAATCAAGTTGCCAAAACCATCACAGCTAAAACTCACTGGGTCGCCCATGAAGTCCCATTCAATTGACTATAACAGAAAAAACTACCTAGTTCTCTATCTTGAAGTTGATAATTTCAGTTGACAAAGCACTTCTTATAACCAAAGTTTTTCTCTACACACTAAATTAAATCTCTTTATCTTGTACGATACATTTATATCACAAAGATCACAGCATAACCACCAGTATTATCTGAAACCAATCAAGTTTTTCAGAATCTAAAATAAAGGTAACTGCAATATTTTCTGTTAACTGTGTACTGAATCTACAAAATGCTGAGACGTGACACAGTTGAGTGCAGTGAGCTTTGAACATGACTAGGGAAACCACACCACAAATGGGATTTGGAACTTTGGTGGCCTAGAGAAAATACAACAGCTGGGGAAGAAACTTCCCTATTTCCTCTTCATGCAGTACACATGCACATAGCCAATACTTCTGTCCATGTCCTTATTACAGCAACAGCATCCACGCATTGGACCTTGGCAGCAGAAATGTCACGTATAATTATTTGTCAAACCTGAACACTGCAACACAGATATTTTCCTACTCGAACTTTGACACTCTTGGATCTCCGTACCAGATACAAGCTACTATTCATTACCTAAAGCCGTAACCCAACCCCATCCCTGCACGTGGAAGGCTATTCATAAAAAACATCTAACTACAGTGCTCATATCCATCACTGCCGCATCACATTCTCCAATGACCATCCTTCTGTCTTCTCCTCCTCCCTCACACACCTGGAATTTCTCAGAAACCTGCAAAGTTTGTAGTCTTCATTAACAGATAACCAACAGAGAACACAAAACATTCTCTAACAAACCCATCCTAAGTTGGTATACTTCAATTAGTAGTAATATCTTAATGCACACCAGAAAACCAAAATACAAACCTCAGGAATATTTATAGTAGCACTGTTAAGTTGTGTTGGAAGATGTGCCAAAAGAAATTACTCCTAACAAAGTTCCCCCATTCTAAAATTAGGGCTGAATGTAACACCAATACTTATTTCCATTTCCTTTCTCTTTAAGGAAGCACTGTCTTATGAATTCTGCCTAGGGCAAGATTGTACAGGAAGACGTAGAAAAGCATCTGTATTTGCTCAAGCTGAGAAAAAAAAAACGACAGCCTGGCATTTGTTGCCGTGGGGCAGTCGTAAGTTAAGATCCTGTGTTCTACTAAGCACACACTGCTTCACTGCTTTCATGAAGCACTTGATTCCTCCTAATACAGAGCTGGAGCAGCCAGGGAAAGAAGGCCCTGGAAAGCCCCCTTTCGGAAGCTAGTCAGTCACAGGCAGGAGCTGCCAGGACCATCAGCCACTATATCAACTTCTTTCTTCTGGTTTCTCTAAGCTCCATAGGGACCTGATCTGCCACAAACCAGCACCAGAGTTTGATCCTGCCATACAGCCATGGACACACGAAGGCCTGGCCTTTCCAATCTATAGCTCGTTTCATAAAGAACATGATATAGTCCCTAACTAGCTATGCTGCAATTTTGTGTAAGCTAACCAATTCATGGAAGTGGAAAACTCTTCTGGCTATTGGACCTTCACCCAAAACACAGAGCCATAATGGCCGTCTTGGAATCCTAATAGTTTAGCTTTTTTCATTCCTGTTCCCTTCTGCATTTCTGACTGAAACAGAGCTGACAGAATATCCTAAGGCTGGTTATTCTTATTATTATTGTATTCTTTCCAACCTCCAATCTCCAAGTTTGGAAAGAAAAGGCATTCTTCCAAGTTTCCTAACCCACTTCTGCAGACCAAGGCAACTTGAAAAATATCTAACGCTAGCTATTTATCGAAACTCAATCTTTGGAATTTCCCAGTGCTTGTTTTTACTTTCTCTCTCATATCAAGATTAAAATAATAGAAAGGAGGAAGATCATAAAGAAATACTTGCAGTGACTTAAATCTCATCATAACAGATGTTATTAATTTGCCACTTCTTTTATTTAAAAGTCAATATCAAGCTAGGTATATATAGGTGATATCTGTCCAAAATAAGGAATATATTCTACCAAATCAACAGGCAACAGCTGAAGCCCAGTGAGCTTTTGGATTTACACATAGACTATCTTTATCTGTTTCAAAATAAGCAATATACTGTAAAGGCAGGATATAATTAAAAAAAGGTTTTTGATATTTATTACTAAGGTCAGGAATTACAGTTTCTCACTTGTATATTGCCACTTAAAGGATGTGTTTGCCAAACTGTGAAAAGATTTTTAAGGTTCGATTCTAAATCATATTACCACAGGAATACTCATTCACGATTTTATTACATGCTTCAACAAAACTCCTCAGTATTCTGATTTTTCCCTCACGGCTTAGGACAATATTTAATATAGAAAACAGATGCCAACATAGACATATCAAATGTAAAATTCAGTCTTCTTAATTCCAAACCATAAGTTAGAGATCCAACATTGTTATAGAACCACAAGCTATGATGTACCCCAAAATACAGGGAAGATTCAAAATAAAGTTATTTACCTGTTCTAATACTTATTAGTGATAACAAGTACTTTGTATGTGAAGAAACATGTAATACCAAAATGTAATAGATAATTAAATATCTTCTCAAAATCACTATTTTAAATATCCAGTCAATTTTTCTGTTAGAATATACTTTAGAAGATGAGTACAGAGCACTACAATTCTTCAATTATACATTCAAAACTGAAGACTGACCTTTCATGCAAAGTATTTTTTCACACACTTCCTGGACTGTTTTTTCCTCTCTCTCAACAAGGGACTGTTTTTGCATGTACAAACTAAACACTATTTTCACTGCAAATACTCACTGTACTTCTAGTCACCTTCCTTGCCTATAAATCCAATGATATGACAGCCGTGCCACTAAGATATATGGCAAATAATATTCTGAACAGTAGGTTCAGATATCCCTTGTGATTTTTAATATCGCTTCCTTTTCTACTCGTCACTCCAAACTGCAGGAGCAGAAGGCAAAGGAAAGCTGTTTCTTCCACAGCAGACTGGGGAGAAAAGCTGGAAGGCACTGACATTGTCACCCGGCTGCAAGGGCAAGCAAGAGAAAGGGGGAAACAAGAGTACAGCTGGCTCTGCCAGCAGTAGTTTTTCTTGCTGGCTGTGAATGTTTGAGATATCATAGCCAAAAGGAGGAAGGGTGCAGATATTGGCCATGATCTACAACAGCTAAAGACACAGCCAATAAACAATTAATCACGTACATTTTGGCCAAGAAAAGTGCTACTTGATAATATATTAAATGTAAGGAGCTGTAGCTGCACAAACTACAGAAAAACTAGAATTGATTCACACAGTAGTGAGAGATGTTCTGCAGGCTGCACCTCCAGTTAAACTTCACAACTGCAGCCTGGTTCACGACCACTTCTTCCAGGCAGTGCATTCACTGCAGAACGACAATGCCAAGCAGTGCCTGTGCTGAAAGGATTCCAGGTTTGAAACATCCACATACAAAAGTGGACCACAGATGCTTAGCCTAATTCCATTCTTCTAGCTACACAGAAGCCATCTAAAAAAATAATAAAAAAATAAAAATAAAAGAGTCCTCCCTTCCTCAGAGAGGAAACAAAATTGAGCAATAGAGAAAAAGTGAGAAGCAGAGAAGAAAGATGGGATACCGTCAACACAGCCTTGCAAACATCTTGTCTGGACTAAACATAACAAACAGCACCCTGTTCATGGAGCTGTTCAAAGCTTGCACCTACTACTATTTTCCAGTAGATGTGATTACAGATGTGTCTTCCAGAGCACCACACCCCAACAGTTCTGTGTAAGGAACCTTACACTTAACACAAAGCACTGCAGCTATGTCACAAATATTAACCCATCAAATAAAATAAAAGAGCAAGTGAAACAGTAAATTGCATCTGATTACAGTTATCCAGCTACCAAGAAAGAGAATTTATAACAGTCTATATTCTGTGGGTAAAAGAAACAGGAATACTGACCAAACTCTATCTACCAGAATTGATTTAAGTATTGCAGAACACAAGGTCTGAGTCAAGATTGCTTCCTTGCACTGCAGTGGTCACAAGTGGTAAACAGTAAAATGCAGGCATCACCAACAGCCTGGACAAGAAAACTTATAAATACAGAAGAAACAGAGAACACGTCAGGTACGAAAATACTGCAACTCCTCCTTCCATCATTAATCCCTTCAGTAAAAAGTAATGGAAGCAGCACAGAACTTTGAGAAAGCGGCTTGACTTTTTAAAGGAAAGCATCCACCCCTGCTACAAAGCCTTTAGGAATTACAACTCCTACAAACATCAGCTTCTCCTTTGTGCTGTACTGGCTATAAACCCTACAAGGCAGGAACAGAACTTTCAGCAGTACAGCTCTGCTTTTCCAGGCAGCCTCTCACCACATCCTGGCAAAAGAGCAATCTTGCCAGGGTAATAGCATCTGTACCAGGGGAACTTGCCAACACAGCTATGCACATTGTAAATCAGACCCCCCCCCCACAATCTAGACTTGCACCAGAAGTGCTTGCACTGCAACCCCAGCCAACTTGACAGCCCACATGACAGGGCAAGTTTTAAGAAAAAAATCAGATGGACATCCTAAAAGGAAGGTGGGTGGGCTCAACCAACCATGTCTTCCCATAAATCTTCACATTTTAACACTGCCAATCTTCAGACAACAGGAACTGCATCTCTCCATCACCAGATTGTATTTCCAGTTGAACTAAATATATCCCTGTGATGTTGCTTCGTGTAGATCAAGACGGAACAGTCTGTTTCCTCCTCTGATTAAAAGAACATATTCTTCACATTTGCAAACAAAGGGTTGTTAACATTCCTCCACCTTTTTTTCAGAATGCATGAGCACATACTTTATGTGTATTAACCAACTTCCTCTCCTGCCAAGGTACTCATTCCATATGTTTTTTTAGGAGTAACTTTCATGGACTAGAAACATTCATAGGTGGTATGGTATTACATGGTTTATACCCGTATGCCCCTTTTTTCCACGTTATTTAAAATGCCAGGAGATGCACGTGAGATAGGACAAGTTCAAAGAAGGAAGCTAGGATTACTACTATAATGTATAATTCTCAAAGCAAATGAGGATACACAAGACAAACAAGAAAAAAATAGGAAGCAGAGGAAAAAAGCAAATACCCCCAGAGCTACAGGTGGGAGGAAAAGCGTTGAAAGTCCCTGCAGAGAACTCAGCCTAATGAGATCAGTGTATGCTGCCTGAGGGCATTTACATGGGTGCTGCTTCTGTCATGTTAGTGGTCTTTAGATAAGAAGTCCTTTGCAGCACATCCGTTCTGATTCAGCGAAAAAGAGTCATAACTTCAAGCTGACTAATCGGTTCCAGTGACATTGATGAAACCAGATGGTATGCTTCGTTTACCTGTTTTGCTGAACTGAAAGTAATATGAATATTAAGGTGGGGGGCAGGAAATCAATAGCACAGAAAATAGCAACATAAAAAGAAGGTAAAGCTGCAAGCTTGATGGAAGAAAAGCTGCACTTCAGCAGGCACAACCTCCATAGGGAGAGAACACAGACAGGACACTGAGGATCCTGGGGAAACAGCACGGGACAGCAATACCATTGCAAATTTCAGAAACATGACAAAGGAAAGATAAAACCCACTCTGTCAGAAGAGCTCTGCCACCTATGCTAATGAATGCATTCATAAGAGACTCAACAAAAGAGGAGTTGAAAAGAAGCAAAAGAAAAAAATAAGTGAACAGAGTGAACATTGGCTTTCATATGATAACCAGAGTTTCAAAAGCAAGAGAAATTTACTCTAAGAGGACTCTACAACTCCTTTTAGCTTCAGACTGATGGAATCCCCCTAAAAGGAAAACCCAAAAGGTGGAGATGAAACAAAACTATCATACAGTCTCAGAAATAATGTCATGTTTTTAGTATCATTATTCATGACAAAATTATTTTCTTTCCAAGTTTCACCACATATAACACAAATGAACTCACCTTAATAATTAAAAATCTAATACTACCATGCCAACAAACACATGATGTATGCTTAATTGCAGAACAATGGAAAAATGCTACAGTTCAAAGTATTCTTTCCTCCAAAAATGTTAAAGAGCATACAGATATTGGAGCAAAATTTAGAGTAATTATTCCTTCTTATCTCTGGCAAGATCAACCAGCACACACCTGGCCTAGAGAAATCAGCATCAGTGCTTACATGATATAGCTTTTAACTTTCTGCTTATAGCTGCATCAACTAAAAAAAAACCTTACTGTGTGAAAATATACTACACAACACACACTCAAGTCAACTTCCAAAGTCTGAAGGACCTATTTACATCTTACCTTCTGTGATATTGATAAGGACAAAACAAATATATTTAAATTCCTTCTGCAATTTCTCAATAACAAAAAAAATTATATGGCCAGATTGCAATTAAAAAAAAAATTCCTTCTAGGGAGCTACCCATTATACTTAACAAGCTTAAAACAAAATGAGTCAAAGATCAAGAGTAACTTATCTGAGGTGTCAAGTGCATAAGGTTAAAGGTGAAATTTTATTAGGTCAGAGGTGATATAAATAAAATCTTTTATGTCAAAGAAGAAGGGTCGCAGACAAGATGTATATAATCTAAAGGCATCACAGATGACAAGTAATAACTTTAAGTAGTACAAGTGTGTTCTCACTGCAGATATCTTCACTGATTAAAAAATTGAAAACAGTGATGAATAACTAAAGATATTGCAGCGCTTCACTGGACTATGGCTCTACTTCTACATGACATCCTGCTCATCTTCCTCAGGTACTCCAGAACTTACCTAAAATTACTGAATACTTTTCTTGTGGGGTAAGGCAAGATTTGGCATTAACTGCCTATGCCAAATAGAAAGGTACACAAAGTAGACTGCTTTCATAAATAAAGTGGTTATTTCTACTATACAGTAACCATGCATCTAGTACACAAGTACTGCTGCCTTCTAAGAAACAGGAGTGGGGCCTCAGGCCAAGGAAACTTCATAGATTCATAGATACATTAGGTTGGAAAGGACCTACAAGATCATCTGGTCCAACCATCCTCCTATCACTATCCCTACCCAACTACTAAATCAAATCCCTTAGCACCTCATCTAAACGCTTCTTGAACAGCACTAGGGACGGTGCCTCACCCACCTCCCTAGGCAGGCCATTCCAGTGCCTGACCACTCTTTCAGAGAAAAAATGCTTCCTCAGGTCTCATCTAAATCTTCCCCGGTGCAACTTGTGGCCATTCCCTCTCGTCCTGTCATTATTTATCAGGGAGAAGAGGCCCACCCCCTCCTCACCACAACCCCCCTTCAGGAAGTGGTAGAGTGCCACTTCAGATTACAATAGCACAGCTTCAAATTTTATACTCAGATTATTCAAAACACAGACAAAGACATTGTAGTATTATGTATCATTACACTGCCAGTATGTCAAACACTACCCACCACCTCAATTAAGAGTACTTAAATCTGCTTTTGTAACTGTAGCACTGATCGTTCAGTTACAGTACATACTCCTGTTCCTCCTGAACTGAGGACTCACTCAAGAAATTCCATGCATTTAACCTTGATCCTAAGCTCACACTCCATTCTGATGCTCTGATGAAAAGGAGTGGATTCAAGCACATGAAGTTGGACACAATAAAATCAAGATATCTGTGCCCTCTAGTGGAATCTCTTTTTCACCAGCTGGGGCACCAAAACAGCTTATGATGCAATCCCCCTTACTGGGGGGCACAAGTGTTAAGCTAGCAAACAAATGTAATGAACAGTGTGCACTACTCTCAGGCCAAATAACATCTAGTTCACTTTTTTCCTCCATATTCCTCTGAGGCAGTGGCACAGCAAGAACCAATCAGCCGTGGCTATGTAGAAGCAAATTAAGGCTGGACAGATGGAAATTCAGTGCTATAGACCAGCCACTTCTTGGTGCATGTAGTGATGTGGTGGGATTCCAGGAAGTCTCACAGCTCACATGTATTTCTAAGTACCTGGATGCAGTATGAAAGCTTCCTCCTTATATCAAACTAGAGAAACCCACTATTCAAAAATCAAATTCCAAACAATAAAACTCCCACTAGTCACTGTAAGAGAATGCAAAAGAAAGACACAAGAAACTGTATGTACTTCCATTGCAGTTGGGAAGGAGCAAGCAAACTGCAACTCAGCAGAAGCATGGCATATTCCTGTGACATCCCCTCTTGGAATTTGAGTACCTCAACAACTTAACTTTCCAGAGCTTTTTAAGAAGGAAAAGACAGCACCTGCAGCAATGATAAGCTGTAAAACAAATGGTTCAGCCAATAACCAGAGTAACAAGAACCACATGGGAAGGGAATCGGGAAAGAAAAAAAAAATCAGAATTACAGAGCACTAACAGAGCACTAACATCTGAATGGTTTTGGCTGGAAAGCTGCTACAAGGATGCTGCAGGATCCTTCAGCTCTTCATCAAAAGCTACTTGGAAGAAGCAAGAGGTAAAGGAATAACTAAAGGATTGCCAAAGCTGCTAATAAGCCATGGTCAGATAATTAAAAATAGCATTTGAATTTGAAAGGCAAATTTTATTTGACCATTCTAATATCTTTAAGGATCATCCTTGTGGGGAAGCTATTTTACAGAGATGCAGAAGCAGGCTTTATTTAAAAGCCATAAAGAAAGTTTATTATTTGAAAAGGAGAGAAAATTAAAAAAGCACTCCTGGAACATGAAATACAGTGATAGAAAGAACACCTCTGGAACTTAGGAGAGCAGTCAGTCACACCTTTATACAGAACCTATTTCAAATGGCAATTGCCTTAAATATTTGAAGTCAGTTTCTTTTTATTCCTTTCCATAAGTATTCTGTTCTCAAAAAGGCATTGATATCCATGCTAACACAAATACCTTTGCTTCCATTCCTTTCTAGGAATCTTCAAGACTTTCTCAGGATACATAGCTGGATGGAATTTCAAAATTTGAAGGAAAATAAAATAGTAAAAGTTACTGAAAAAACATACCACTTCTTCATCTGAAAGCTCTCGTCCTTGTATGCTACTGTTTTCTCTCACAGCTTGTTGGTGTTTTTTCCCTTTAATGTGGCTAAAAAGGTACACCTCTGATGAAATCTGTAAACAACAACAAATCATCGCTAATTTTTTACCCTTGATAAGTACTAAACACATAAATAACAATATTTTAAATGCAACATATGTCAGTCTCTCAGAAGTAGGTTCAGAATCTGCCACCTAATGAAGTAACATCAATTACAGTGTGTTCATTCATTTTTACTTAAGAGTATTTACACACAATTTTACACCAACATATTTAATATTACAAGGGTAACTATATAGGACTGTACTGTCAACTGCAATTGAAATTACCTGACAATACTTATCTGACAAGACAGCAACACTCTGCCATTTCAACAAGGGATGCTGACCATGAAAAAATTGTTCTTTTTACTTTGGCTTTTTTCTACCCCCATTTCTAAAGAATATTTTAGATTATTGTTTCAGCAGACTATTTTCACAGCTGTGTTACTGATCGAAACCTCAAAGTGTCCAGTGTTCTTCATGGTAACTTATTCCCATTCAAAGGCTGGCCTAGCTACATGGCCACTGGTTTCACTTCTGTGACACAAATGCTGCATCTTCATTGCTGATACCTGCAGAAAATTGGCATAAAGATGCAGCACACAGGCCAGATTTCCAAGAATATATACGTGGTGGTTTGATGTTGCTGTTGGGTATTTTTAATCCACAGATGAATAAAAAATCACACCAGAATAACAGAAAAAGCAACCATGAGATTCAACAACGGGTCTCTATCACATCTGATGCCCAACTGTCTCTGTATGTCAACTTAAGAAAAAACATGTACGTTTCTGAGAAAAACTACAAGTAAAATTCTTCATAATAGAAGTCTGTATTCTGAAAGATGGAGGTATTGATCATGTATATTGAAATATACACATTTAGCTTTGTGATCCCAATGATGAATAACCCAGGGAATTGCTGTCTTCTATTTCATTCCTGACCTAATTACTGAACAGTTAACACCTTTAATTGTAAAGTCTGGTTTAGGATAACTGCATCAGTAAATTATATAACTGTTAAAAATAAATAAATCCCTGAAGGAGTATGTTTTGTTTCATGTGGCCTTGAGAAATTCCAGGTAACTGGCTAATGGAATCAAGCACAGAACTTAATCCCTCAGTTTAGTTTACATTAACATCTTTTGTACAGATTTTTAGACCAAATTGTACAATGAACAGTATAGGATGAAAAATCCTAAAGGATTCTGGCTTTTCATCTCATTTTTACTTCACTCTAACTTTACCATTTCAACTTACAATCTGAATGATATAAATATGTACGAGTACAGCCTGCTGAAGCCAGGGTTTCAGTTTGAGAACTTTCCAGGCTCAGTGTCATTTCTGCCTACAAATAAACCTTCAGGAAATTTCAACCCAACAAAACTTGTTCAATCATCCCCTGAACACAAGAAAATAACTTGATCACCCTAGCCCTAATCTGCAGGATCTTATGAGGCTTCCACAATGCAGCAGCCAGCTATGTAAAGTTCCTTGCTTTGTATCTAGATTTTAACTAGCTTCATTTGATGATCCCCTATTTCTGATTTTCTTAGAAGGCAGAGCCATCAACTGAGTACTGTCCACACTGTTAGAGCTCTGATTTCACAGTTACTTCAAATCTGCCCTAAGCCACCACGTTTAAAGACAGAGAAATCTCAAGTCAGGTGCACTTGACAAGAGCACAAGGACACAGCACACGTGCAATGCTCTTAACTGTAAATAAAGCATCGTTCGTAGCTGCAAGACACAGTCTGGCCTTGAAATTCTGACAGCACCCCTCCATTCAACTTACCATTACGTTGCACAACGAGCACTGCTTTTTGCGTTCGTATGGTGTAAGTTTTGGTGCATAATCAGTATTAGCATGCCTTCCACTACTTAATTCAGCTGCTTTCTCTTTTCTTTGTTCAATTTGTTCCATGTGCCTTCTAATACTTTCATCGTGCTGAATGCAAAGTGACAAAAGAGAAAAAAAGCTATGAAACAAATGCTATAGAAATACTGAGAATTACCAACGTTTGTACAGCTGGGATGAACGTATGTTAAATAGACACTTCTTCCTGTAAGGCATTAAGTCACCACACATCACAGACACTTCAACATCCGCTGTATCTGCAGTAGCAGGTACAGTTCACTGGATTCTTTCAGGGGGGTTTCACAACTAATTCTCAAGGAAATGGAACAAACTCTTAAATACTATTTAAAATCTGAGACTGATGTATAAACCTCTATTTAATGCCAACGCTGCATTTTACAACACAGAACAATATCAGAGGTAATAAAAACACTGAAGTGAAAAAACATTTGTAATTAAGTGCTACAGAATTTAACAAAAAGCACAACTGTAACAAAGTCCCTTCTCAGAACCTTACATATCTTATTTATTATTTTGGAAGTCTTCACTTCTCTTGAAAAATAGTGCATCTATAGTGGATCTCTCCAAAATTTCTGACACCTTTCTTCTCCACTGGGCAGTCAATTCAGCTGAGTGCTTGAACTACAGGGCCTTGGATTTACAAAATCACTGGAGCCCTGCATGGAGCCTGCCTCCTGGTGACATCCCTTTCACTGTGTGTCACTGATGGGTGAGTCTTTACTGAACAGTATGACAGTTTGTACATACTGATCTTCCTCGCTACTCAATCCAAAATTACTTTGACTTCTATTGGAAAGTACAAGTTTGTAAGTTCTCCTGTTCTAAGCTTTGAGACTCTGATAACTCAGAGCTCATTCTTTTCCAAATTCCCAAGGAGCTCTCTCCAAGTTATGCAATGCAGGTTGTACAGCAATGTCCTGATCTTAATGTATAAGTCTAAATAAAAATGCAACTCAGGACATGTTTCAGCATACTGTAATACCTTTACTAAATAAAACAGATATAGAAATTTTTGAGCATTTCTGTATTGCTAATGTATTTTTCAACTAAGGCTTTTTTTGTTTGTTTGTTTACCTTCAGCTGAATCTTTTTCTGCAGTTCTTCCATGGCCTCTTGTTGAGCTGCAGTAAGAGCTGCCAATCTCTCTTCTCGATCTCTAACAAAAATATTATAAATGCAGGGGAAACTTTTAGTAATACAGTGAGCTTGGGAAACGATGAATGTCATGCTTTGCTACCACTAGCATTCTGCAAACAACAACTGTTTTCACTGACCCAAAGACAAGAAGTACAATGGCAAGTCAAAGAAAAACCATGAAGCAACAAGGGCATTACATTTCTTAATGGATACGGAAAGACATAGATAAAACCCTGATTTCAAATGATAACCAGTTTTAAGTGACAAGTGATAAACTGATGCTCTAAAAAATCACAATTCTAAATTTTCAAGATAACAAAACACAGCAAAACAATTAAGTACTTTATTTAAACATTACATTCTGCATAAAACTGAAGAGCCAGGAACTACTTTTGTCTACAGCCCTCTCCCAAAAATGATGAAAGATTCCAACAGTAGCACATCTACTGTTAATGGACATCTAACATACATACAGGAAAATGAGATTTAAGTCATAAATAAAACCCAAGATTAATGGAAGATGCGAAGAGAATCCCCTGAGCACCACTCTACTGAAGAAACCAAAAAACTAAGTAACCACAGTAGAAATAGAAGGCTCAGACATCTTTTTTTTTTTCTTCTTTTAAAAAGTTCTGTCTGCTTTTATATTTCCTGTGAAAGACAACAGGGCAGGAGCCACGTTTAACCACAGACACTAAGAATAATTGTTCACTCACAAAATATAAGTGAACTCTTCCAAGCACCATGGGCATAGGCAGGCAAGTGAGAAAGGGATGATGGATGAGAAGCACTACATACTTTATGTGCTGTTTCCCAAGGAATATACAGAAAGACTGAACTAGTCTTTGATTTTGCTTTTAAAACAACCTCCTGACTCACACCACAAGCTGAAACAAATCAGAACTAACACAATCCAAATCCAAAGTGCAGTTATTTCAGGAAACATTTAAAAACATTTCTTTAACAACAGCCTATTATTATTAGTCTACTATTAGTCTTACAGACTAGCACAATCAGTATCACTGCACACTTTGGATTAATAGTATTTGAAACAAAACTCTGAAGTTTCCATTTATGAAGCATCAGTGTTACCCCTCTTTAGGCCCTTCTGAAATTAATACTTTCTATATGATTAGGTTACATTTTACAGTTTTACGATTTCTACTGATGAGAACAAAATTTTCCACATTAGGGGGTGCAATTCTCAGGAAGATAAAGTCCTCAGAAAATGTATCTAAGCCTTACTGGAATCATGTTGACCTACCATAAAAGCAGAGGGGTTGTGAAGTCAGTTCTAAATACACTAACCCTTTCATACACGTGCTTTCATCACCACCAGATGCACATCCCTATAAAGCTTGTACTGAAGAAATTTTAACAAGGTATTCCAAAAATGACTCATTGAAGGAAGCATCCAATCCTTGGCATGAATCAAATCCTTGCAGAACCTGCTGAAGTTGAAGGCAAAGACAGAAGGAGCAGTACAGACAGCCTCCTATCAAACTCATCTCTCAGCTTCTGAACCACAACACTTTGAATCCTGCTCTACTGCATTAGAGAAACGTCAGAACTCTCAATAAAGAGACACCACTGAGGCCATTTGGAGATAACAGAATCACCAGATTGTAAGGCACCACATACACATCCTTTCCTACTCTCTCAGAAACTGAAGAAAGAAGAAAAAAAGGAGAAGAAACCCCATCTATTTCATTTATCAGCATCTAGCAAAGAAAAACAACTGCAAGCACATTAATACAGTATCAAATACAAAGTGACTGAAAACCAAGTGCTACAGTGTCAAAGAAGAGGAAGTTTGCTGAAATAATGCTAACAGAAGGCACGTCATAATGAAAGAAATAGGGGGCATTAAAGGCAAGAAGCAATTTTAAAACTGATTAAGTAAGAGGAGCACAGAATTGTATGTCTTAAGCCTTTAGACAAGTTCTAACTGTAGGACACTGCTGAAGGCAGAGAATGTTCTAAATATTTTTCTCCCTGGGTTTGTTAACACCTATTTCAAATTCTAGATGTCACCCACCTTATGGAAAGGGATGTAAAAAATGCACTGAGCCTTGTAAGAATTGTCTGTGGTGATGATGATAATAAGAATAATCCCTAATCAGCTGCCTCCCACTCATCACGTTACATAATGCCAGCCTTCATCTTCCTCAAGAGAGTTAGCTACTGACAGAGACCTTCCAACTCACTCTACCTGTGACTGTGGGTCAATACATTCAGGAAAGGTCCATAAAGTCCTGAGCAAGGCCACAGATCCAACCCACAGTTACATCTAAGCATCTCACTGAAAACTGGAGCTCGCCATGACATCAAGCTAGAACTGCTCATGATTTTGGAAGATTGAAGAGGCGATCAACATTTTCTTCTCCAAATAAAATACTTTGAAAACACTTCACAAGGATTTCAAATCAAACAAGCTCTGACAATCAGAATGTTTATAGAACAAACACTGAACACTCCATGACATAAAAATAATGCAACTTCTGTTTAGATTTTATGGAACACTTGTGATTGCAGAACTATAATGAAATAGTGAATAAAAGGAGATGAATCCAAATAGAATTAGGGAAATAAAACGAGGAGGAGAAAAGTTTTTCTGAATCAGACGTGTGAGTAACCCTTTCTCACACAACACAGTGTCTCATCCCATACCCAAGAGACCATACTTTATTCTCTCTGCACTACGCCTTGCTAAAAGAGAGAGGAAAGTCCATGTGGAAACCCCTTTAAGAACTTCTGATCGTGGGCATAAACATAAAACAAGTACTTTACAGGCAGCAGAATGAATTAAGCCTGATTTCCTGGCTTTGTGCTTCACAAATGAAGTCTCTGGTGTGTACAGAAAAGGTGAAGTCAAATTGATGCCAGTAAGTCCAAAAGTTACTGGAGAGCAAAGGAAATAGTGAACACAGGGACATTAATCTTGCATCCTTTGAAAACTAAGCTAAAATATTAAAAAAAAGCAAATTATTAAAAGGTCTTGTTAGCAATAAAAGTAAGATGAAGTAATGTTAACAATATGTAATAAAATATAGCACTATGCGTTACAGCATGCATGTACCTAAGGAATACAAGAATCTATTATAGAATTCATGAATTTTCTTCTTCCCAACCATTCATCAAGAACATTTATTGATGCTACTTAAAAAATACTAAGCCCAAAGACAATGTTTCTAATATACAGAAGATGCAGACAGTGAAAATATAACAATGAAAGAGGGGAACAAAAACTCATGGCAGTTACCTGGCCCTTTCTCGTGCTGCATCTTCCCGAGCTTTTTCTTTCTCTTGCCTCTGCTGTTCAATCCGTGCTTCTTGCTCTTTCCTCTTCAACAGCAGCTCTTCAACTCGAGCCTGGCGTTCTGCTTCCAGAGCTCTTTTGCGCTCCTAGTTAAAGAAAAATAAACCCTAACTCCTCTTTTAGAGCAAAACATTCTTCTAAAGAATTCTTCCTTACTTTCACGAAGGAGTAAGAGCTGCACTTCTGTTAGATGAAGAACTAATGCACACACTCAGGTCCAAACACAAACTGAAGGCACAGCAGTGCTAACTCAGCTATGCATTTTGCTCAAACTGAAGAGGACCAACCACAAGTTGAACAAAGTGATCAGTGAGAATAAAACATTCTGTATGTCTACAAGGATCCACATGATAACAGAAACCAAATACAGTCCCATGGAATATCAGTATTTAATTATATAACGAGAACAGACTCTGACAGTACATTCTGTGCTACCACTGAACATACAATTCCTCCACCTCTGTTCAATTCTCACTCGTTTCTGACCGTAAAGTTCTGGAACTCTACATGGTAATACAATCCTGACAGACGGGCTGCACTTGAAACAGAAACGAATGTAGAAGTAAAGCACATTCAAAAATCACATAGTGCAAGAGCAGACATACTAGTTGGTTATATTTTATTAGAAGGAAAGATGACTGCTGGCTTTAGATGAACAGTCTGAAGGGAACATTTCATGTGTCCCTCAAATCTTTATCGCACTAAAGAAAAAGTCTGTTTTGTGTGACAGACTAAATAAAAAAGCAGACAAATATATCTTAGAAATATACCCCTTGCACAACCTCCAGCACTAGAAGTGGACTTTACTGTGCAAGCAAAGTTGTCTTTTTTCAGGACACAGTATGAGGTTTTTCATTAGCAGAAAGCGAAATTTTACATTTATACATTTAAAACTGAACTGCTGTGGCTCGGTACATTTTCAAATAAGTACCAGTGCCAATACACAGAACACAAAATATGGGCAAAGGGAAAATTTGTAATAAATTCTGAAGATACAGAAGTTAAAAAAAAGGGTGATGGAAAGGGGAGTCTGCAGAATTTGGTGCAAGGAAGGAACAAGTAGATTTTATTGGATATGAGAAATACTCGAGGCTGACAAAGACACAGGTCAGGCAGATAAGCAGAAGCACATCAGTTTCCATTCCTACTGAAACTATACACACAGAAGCCTTGTGATTTAAATTTTGTAGTTGCATGTACAGTGAAGGCCACCACAATCACAGTAAATGGAAAGCAGCTTGCTTAGATGTGCTGTATTCCAATAATGTTCGAAGGCTGTTTTTTCTCTTTGCATGAAGTTAAATTCATGCTTATTGGATTAATTTCTGATCACTTAATTAGAATTATACATTTATATTTGTACTAACTGCTACAGAAGGTACACTGGGAACAGATCCAGATCCCTAACAGTGCAGGAAAAGTTCCACTGTGAAAGGAATACACATTGCTTTGTAGAGGAGGATGGCAGGGGCAGATAGAGCATGCCTTAAAATTCACGGGCTTTGCTCAAGTGCTATCACAACTGGCGCATGGATAAAATGGGGAAACAGCTTGATCTTTGGTCAGGACAGAGAAGTGTGGTGATAGATGTACTGACAGACCATCCACAGATCAACTACAGTACAGCCTAATGACCAAAGAAAAGGAGTAAAACACAGCAGACGCGAGAAAGAATTACAAGCCTCAAATCCTACAGTAAGACTCCAAGAAAGTTCAGTTCTAGAATAAAGGAGTATAAGTAACTACAAAAAACAAGGTCACTAAGATCAGGTTGTTTATTTTTTGTAAAAAATTTGGAAGGGTATATTTCTCCAATAACACAATCAATTTGGAAATCCAGGAACCTTCAATAATAGATTTGCTAAAAATAAAACAGCATCCAGCACTTCTGGGGTACCTTCTGTCTCAAAAATGGCATCTGACCAAGTGAGGTCAGCATCATGTTACGTTTTTCAGCGAGGAGATAGAATCTGCTGGTAGTGATAAGTACTAAGCTCTGAAGGATTCTCAGACAAAGTATAGCTTTGATGATCTGGGGCACACGAATACAGGGAGGAAGAGCTCACATGAGTTCTGTTTGGATTCCAGCATAGAGTGACAAAAAGTGGATGCGTGAGGCTGGGAGAACTTAGTATTGAAATGTTGCAGTCAAAAAAATCTAAAGGATTTCAGGACCATATACACATCTGCGTTTAAAGCAATCTTGTTAAATGAACGAAGAGTATACACGTATTATAAGGTACATTTTTCTGTTTCTTCTCTAAGTTTCATGTGTTACTGAAACATTTGTCTTCTAATGGAGTAACAATTTGCTTTATTAAAAAGCTTAAGACAGGCATCAATCATCTTCCCATAATCTATAGGACCTTGGCCATATTTACATTTCTCCCCTGTGGTGCTGAAACACGGCAGGAGAAATGCAGACTCCACTCTCCTGAAGTTGAACTAAAAATATAAGACAGAAAGTGACAAAGACCGTGTAGTAAAAATCAAATAAGAATTTCATTGCCATCCTGCAATTACAGATATCTTGTACCTGAACAGCTTCATCCCGTGCTTGCTTTTCCTCTTGCCTTCGCTGACGCTCTTCTTGTAATTCATTTAAGCGCTGCTCATATTCTTTCAATTTATTCAGTACATCATGACGTTTGTTCTGAGCTTCTAAGGTGTTTATAAATGCAATTTCATTTACCTGAAAAGATGATAAAGTGTGATAAAAGATCAGAGAAACTGAAGTTTTATTCTTAGTGAATCCGATCCATTTATTGACTACCCATCTGATAATTAATTTGGTGGGATATTTCTCCAGAACCTGTTGGAAATCAATTCTTGACAAAATCAGTCCGTTTCCAATGTTACTGAAGAAAAATCATAACAATTTATCAACACTAAGCCATACTAAAAGCCTACAGTTTAAAGATAAATTATTTTTCTCTACTCAAAGTTTATGCTGTCTGTTTGAATCCACAAAATAAGTCAAAGTTGAGGATAATGTACAAACAGGAACACGTCCATCACATGAAAATTGGTACTTGTCTTGTTCACTAATTAGTGTTCATTTACAGAATAGATTTCACAGTACAGTAAGCATGTAATCATTAGGAATTTAGATAAGCAAATAAGCTGAAAGGACGTGATAGCTGCTGTAGCCTTACTCATCAGTTCCTGTTTCTCTAAAGCCTTCTGGCCCAATCTCAAAGGTAGAAGATCTTACACAAATCAATCAATAAATATGTATATATATGTATACACACACTAAAACATCTGCTTAGCTGAGGAATTATGCTAATTACAATTTAATTAATGTAACAGAAGTCACCCCAATGTAAATGAAATAATAAGCTACGTTAGACTGAATTATGTGATCTAAAAACTGAATTTCAGAAACAGGGCAAATTAGTGGAAAGGCTAAATGAGTTTTGTTTTGCTTATACAATAATAATGAACAACTCAGCATCAATCACAGCTGGGACACACGCTCATTATATAATTTGGTCTTGAGATGTATTTATCTTGGGAAAGACTGTTTATCAAAGAATATGAATTAATTAAAGCAACAAAACAAAAAGCAGCTAGTGCTCATCTTCTGAATATAGGTATTCAAATCAGAAGTGTACTAGCAAAATGCTTGGCTTTCAGTAAGTGCTGTGTCCTATAGGTTTACATCCAGCTTTTTAGCAATATAAGTAGTACAAGCCACAGTAACAGAAATATATGTGCATGAGAACATAATGTATAAGGACAATGAAACCAGAATGGGTGTTCAATAATGCGACATGCTCTCCTCTTTACATTCTGCTGGAGTACAGAATATTAACAAGATCTTCTTCCCTTCCACAAGCACTGTCCCCCAGAATGCTGCCATATTCTCTGACAAATGAGAGCAGCAATACCACCAGCTCTTTAATTGAATCCATCTTTTCCTCTAGTTCAGCCCACCATGATGTCTAGTAGCAGACTAACATAAAATTCTATTTAAAGGAAAAAAATGCAGTTTTAGAGATTGGCATTTATCTACTTCACAGGTGATGTGTCCATCCCTGTTTAACTTACGTTATCCTTCACATCATATTCCAGAACACTCTGTGGTACAGAACATGCACACAAACATGGCTGTTGAATATTTGCCCTTTAAAACAAGCCAACTTACCTTAGCCTCCTCCTCTTGTGCTTTTTTCACAATTGCTTGTAGCTGCACTTCACGTTTGAACTCTGCATGGAGTAGTTTTTCCTCCATCATCCTGCGCCTTTGATCTAACAGTTCTTCTTTCCATTTCCGTACGTCTTTCTCCTGTATAGGAATAGTGAATTTGTTACTAACACAGCAGCTGAAAGAAGGACTAGAATTTTCCTTAGTTTCTTGCTTCTGAAGCTACAATTACAGAAATAAAACATCCTGATGTCTTACACAAATCCTGCACCAAAGTACACCGATTTGCTAACTCTCTCATTATCCTTTGCAAAATTCATCTCAATAAATTCTGATCTTCCAGAAGGAGTTAAATAATCGTAAGCTGGGACCACAAGATAACCAAGTCACCTAGTCCAATGCCTTGCTTGAAGCAAGTTCAGCTATGAGCAGGCTTGGTTGGTTGCTGAGGGGCAGCGAGGATGCCCCGGTAGGGTCTTGAAAACCTCCAAATATGAGGAAGGTACAACCTCTGAGCAATCTGTTCCAGTACCTGATTGTCCCCACAATGAGAACTTCTCTCCACGTACCTGGCTAGAATATATTGTTTAAATAAAAAATATGCCCACTGTCACTCAGCCTACTGTCATAAACCACTGTGACAGAGCCTAGCTCCAGTCCCTTGATAATCACCTGGTAAGTATTGGAAGGCTGCCACTAAGCCCTCTAATCTATCCATCCACACAACTGGGTGGATAAAGTGATGGAAAAAAAACCCACAGTACAGTATACACCTTTCATTATTCTACATGGAACACATTCCTTTGCTATTTTTAATTCTTTTACGCTGTAATCTTCAGCAAATCATTCACATCTTCTAAAATGTACATACAGCTCACATCACAACAGGAGAATTAACCAATGAAGTCTTTTTGTCTTGGTATTAACAATATTCTTATCTTAGGTTAGAATAAATCCAAGCATGAATCACCCATGAAAAGCATGTGAGATCAGACTCAAGAAAATTTCATTTTACTGCAAGTTTTTCTAGGAGATTGTGGAGGGGGAAGAAAGAGAAAAAACCCAGGTTTTCTGAAAAGCAGCAGACTGGCTACTTTGTACTACAGGAAGCTTACCCTCTCCATTAATTTTTGAAGTTTCAGTGTCTTTTCTTCACGTAACTTTTCCCTCAGCTGTTGAGCTTTCATTTGTTTTTCCTCGTGTTTCTTTTTGGATTCTGCTATTGTTCTTTTAATACAAAAAGCAGAGCAAAAGTGAAACATCATCAGGCAACAGCATTGCAAACATCTCTATGACATTTTCAGTAAGAATACACAAACAGGCCACTGCAATAATTTCCCTTAAATGTAAATATTGTTCTTCTAGCCTTCAAATATTTACTTAATGGTCCATGTAGCATGAACCTCACCCATCGTGAAAACAACACGCTGATTTCTTTAAAACTTTCCACCCACAGACTTAGAGAAAGTCAGCTTGTGAGCAGTTCACACAGCCACGAGCTTGGCTGCTCGTTTCCACTGCCCAATCAAGACACGTAACATCTCCAAGACCTTTTACGTGAGGGTGATGACAGTTTCTCATGCATGTGTATTCCATGGCCAGGTGGGCGTGCAGGCTCTTCTTCCACTCTGTCTCCCCAAGAGTTACTCTGGCGCCACGATTCACGGGCTGTACAATAAGAAAAGCAGACTTTTATAATTGAAACACAGTGTTCTGGAAGAAGTGCTGAAGTGCTATAAATGAGGCTCAGTTCTTCTTGAAGTTCTCTCTCAAATAGGTCCTCCACAGCCTAAGTAAGGTGCCACCTCACACTGTAGCACCTCTAACCCCTTTGCATTTTCAATGCTTAATTACTTAACCAAGCTCTTAATTAAATGTTAACATAAAACTGGAAAACTAATATTAGATTCCTAGTAAAGATGTGGTGGTACAGACACAGACAGTTTGAACACAGAAGTTCATCTTTCCTAAGAAAATAACGTCAAATATAACAAAACTTGGAATAACAGTTAGATGGTAGGAGGACCTCCCAAATTCTTATGCAGGCACAGATAAAGTGGACACTCTTCTAACTTCTGCTGCCATTTCAAGTTATGCACAGTAATATATGAAAATCTTACCTTCATAATCTGCCAAGACATCATTCCAGTCCATAGATATACCGCAAAAAGTTATGCTTCCATTGCCCATACAAGCCTGAAATTTAATGTGATCCACAGTAAAACATTTATTTAAATGTGGAGATAGACACAAGCATTAAACACTGCCAGCTCAGTTAACAATGTCTCCAAATTCAAATAGCCACCTCAAAAGTTGATGTGGTTTCTGCTGATTTTCAGAGCAGGCAATGGAGACTACTGCTTCAGTTACAGTAGCTCCTATCTAGAAGCAGCAAAAATAAAACAGTCCAGTTCTCCCAGTTTCTCACACAGAAGCAAGCAGCAGGACACAATGATTGCAACATCATAGGGCTCACAAGCACAGCACTGTTGAATTTAGTAAGACTAAACACTCCTTAAGACAGTATGCTGTTGTTACTCCCTGACATTATTTAACTCATTTGCACGTAAAGAAGGTCACATTAGTGTAGAATGGAACACTACAATTCTGTATTGATGCTTTGCTGACATGTAAGAGTTTAAAGTTGGGTATTTTAAATAAAATCCAACACTCACAGAGAAATCACTATCATTGTCAGTTTCGATATTAATGTCATTGTTTTCCTCTGCTTCTATCTCTCTAGTTAATTGCTCCTCTTCTGCAATAGCACTAGCAATAGCTTCTTCATTTGCCTTCTCCAGGCGATCTGCCAACTCCTCCTTCTTAGCAAGGACTTCTGCCATAGACTGCGTAGGAAATATGAAACCAAGAGTCAGATCTAGACACAAAGTAGTTTCCATATAGTTAATATGAATTGTATGACACTTTGCTCAACTTCTAATTACTCGCAGATCCTTCCTGTTTCTCTGAATGTAGAATATGAATGAAATACAAAGAAAAATGCTAATTACCAACTAGTTCAAGGATCCCATAAATCACTTAAGAAATTATCATTCACCTAATTCCTAACGTTTTATACAACTGCTGTCACTAAAACAGAGATAGTTCTTCTCTAATCACTGTCTTTTAAATACCTAACCTTAGGAACTAAACAATGCATTCTCTGAAGCACTAATAGCGTGCCCTGTTCTATCTTCAGAAAAGGAATCATGCTCCAAAGCAGTATTCAGAACGTGACAAAGAATCTGCAGATGAACTGTATATGGAAACTTTCCTGTGGTTAGTACTTCTTAATCTCTAGCTATGTGTGTTTTTCAATATGAATAGCAAGACAGTTGGGCAAGAACACAAGCCTGAACATTCTGATTGTCATCATCGTCTCAAATGACCAGTATTAACTGGTTCATTTCCAGTCCAGCTACCAAGCCATGTGCCAAGACACACAAATCTGAGCTCAATGCAGTCTGATCAGGAGCAGGGAAATGCTTCCAAGAGACAAAGATCCCACTCAACTGTCAGCCTTCTGAACTGTTCATAACTGAGAATGTGAAGCAGTGTCACAGCAGATGAGATGCTACAAATAAGCTGTTTCTAAAAACAATCATATACATGACTTGGAATTACCCAGTCCAGTTTGACAATGATGCTAATGGGAAGATGATAAATAGGAAAATTTCCGTAAATTGGAGTATTAACCTATTTTCCAGGGAGGAAAAATAAACAAACTGGATTTTGTGTGGCACTACAGTAACTCTCTACTCTGAGAAACCTAACAGACACCTTGAAACCTGCAGAATTCAACGGACTGGAATGGATATTCCTTATAGGAAGCCATATAAAAGGAGAACATTGGCTTGACGTCTGTTATTTAAGAAAGGAATTTGTCAAAGTTTCTAGTTGTAGCAGAAGACCCAATAGAGCAGTTCAGATAGGTTCAGAAGGTAAAGAAGTCTACAGTTGTTTGCAAAAGAATTACGATGTTCTGTGAGTTTCCAGTTTGGATAATTAACAAAACTGGAGTAAGAATGTAATAAGAATCTTAATATAAATGAACAGAAATAGAAAGAAATAAAACTACAAAGATCATTTATGTTAAAGAAAAAAAAAGGCAATCAGAATGTACTCTTTATTCCAAATACTACATTTATATATTTCTAGTTTCAATTTAGAACTTTTACTGAAATTCAATCTTTTCCTGGGAAGTACCTGTGCAACACAGATTTTGTTCTGCTTCCCCCCCCCCTTCCCAGAAGTCCTCTACAGCCTTTTGTACAATTTCCACAGCAGACTAACACGAAACACTTTGCAACACAGAATGAAAACACTAAGGCGTACACTTATAAATTACACTGAACTCTTTTAGTATTTCTTACCCATCTGGCAGCACTCACATTTGAAATATCTGAGGGGTCCATTTCAGTTTCAGTTTTAGCTTTTTCTGTTGGATGCTGGGCTACACTCTCAGCGATTGCAGAGGAAGCTTCATTCACCTGCAGAGCTGCTGAAGTGCAGTCAGAATTCGTGAGAACTGGAGGTGCTGCAGAAGCTATTTGTAAGCTATCTTCCTGCAGTGATGCACTAGTGCTCACACTGTCTTCTGCTGTGTGTGCTGTTAACTAACAAGAGACATTTGCAAAATTAACATAACACGCTGATTTTTAAAGAGTGAAAAGTATTTTAAGAAAGTATCTGGCATCCTTACAGTGAGTGATGTAACTAACTCCAATTACACATATTTCCAGTTGGTTGTAACTTTGCAAAAGTTGGATCTTTATCTGAACTTTTCTGTATGTGAGCTGTACCTAAAGATCAGGTTTTGGACAACACTAAGCCTGTGAATAATAACACTCATAGTATGATTTTTATCTTGCCAACACCTTAATGCATTCCCACCAATGTAAATTAAACAAGCCACCATTTCAAACATTCCTCCACGATCTGTTTGATGAATACATCAAGCTCCTGACAATAATTCCTCAAGATAATTCTCCAGAGAAAATGCTGCAGGATTTCTTAAGGTTAGAAAACGGTCCAAAATTTTACTGACCTGAGTCCTCTCAATAAGAGAACGTTCAGACTGATGTAGAGGCTCCTTCTCTACGAGCTCTGTGCTTTTGGGTGCACCATCGTTCGTGATGGAATTCGCAGGCTTATCTGCTGATGGTGGTGAAGCAATGTTTTCTTTGTCACTGTCACCTCTGGACTTGAGTGATTCTGAAAGTACAGGAGCTTTCGTTGCCAGTGCAACAGTGGATCGAGGTCGAACAGGCCTCCCCCGCTGAACCGTTTCCCAGCCCTCTGCATCCTTTCGATCTACATTAAGAAAAAGGAACATCTCATTCCAAGAAAAGGAGACCAATAAATAGAGGTATTATAAACAATTTACTACAGCATGACACAAGTCGTACAGCAAAAATGTTCCCTTAAAAAATAAGAACCAAAAACCTCAAAGGAATATTATTTAGGAAAGCTTTTGACTTCAAGGAGAGCTGCCAGTTTCAGAAACACTAAACAGCTCTCTTCATGTATGGGAACAACTCTGCTACCAAGCTGAAGTACCCATACATGTAACCAGGTAAAAATGGCCCCGTGTACCTAAGCACCTCCCATCTCTGTTTCTATCTCACCAGGAGGCATACACAGTAACAGCAGCATTGGAGGCCATTGTGAAAGCAAACGCAGGTCCAAGTGAGGTCCTAAGGACCATCCAAAACATGGTCTACAATTCTTTTACAAGTGTTTTCTTTAATACGTTTTTTTCAATCTAATGTCAAAAAAAACCAAAAACCCAACAAGCAAAACTAGTAATTGGTGCCACCATTGAGAAAACTTTCCACGAAGTCCCAGAACAGATAGCTACAGTGGGATTCCAACGCGAGGGAGCACACAGACAGCACTGCTGACTAAATAGCAGTAAGGTACAACATGTTGATGAACATTTCTAATACACACTCTTGAAAACCCTTCAAAATGACATTTTCTGCCTGAATCATATGGTCTTAAATACGATTCCAGGGTTTCTAGCAAATCAAGGTAAACCTCTTCTGTATATATAAAGGTTCTCGTGGCCTCCAATGAATACCACCATGTCATTTCCCATGCATCTTTGATTAACTGATTCTTTCGAGACTAAATGATACAAATCAAGAGAATGACAGCTAAGCTCACCAGTACCTATTTGGACAAGAAAAGCTTAAACAAGCAATACCAGAAAATGAAGCATCATTTAAAGCACTTAAAACAGGTTTCGTTCAAGAAATACTATTTTTTTTCCCAATATCCCCCAAAACATTCTCCTCCATCAAGAGCATAAATTCATTAAGTATCTCAAAATTTAGCACTCGATGAAACAGTAAAGCAAAATAATTCATGAAGACAATTGCTCTGTAAAGAATTCTCATTTTTACAGCATGAAGCTCTATCTTCTGTGTAAAGCACGATACAGAAATCAAAAACCCAACAGTAAATAGTTTCCTACTGAGGAAAACTTAACTTAAAAACAACCTGATTCACAGGGTGTTTCTAAAGCTTTTAGAAACTAAGATGGTCCTGCAGATCAAGCATAGAGATCAGAGCCCTAACATTAAAATTTAACAAATATAAATATGAATGAGTCTATATGGTTGTCAAAAACTGTAACCTGAAACACCTGAGGGTGGCTGGAAAACAGAATGATTGATATATTACAATTTCACATTACTAATGTAAAGAATGCTGTTGAAGTTACATTTCTATTAAAAACACTACTGAAAGTGATTTAAAAATATAAGATAAGGTGTAATGCTCTCTAAGATAAATAAACATCTGAAAGACTGTAGTAAAGTACCATAGCACAAGTGTCACCTTTACAAACTGCCACGAACAACTCCTCGCAAGTCAACACATCTACGGGGAGATCAGAGACTAAAATACTTCTCTCCCCTTCATAGCATGTCTGCTTACTGTAATGCAATTTACAACACACAGAAAAGACTACTCTCAACATACATTTTCACAATGAAAAATTCCAGAGCTGTGTGTGAATCAGAGAATGGTTTAGGCTGGAAGGGATCTCCAAGGTCATCCAGCCCCCCCCCTCCCCAGGTAGCTCAAAGCCCTCTGACCATAGCTGATCTCTTCAGGCAGCCCATGGCAACTAGAGAGGTCACAGCTCTCCCCAAAGTCTTTGTTTCATTCTTCCTATGTGCATCTCAATGTGCTTCTGTGTGCAATTATCTGGAGCGAGTGAACAGGATTTTAGATAAACAAGAACCACAAACTGATTTAGCACGGAAAGCTCCAGGCAGAGTGCACAAAGCATGGCCCTGCACCACCTGGGACTGCAGGGACTGCTCAGACCCCGTAAGTGACATCGACACCTCCTTCACTGACCTCTACACGGGGTACGACCACGAAGACTTTGCTTATCATAGATACTGGCGCAAGGCAAGGCAAGCAAAACAATGAAGAGACTGTTGAGAAGACTGCTGAAATCCACCCAGCCCAGCTGTTTTACTGTGGCAGATTTCTGGACTGGAATACCCTCAGCACACCCCTTGCAAAACAAGACTGTTGCGTGATTTTACTTCTACTTCTGTTAACTGAAGGTATCTCTTTGATGCAGCATCTTCTCTATGTTAAAAATACTTTAAATACAAAACACTTCTTAATGCAAGCACACATTCAGAGTGCAGGGACAGAATCAATGGCCTGGGTTGGAAGGGACCTCAAGGATCACAAGTCTCCAACCCCATAGAACAGTTTCAGTTCTATGCCATCTGACAAATAGCTGTGGAAGTTACCCTTCCATTTCAATTCTCTCAACAGTTTTGCCCTCAGTCACTTTCAGGACTGTTTTTAACAACAACAAATAGAAAAGCTAATACATTTATCAACATCAGATCACACAGCTCCTAATCTGAAGCAAAGGCAATACTCATTACAGCATCATCCTTACATTCTTCATGTAAACCTGGAACTTTTCATATAGCCCAGTAGTCATCTCCACATGCTAAGTATCACATGCTGGGTTTGATTACTTGATGAGTTTTGTTAATGAATAATTCATCTGACTACCTTGATCATTCTCCAGTTTCACTAGAACCTCTCTGTCCCTGCTTGCTCTTGTATTACACGAAGTGACAAGCCATCTGTTACCTTGAGGCCCTGACAGCCACCAGGGCCTTGTTCTTCCCAGCTTGCTCCATCTGGAAGAACTGGCCAAGCAGCCTTATTGGCAACATCTGTAAAATAAATCTAACCAATTAAGCACAAAACCCTCAGGAGTTCTACCTCAGGAGATGTGCATCCCCTTCTTAAAAACTTACTTACAAGTAATATACTACCAGAGCCTATCTGATCCTTCTTGCTCACATTAAACTTCAGCCCCAATTTATTTCTTTAGCCCAACAGTAACATGGCTGTCTCTGAGAGGCACCTGGGAAAACTGAGTGAAACTGGAAGCAAATCCAGCAATGTGTGCTCAGACGAAGGACAGTTACAGCACAGAAAATATGAAAACCAGGGGGGAAAAAAAAAACAAAAAACCCAACAACATAGCTGCCCACAGAGTAGTAAGTCTGGAAACCATAACAAAACATGGTGAGTTAATGTGCAAGATTCTTTAAAGTTGTCAGACTACTTCCAGTGATCACTTGTAAATACAAAGGAGAATTATGGGGGGGGGGGGGGGGGTTAAGAAGTAAGATTGTAAATTTTCATATAATTTGTGCTCACCAACCTGGTCAGAATGAGCTGCCCCTCGCTGTCCGTGATGACATCTCTGCCATCTGTACTCAGTATGCATTAGTTATCAGTGCCACTCTGAGCCCACATCGGGACTATAACCCCAGAGGACTGCACAGCCTACCAATCAGAAATCTGAGCTACATTACCAAGAATCTAACTTCACAACTATGTACAAGAGTAATTAATATGGATAATACAGGTGTAATTGTTTTTCCTATCTCACCTCTTACAAATAACACTCAGGAATTATTCCCATGCTAGGCTATTGCCTCTGCACAATGCTGTGACCAGACTAAGCTTTTCTCCTCCCACCAGCTGATCTGAGAAGGATGCTGCTCAGGCAATAAGGCTAGATTACGTTCTGTAGTGCAGAAAACGCTCAAAACTGAAATAATTCTTTCCAATTGGGAAAATATTGATGGCAGCTGTGAGCTTAATAAGGGAAATCAGGTAAGAATTTAACATCGTTTAATTGTGCATCCAGAAAAAAAAAAAAACAACCACATTTAAAGAAATACCTGGAAAAACCAAGCATTTTATCTCTGCAGTTAAATTCAGAAATACCATGCACCTTGAAACAGATACAGTATCATACCACTGCACAAGAACACCGTGAGGCTTAATGACAATGCTGTTTGAAACCACTGGAGAAAAAGCATTCTCAGGAGATCTTGCTGCTGTAAGCCCCAGCTGGGCCTTACAGCAGGCAAAATAACATTATAGGATGGCAGGAAGAATCCTCCCACAAGCCTGAGTGCTCCTAACAGTCGTGCAGAGTGCATTAGCTGGTGGACAGGCAGAGCAGATGATACACAAGACTCATATCTGCTTCAATAATGCATGTGAAGGACCTCTGTGACTCCCTTTGCATAAACTTCAACTTCTTGTGCTCCAATCAGCAACATCAATTTGATTCTACTCTCTGTATGAAGGATAATGTGGTCCAAGGAAAGTATTCAATTTCTTTTTATTTAAAACACTGCAAATCAGTCATGAGAAAAATCACTGAATTTCTCCTATGCTGAACATTAAAGTGAATAAACAAAGTCTCTTCAAGGAATGTCTGTTAATTCTAAATGTGAAATGTTTCAAGTCTGAATCCTACGGTATGTCTGATACTGAAAACGTGTAGTACCACAGGACCTAAATGGCTTTGCTCTCTTTGGAGCTCATCAACATCGGGTAACAGACAAGAACACACCAATTCTTAAGCCCTTAAAGACTGCGAAGCTAACATAAGAATAAGGCCTTTTGTTTTCCTTCTAGCACCCCAGAGAGATGTTATCTACACAACAGTGCAGATCAGTTTTTTTCCTGAACCACCATAAAGGATTTCTGCTACCACTGGCAGAAAAGTGCATCTACACTAAATGAATATGACCTGCTGCAGTGGTTTTCAACCAGTTCTTTTCACTTTTATTAGAATACTGATCCCAGCCTGCTGTTTTTTGCAGAAAGTCAACCACATTTCAAAAAAAAAAAAAAAAAACCAACAACAAAAAAAACAACCCACATCTCTAAAGATAATCTGTGTGTGCAAACAAGCTTAGCATGCCAAAAGGTGAAGATTTTCATGTCTACATCTAAGCAAATCTCTTCTAGAAGAAAAGAGCCCAGCATCGAGCACTCCCCACGAAGTATCTCACAAAAACCTCATTGCTACACGGTGCAATCTGTATGCAAATAAAGATGACAGCATTGTTTTCAACTTCGGTACAATTCTGATAATATCAGCTCTTCAGCTATTTTAGAGAATCCTAGACATTTAGACTCTTTAGGGATTCGGAACAGTTTTGGTTTTCTTAATTTTTAATTTATCTGGCCTGGAAGTCACAGCCCTTTTTTCCTACTGTGATCTCCGACATCAGCAATGAACAGACAAACTACACCTACAGATCTCCTGGAGAGAAACAGTGTTAAACTTTAACCTCAATTTGCTCTCAGTTCAACTATCAGCTTGCAACCAAAAGGTCTTTCTTGGGGTGTTATGAAATTACATTTTCTCTGATCAATTTATAGCTACTGGAAATACAGTGGAACATTACCCGCACTTGAAAACACAATTCTGACTAAATGAAGCTGAAGTAATCTCTCTGTTTCTGATTTAAGATTTTAACATGGTACAAGGTAAAATCAGACATCCTCATTTGAAGACAGGTCACACTCTTAACTAACCAAACAGTGCAATTTATGAAAATAGCTTAAGCCATTTAAAAAGACTTGCCATTTTTTCGTGACGACTTCTGTATCGGAGCTGGCAGGCAGGTTTGTGCTGTTGCTAACTCAGGACTGGCTGCTTTTCCATGGTTGGCTTTTACCTTATCAGCCCAACTTACACCAGAAGGAGCCAGACGTGTCGCAGAAATTGCCACTGATGGGTTCCTGAATGAAAGTCAGAGCTCGTATTAGTATCTAATCAAAGAACAGAATGGTTCATTAGAAAACTTTTTATATCGTTACACTCCTTATTTGATCTTGGATTTTTTACCAACTCAGTATCATTGAAAGTGAATTCCAAAAAATGAAACCTATTTTCTCATTGTTTAAAAAAAAAAAAAAAAAGAGAAATCTGTTTATACTGAGCAATAAAACTATAAATTTATCACTAAAAAAAAAGAAGTTGTATAAAATTCAGCTCACTAACAGCACACAGATGCAGCAAGTTGAGTTGTCAGGTATTACCCTGACAGCCTATTACATAGGTCCAGTCACAGAGAGGACAGAAGGACACGCCTAGCAGTGCTACAGCTGGAGGAAAGCCTTCATGGAGATTCCTCATATAGAGAAGACAGTGAAACCAAACGGACTGGAAGCCAAATTCTCAGGTTGAAATGAAAAAAGAAAAGCCTAATGGTGAAAGATTCAACACTGTAGCAACACACAAACAGTTCCCACAAGCACTCCCTAATAGCAAGTTTTCACAATGATAACAATAAACACATGGTGAGTGCTGGCAGCCAAACAGAACAGCCCTTCTCTTGCATCTTCCTGGCTCCTGCCCAAGCGCACCAATGAATTGCAGAGAACCGTCTGCAACCGCTGCGTGTATGAGGAGTCAAAAAAGTGTATGTGCACGAAGTCTGCAGAGCAAGATCTGTTGTAAACACAGACCACACAAACCCACAGCAAGCTCTGTTTCTCTGGACAGTTGAGTAAACAAATGAATACAGCCATTTTCTACTACCTGCTCCACAGAAAGAAATCCCCAAGGCCAACCTCCCAACTTTTGGCAAGCTGCAAAGGTCCAACCTGGCATTTCCAGGGCTGCAGTGCTCTTGCAATTATTTTGGCTTGCCTGTTGTAAAAAGTGGCCATTTTCAGCACAAACGATTAAGCTTTATTTAAACAAATTCAACCAATAGGTTTGGGGTTTTTTTTTTATTTGAAAATGGTAACCTCCATTCCATCTGAGGAATGTCCCGTTATTGTCAGTAACAAGAATCATTTTATCTGCAATCACACAAGTGATTTACCTTCCAGGCTTTACAACAATGAGCAAACCGATCCAAGAAATCCAGCTGCCTGATTAGCTAACACAAAGCAGGGACGAAGAAATGGAGATCTTGCAAGTTTCAAACAAATACATAGAAAAGCCCTACGTAACTAGCCTGCTCAATATCTTAAGCCCAGTGGGACACCAAGAGGTTGTACTGCCATTTTTATCAAGGCAGCCACCAAAAAATGGCAGCCTCGTAAATACTTGGACAGTTTCTACAGTTCCCACCAATTCTAAGGGGATGTAATAAGAGAAAGCAGAAAGAAAAACTAACCAAAGCCCATGGGATGCACGAGGATATGAGCACAGCTACAAACCATAGCAGATATTTACAAAGCAACTGTATACAAATGAACAGTAAAAGTGTCAGAGACCAGTCTGATTTCCACAAGCACTCCAGCAGCAATCACAGGTCCCCACCGATCTCACATAGTTCCATACAGCTCAGCAAACACAGCATCACCCTGCACTTGCACAGTTCTGATGCTTGCTTTACGTTACTCCCACGTTACAGCAATTTACTGTGAAAAATTTATTAAGCACATTTTTGTGTTTAATAATGAAAGACATAACTGAATCCTTGCAGTATTAATTTCTGGATTTTTTTTAATTCAAAAAAGAATTTATTTCCTCGATACTCAAATTTTTCACTTGACTGCTCACACGAATTTCCCTCCAATCATCACACATTTAAGCAGACAACCTCCCTAACACTGCACGTTGATATCAATATATACAGACACCCTAACAGCATTGGTGCAATTTTTCCTAGTATTCATAATTGTTTGGGTTGTTTTTTTTTTTTTTAAGGATTTTTTGATATTCAAATGTTAAAAGATGAATATGTAGAGGTACTGAGCAGATATCCTAACACGCAATTTCAGCTGAGGTCATTCTTGCTACTTCTGAAAGAGTATGTTATGTGCTCTACACTGCAGCAAGCCTGAATGAACTCACAATGCACTCAGAAAGATTTACACTGGACACTTACTCTCCAAAACTGAAACAAATACCACCAAATAATGCTGCACCAAGACAGCATTTACACATGTTTCTGTTGAACTCCTTTCACGTAGTCATTTCATCTAAGTGAAAGATGCATTATTCTACTGCAAATTGTTTTATATTTAAACCTGTATCAATTCTGCTGCTCACTATCACCATCTCACCTTACATTTGGTCTTTCTGATCGATATTTACTTCTGCATACTCAGACAGCCACCCGCACTGCGCACACAGGCTGTTTTAAAATGCCAATTGCACACATTTTGACCTTAGTTTTACAGCAAGAAAAGAGTATTAAACATATAACACAAAATATGAAGGTAATCATACTTTAAGTTAATGTCTTCAGATCAATCAATCAATAAATACGCACTGAAATAGGCAAAAGATTCAAGACTTGACAGGATTTTCTTTTACAGAGCATTTGTGAAAAAAAGCAAATGCAAAAGTATGCATGTATAAGATTTAATAAACAGCAAAGCCATAGATTACTACAGAAGAATAGTGTACTCACTATCTCTGCCTCAGGTGAATCCTTACTTTAGCTTTAACAGACTTAACTGTTCTCTTACCCAAAATTTAAACTTCTTCGAGCATTGGACGTCACACTAATTCTATCTGACGAGGGACTTGGTATCACGTGGCGCCCTGGAGACATCTTCTTTACTTCCCAGGCCAGTGAAGTAGGTCTGCAAATCAAGGAAAGAAAAGGTTCAAAAATAAAAGTATATAGTTGTCCTCTCTCTGCATCTGTACATGCTGTGCGTTATTACTGAATGTAATCAGACACCTTTGCAATTGTTTCTACACCAAAGCCAAATTATATTACCCAGAATCAGAACAAAAATCATTCAGGCTTGCAAACTGCAATGCCTACTTAAAATAGTTTTATTTTCCTTCCAAATTCTTTTTCATTTTCATCACAATTCCCCGATAACACTATGAGGGAGGGAAGAACTCCCACTAGGTCCTCACACCAACTCTGTCCAAAGGAAAAATTTTCCTCCTGGTTCCCCACAACAGATATTACAATTCACCCAATTGGTAAATGGTTGCTACAGAAGCAATTTAACAAGAGTCAGAATGTGGATATAAATAAAAGGGAAAAAACTCCTGACATCTGATTACCTGCTTTGAGCATCAGTCTTCTCTAGCTTCTCCTGCAGCTGTATCCAGTCAATCAGGGCTTTGAAATCCCTCACGTAGTTATCAAGCATCATCAGGACTTCCTGAAAACCAACATTACATCAATCTCTGTATTTAAAAAGAAACAATCCCTCAGTACCAAAAAGAGACATGAACAGAAAGAAGGAAACCCAATGGTCTGCATCTTTCCTATCAAAAATAAAAACAAGAAAAACCCTGAAAGCAAAAGATGGCAAGTTTTGATGTGAGTTAATATTGAAACATGGATTCTATTGAAAAAATGGCACGTTTTCTAATCAAACCAGCTAGGCAGCTTCTAAAGGAAACTTATGGTGATACTTTGAGAAGTAACATGAGAAACCATTACATTTCATTTATGGAATCACTGCCTTTGACATAAACTTACAAGAAACAAACAAGATGACCTGCAAAATGCAAAGCTTATATTCTCTCCTTTTGTTATTATGCCTTAACAAGTGGAAAAAAGTCACTAATTCTGAACTTTGCAGTGGAGCGATTACATGTCCCCACTTTCACAACTTCAATACCAGATTATACTTCTTAACCATTAGAAACCAGTTTGCTTTCTACCACTTTATAAGTCACTTTTGAAGTGCATGGACTTGCTGATGAATTTACACATTATGTGACCTGATCACTGAAAGCTGCAACTGTGAACATTTTATGGCTTGAAAGATTCACAGATTGTCATAAAACAGCACAACTGGAAGAGATCTTAAGAGCAAACTGTCCCACAACTCTAGGTAGGTTTAGACACACACTGCCAGAAATCATGGGGCACGCTGCAATTTCACTTGATCACTGCAAAATCTTGATTAAGAAGTTAGAAGATTGCAAATCACGTGCGGCTCTCCAACACATAACATGAACTGTTGTGAAAAGACAAAGATTAACTCCACGTTACACGAGGAAGAAATTCACTGATGAAATGTCAACTGCTAAGCAATGTAGAACTGAATGTCTCGTTTCCAACACAAGGAGCCTCATGTTTAACTTGTAGCAGCTTTCACACACCAGAAAAATTGCATGCAACGCTCCTCCGACAACACGGTGAAAATCTAGACCCATAAATGAAGCCTGAATGCTAAAAGGAAAATATTAACCACGTTCTCAAATTCTTTCCTATGCCAAAGTCTTCAACGCTCATACTAAGAGAAATGTTCTCTTAGAAATTATTAGAGAGAAATACTTGGCAGATGACTGCAAACGAAAATGTGTTAAGTTCCTGTAGGCAAAACTAAAGATTTTACCAATAAACATTTCAGCACTGACCAGTGTGGCTGCAGTGTCCCAGCAGAGCCAGCTAATGCTTTTGTAACATCACTTCCTATCTGGCTCTACCTGTGGCACAAAAAGGATCTTCCTACACACACTGCATTCTTCTGCGTACCATTTAATGATGACGATTCGTTTTGTTTAACAAATGCAAGTTTGAAAGTCAGGTTTAGTTTGCACATACACATTCATTAGCACAGATAACAGACCCGGAGCATATGCTTTTTGTTATATTGAACAAGTCACACGAAAGTTAAACACAATACTGCTGCTGATCTAAAAGTTGTTCTTTGTTTTGAAATCCTCCACAAAAAAGCAAACAAAAATCTTTCTTACAAGGCAGCTAGTTTACAGCACTAAAATAATTCATAAGTAAGGTCTGCTACAAGGCATGAACGAGTCGAGTATTTCAGGCAGCTCTTTTTTTTTTCCAGTTTCACTAATAAAATTTCAGCTTTCTAATTCAATTCACGTCCATTTCAGCCAGCCTACGCTACGCCGTGCTGGCTGTTATTAACAATAAGGGCATAGAAAACAAAATTTAATTCTGAATCATTTACTTTTCAAGTCTGTCACTGAGATATTCCTCAAAAGAAAAAAAAAATGAATCCATGTGAATAGGAGATCCATTTCTGAATTTAGCAGGCACATGAAAAAAATACAATAAATGGCTTAACCTATTTTAAGGAATGTTTAGCTGCACATTATCAGAAATGATCAGAGCAGAACCATGCAGCTGTAATCCGAGTCATGTTCTACGAACAAGGGAATACAAACAAGACAAGCAGCTGGAGCTGCCCCACATCCACTGATGCACATCTTTCTCCCTAAAGCTATGAGGGCCATTTTGTCAAGCAGGATGGAGCAGAACAAAAGTGGCTCTGAAAGCGCCGTTACAGGCATCCAGATAACTACATATAGATGTACAGCTAAAATTACCAATTAGTTTACCAATTGGCTGCAACGGATTCGATTGGTTTGTAATTAATTCGAGTTAGCGGCGCATACGGCGGGCCACTTGGCGCCATCCCTTTGTCCTGCTGACACACAATCCCGGCGTGTGGGGCTCCAGGGTCCTGGACATCAATACAGCCCTGCGCCTTACCTACGGCACGGAGGGGAGCAGATATACCCTGCGGTGCTGAAGCAGTGGAAACTCGTACCACTTGAGAAGGTGCTGACAAAAAGGAACCTTTATGGGGTAGACTATGGCTGCGCGAGAGTCAAAACAATTTTAAATCCCATTATTTTTCAAGGTCGTAACCATCCTGCACGGTTTTTAAAGAGGCAGTTCAAACTGAAAAAGAAAGCAATACTGTTTAAAAAAAAATAGGTTAGAGGAGAACCAGTGGCATAAAGCTAGGAACGCTCACAAAGCAGCTCCTGTTTCTCCCTGCCCTCCATCATTCTGATGCACAATCCTGCACGTTAAGAAGGATCTCTCTGGGCTTTTCCTTTTCTCTAGCTCTCAGCCATTGCTTCCCTCTTTACATACATATTTACCTTTAAGTTCTGCCCTCGTCACTCGGGTGATCACATTAACTACTTTCCAAACAAGAAGGATCTCTGTAAATAGAACAGCTGCATCAGGATAATCCTATATTCCTGAATCACAACTGTCTTGACTTGGGCCCTCGGTGGGCTGATTGTAATCTCTAGAAACAGAGGTTCACTGTTTGGAAGTCATGTCACTGATTGAAACATCATCTTCTCCACTTATTCTCCCATTCTCAAGTAAGGAAGAAGAAAAAGTGCACAGAGAGAAAAAAGAGGGAAGAATGGGAGACTGCAAAATCTTAAGATCACTTCAATTCAAAACCACAGAATGCATCAGAGAAATGAACTACGTTGCCACATCTGTATTTTCACTTATGAGTAGAAATGCACAGTATTATAATGTTTTATAAATTAAGCATGTTTTGTTCTCTTTATCAGTAGTGAGTATTTTAGACTATGGTTTTAGCAGAGGAAGTTTAATTTTCATGCACTGCAGCACACACTGAAAGGCAGCCGGAGCCCCTTCTACCTTTCTTTCAACTTCAGTTTTTAAGATCAATTGGGTATAAGTTGGCACAGAAATCAGGGGACACATGCAAGGACTCGCATGAACATAACTTACTTATCAAAAAAATGGTATACATGCTGTCAAGCATGAAGGGCCAGGAATGGGATCATCCAGGCCGCCAGACAGAAGACACCCCGGTTTTTCAGTAGTTGGCTACCTGTCCTGAACCCACTCTAAAAAAGAATCAATCATCATTCCGAAAGACCTCAGCTACTCCCCCTGGCGAGGCTGAATGCACACTCACCGCTCCATTTTCTCTGTTAGCTTTGGTGGTTTTGATTCAGCTGCAGAAGATGACAACAATGAAAATGTGCATGTCCCAGAAGAGGCAGGAGTACTTGCAGGAGAGATTTTCTCTTGGTACTGACCGTTGCAATACAGTCACACATGTTTATTCAAGAAGAGACACACATGCAACTCTTCCTAAATAACTTCACTCTCAGAAACAGAACTTATTTAATAAAGTGAGAAGCAGCAGCCTGTCATACTCCTGACATATCCCGACTGCAGAAATAGACCTTTTCTAACAATTTGAGAACATTTCAAAATGTATATTCCATAAAACTCAGGAGATATCTGAAAAACTGTCTTGTGAGAAAGACAGAAAGAAATTAGACATGTTCTAATTTATACATCGCTGTCTTAGGCTTTCAGGGAACTCTGAATCACCTTGGTTTTACCGAGTACATTGCATCATACAGAATACACTTCAGTCCATTCTGAATTTCTCCTTCTAACTGGAAATGTTCTTCTAAGGCTTCCAAGACTGAAGACATCTGTACAAGGACGTATTACATCAATGCCCAAAACAGTTATGGAATTGACAGAAGTGCACTTAATAGATGACAAATAACTATCGATAAGAATTTAGGTGTAGAAAGCAAGTGATGCTAAATAAACATTAATTAAAAATCACTTTGATTTCACACAGCTTTAGTTCATCTCTGATTCCTTTTAAAGTCAAAATTATTTCTCTTAGGGACCCAGAGGAAACCAGGACACTCGAACAAGAATAATGCATCCAAACAGAATCCTCTGAGGCCATTGTTCAGGAAATAAATTATTTCAGAAGCGCTCTTGGGATGCTTTTAGGATTTGTGTCACTACAAGGAAAGAACTGAAATTCATATATAACAAATCATTTCTCCCTAAAAATATCAAACTCAGATTCCCTTTTTTTTTCTTCCCCTCCCTCCCTGGAATCAGATAAGCACAGCTACAAAACTGAAGCTTATGGATAACAAAGTAAAACCGTGTATCTTCCAGAAAGTGAAAGGGACAGAGTTGAACCGGCTCTTACATCAGTGAAAATGCACTCAGGATCCTGTCTGGATCAACTCGACCATCATTCTGAACCACTGGAGATTTCCTTTGCACTGAACTTAGGAAAACCTTCAGTTTTTCCTACCTACAGCTTCAAAACATCTAGAAACAGTTACATTTCCTTGGCTGCCTCACAAGCCAGCAATCAGATGGATGTCTGCGGGTCTCAGCCTGCATGCAGAGATGGGAATTGTTAGAATTAGCATACCCTGAACTAAAAACAGCCCTCACAAGGTGATCTCAGCAAGAGGCCCTAATGAAGAAAGTTCCCTTCCCCTTCAGGGAGGCCTTCAATCAACTGAAACGGTGCTAAATCTCTCCCAGAGATCTCCCTTGCTTGGAAGGCCTGGAATGAAGTCGTTTCAGCTGGTTCTTTTGCAGAACAGCATCGTACAATACATCAGCTCTCCTAAAAGAGAGGCTTTACCCACCTCCTCTTCACAGTACCTTGAACTTCCTTTTTATTTTATTTTTTAAGAGGGAATAAAAAAGTAGAATGAAATTTTGTATTGAACTGCTCTCAAGGTATCTATCTGTAAGCATCACAAAGATAACACATTAGATCTCCTAGTAAGAATTTGGTGGGAATATACCAATAAATGTTACGTAGAAAGGTAAGAGCTTGTACAAGTATTAAGTGAAGCCAAACAGAAACCTAAAAAGAAGCGAGCTAATTTTTTTTTGCATCATAAAATCCAACTTCTTCCACAAAAAAGAAAAAAAAAAGCTGAAGTCATGAACACATGCCAAGGAAAAGTGAAAAATACACTCATTACATTTCAGGGAGTCTGAAAATCTTCTAGATCCATATGGCTGATCCAATTACTCAAACTTCATCAATAAGTGTGTGTGTGGGGGGGGGGGGGGGGGGAAAGGGGAGAAGGAGGTTAAATAATTTAAATACCCCCTTATCCAGTCCCTGAGACACCAAAAACCAAAAAACAACTCCAGCAGAAATTTCTCTCTCGCACTAACCAAGACTCCCCTGGCTATGGGATCTTGGAACCTATCTCCTTCTATCTACACCTCCTTTTAGGATACAGAAGGCAGTGCAAAGGATCTCTTGCACAAGCACAACTCGTTTTTTTGGGTGTTAAGCTCACCACCTGAGCAATACGAGGAAGTACAACATTCACAGAATCGTTAGAGACACACACCTAGCTAATACATAAAACAGCCATATTTTCAACTGTTCAAGGTTGTAGTCAGTTATTACAGCTAATCTCTATCTCTAATCACTACCAGACAAATCAATTCATGTATAGTAGAACGATCCATAAATTTGAGAATACATTATTTCTTGCATACACATTTCAAACTTCTTCATTGTATCTTTGTACATGGAGCATCAGAGCCATATCCACCTATATGCTTTGAGAGTTCTCTGACAAATCAATGGCAAAACACCACCTACAGCAGAGCCCAAAGTTGAGAGAAAACATACACGACTGATCTTCTTACACACATCTCCACTGTTTGTATCCTCACCACAATCCTTCGTCTGCAGTTTCAACCACAACCAGCCACCAGAGCCCTTTCCCATCCATGAGCGTCAAACCTCATCTTTAGTGACAACATAATCAATAAAATGATACCAACTCGTAAGACTACAGGAAAGCAAAAGGTACAAAATCAAAACTAAACTCCTTTGCACCAGGTTTCAGGTGCCTGAATTCACCCCACTTCAATTTTACAACGGTCCTCTTTTAGTGTGATCTTATCACAGCTAAAACACTCAAGGAGAACGGCACGGCCCATTTGGCCAAAGCACAACGTTGAGGTATCGTTTAAAACACAACTTTACCATTCTGGATCCTTATTTAATGTTATCCCCCACACATGTCCAGCAGTAATAAAACCTACACTTTTGTCAAACATGGTTGAAAGTTAAACAGAAAACCACGGGAATCAGGAATTGCCATTAATTGCTTATTTACACCAGAAACACACCAAATCCCTTCCCATTGAGCTGGTTGGTCTGTTGGAATCTTGTGTATGATTTTAACCAACACATAATGTAAAAGGTTAGCAAAAATAGAATGCAAAAGTAAAGCTATCCCATTCCAATTCCAGCAAATTCAGTAAAATACAGAGTGAATGTTTCTTAAAATATTTTGACACTGAACACAATCAATGGAAAAAGTGTAAGAATGTGCAGAACTACTGTCCAAAGAGGAAAAAATGTGAGTAATGACTGACACTTAATAGTAACCTTCACAAGAGCATCTTCACAGACAAAAGACCGAAGCACAAACATGTGTCTCACCTGCTGAAGGAACTTTTTTTTTTTTTGCTGGAAAGAAAACATAATTTTAAAAGTAAAAGCAACGTGAAAGCTCCATGTTTTATGACATACGATGCTCAACGTCCTTGTTTACTCAGTTTTTGCTTTTTCCACCCACATTCTGCAAACACGTAATCTGATGCCTGTGGATACATACATCACTGTCAAGCATCTCTGAAAATGAAGACCTTCCACTTGGGCTGCACAGTATCTCCATCTGAGAGCAGATTGAGTAGCACGATTAAAATGCTGAATGATAGCTAACCCCTAAAATATGTGATAATGATACAAATATGCTACTGTTCTTTCGGGCACAGAGGTTTAAAATGGTAATCTAATTACCATGCAAGGCTGACTGATTTTCTTAAACCAAGAAAGTCTTCAGAGAAGTTTCCTGAACAGGAAGACAGCTCAGTATCAACATGGTAAATTGTGTTAGAGCAACCCACGATTTGGAAGCCTCTAGCTACTGTTCAGTTTCCCAATCTGCTTTCAATGAAATGTATTTGTACACTAATCTTAAAGTCAATTTGGCAGTGTCTGATTACAGCAGAGAACTAGATGCATACGATAAGAAAATTGTTTACTTAAATGGATACATATAATCTTTTATACAGTGATTAGATAATCAGTTCCAGAACGCGTCGAGTTCTCAGCTGTATTTAACAGGAATGCTGAAAAAATGCATCTTCCACTTTCCTTTGAAAACGTATTCTTCCAGCTTCTCTCAGTGCTTGAAATTAACCCAATTTCTAAAGAGTAAATTACTCTTTTTAAATGACAATGGTTTTTCTGTGGATCTACTGAAAAAAAATCATCATGGTTCAGCCATCAGAGTTTTAAATCTTATTACAAATACAGGTTTATCAGAAATTAGGAACAACATCCCAACCACACATGGCTTATGCTTGACTAGCCATCATTCTCTTATCACCGCAGGGAATCAGAAGAATGATAACTAATTACCAAAAAAGTGAGGAATGTGCAATTTCAGCATTTAACAACAAGCCAAAGAATGGGACAAGGGCTGAATCACAACAGTGCCACCTACAGCAAGGAACGTGATAGGGAAAAATAAAAAACATTCCATTTGAAAATTAATTAAATCAGAACTTGATAAGCTGAATGTGACTTAATTAAAAAAGAAAAGAGATGTAATGGCATTATAAAATATATAAAAATTGCTGCCTAAAATGCTTTCATCTTGTTAAATCTGAACAAACATGCCACCAGTTCTCCCATCCCCTAACCTCCACTAAGCACAAGCACACTTCCGAGGCTCTAAATCCTTATTTGCTCTTCGCATTTCTTTTTAGTACAGAGCAAAAAGAGCAATAAGAACCACGTGGCAGCAGGCAGACAGGACTGCTGAGATCTTACCTTGCATTCTACCACGCTCTGATCCGACTCACACGTAACATAGATTTCATCAACTGCCCGCCTCAGGTTGTCAAAAAGAAATGCCCAGTACCGAGCTCGCAGATCAACTTTTCGAGGCTGCCGTGCCTTCGTTGGGCTTTTGTCAAAGGTTTTATCTCCTGCTGCTGCTGCTAATTTACACTCTGGGTTATTGTTCTAAAGAAAACAAGACACAAAGGAAAACAACAATGAAGTACAGTAAGGGGTTGCACTTCTGTGCAATACATTTTTCCCATTACATTTAAACATTTGTAAGCAAGTATTTCACTGAAGACTATGGCATACCACTGATCTGAGTTTTTAAAATGCTCTTTCTTACCTTAAATAAACACAACCAGTACTCAGAACCAATTTCTGATTCTTCAGCAATTATAACTCAACATTTGCTCTGCGCAGTGCATGACATTCTGCCTCTTACACACATCACTGTGTTTTGTTTTCTAGCTACATTTCCCCAGCACTCTGACACCAGGAAACCACACACAACTTCAGCAAGAGAGTTTAGAAACAATCTCTGAGCAGTAAGGTCAGTGAAACGCTGATGCGATGCTACTGTGGCTAGCTCCATACCTTACAGCTACACTTCAGAAAAGATGCAAGTGCTGAATGAGTTACAAAAGAAACTTTCCACCTTGAGAAGACCTTTTGCAGTAAGATTTCCACTCACCATTTTGGGAGCATAGCAAGCTCAGTTCAGCCCAGCGTAAGCACTGAGCAGCTCCTACTGATGCCAAGTCTGAACCTGTTCTTGTGCTGTTCTAGCTTGTAATGAACAACTTTCACTGCAACAAATCTGCTGTCTGATGTTCAGTGTTAATATGCACACTAATTGCTTTAGTACTACTTTGCTGCACAGAATACAGAGGACTGCCAGCATACTGAATGTGATGAAAACAAAGGAAAACATCCAACTGCCTGCATGAATGCTGGCACAGAGAGGAACCACAAATACCTTCTTGGAGGTATGTTATGTAGTTGTTAACCTTGAGCATTCAGGTCTGTCACGTGGGGACAGTTATATCTGATATATCCCGGTTCATTGCAGGGGAGCTGGACTAGATGGCCTTTAAGTGTCCTTTCCAACTCAAACAATTCTATGATTCACCCGGAATGCTCTGTTTCTGCAATGCAGTCTCAGCACAGCAGTCCCACACAGAGTAGTCACCAAATAACAATAAAGTATTCTTCTCCCAAAAACACAGTATTTCCAGAATTCCAAGTGCTAGAACAGAGACAGCTCCAACTATGTAGCACGTTACTCCCATCCAAAAGGTTCTGTGAGGCTAGATCAGCTTACAGGGCACCCCACTACTTCAATAAAATCCTCCCCACTACAAGTAAACTAGGACACAGTGTTTGTAACATCCTAGCAAGCAAGGAGAGAACACCAGGATAAGAGTTGCTGAACTAAGCTGTGAAATCAACATGCTTATGTTTTAAAGATGTAAGCACATTCCTATACGAGCAGAACATCTCCAAAAACAAAAAACAAAAAAAAACCACTAACATATTCCATGTGCTATAATGTCAAAATATGAAGGACTGTCTCAAAATGCTAGATGGCTAAAGACACACTCGCAGCTGAAGCCATTAATCAACAAAAAGTAATGGTTAAATATAATAAACATTAATAAATACTGGAGTATTACTATAATAAAGTAAAACAATCCGACCATTCACACAGGAAAAACATGACTAAGTGCAGTGTCTTTTCAATACTCAAGAGCAAGACTTGCCTTCTGGTTGTAACTCTGAAGTGTTACTCATCAGGACTGATTTTTTTTTTTCTTCCCAAAATATGGCGTACTGAAATTTTAAACCAGAATTTCTCAGCCATTAGTAAGTGAGGTCAGCAAATAGAGCACTTCCTGAAATCAGAAGTCTGGCAGAAAGGCAGCCTTTGCATAAGCAGCAAGCTTATAGGACAAATATCCAATGTGACTTTATTGTTGAGCTGCACTGGCCTTAAAATAACTTCAGTGCCAAGAAGTCATGAATACAGAGATTAGGAAATGGCAAACAGAGAAGCTGAGGAATACAGTCTACATTGTGGCATTTTTTGAACTCCATTTTAAAGCTTGTATCCTGCACAGATACAACACGGGTATACTTTTGTACCAATATTGTTCAGCAGATAACGCAACAACAGTATTGTTTTTTACACTGCAAATTTTATGTCAAAATCAAACATGAGTAGATACCTGTTTTGCAGTCTTGTGTTTCCCTTGAGATGCTGTCTTTGCTTTTCCAGCAGCTTGCCATTTCGATTTTCCTGCAAGAGAAGCATTTTAACAAAAAAGATACAGCATTTTAAAATGCACATATTCAGTCTTGCAATGTACCGATATGGGCACAATTAATGAGTTAAAAGGTTCATAAGAATTTACATTCCTATGTAGCTCAGTATGGGGATGATGCCAGAAAACACGCAGAACGAAAAGAAATTTCAAAGGAAGTCAAAAACTGCAGGCTTCCTCCAGCACAGAAAAACCACCTGCAAACACTCCATGCCTCTGAAAATCATATAGTGACAACTGAGAGGTCAAACACTGGTTTTCTACATCAACTTTCAAACACCTTCAGTGACTCTGTTTCATGATATCAAGTAACATTACAAAATTAAAACAAGGAAGGTACCTTTTCAGATAATTCAGATATGACCACTTCTGACGAAGGCAAGAGTACTGCTTAGCAGAGATCTACACTTAAGTAAAGGTTTCAACGTTATTTATCTTGATGAAACCATGCAAATAAATGTATTAATTGCATACAGCTCCCTCACAGCCCAGGGAGATGGCTCTTGAGTTTCAGAACTGCTCAGTTCAGTCTTCAGCAGTACTTAAGCCAAATTCCCTAACGCAGCCCAGCTGTTCTACATTGCTGTGGTGATGCAAAGCAGCTGTAAACCCGCCTTAATCAAGCAGTTGTACAGCTGGTTTGCATCACTGCCTGTTGGAGGGAACAAGACCTTTAATTTTAAGGCAAATTGAAAAGTATTTGCTAGATAATTCATTTTTGAAATGCTACATTAGCCAAAACAACAGGTACAAATTAATACATTGGAATCAATTTAGCGGCGTTCCAGCGAGAAGCTGATTCAGCCACCTGATGTATTAAAACTTCCTATCTACCAAAAAACTTTAACTGTGCATCACTTATGTCCCAGTTATGGCAACAGCAATATTCCAGTCACCAAGATCTCTAACCTCAGATCATTCACATTCTGGACAAAGACTATTTCAAGTGCAGTAGCACACAGAACTTGCCCAGAAGAAATACAAACCAGTATGGGCACGTTAGAATGAAAAACAGGCAGAAGATGGATGAAAGAAGGCAGCTATCTCTGGATTCTGCACAACACAGAATACCAATCTGCATCTCAGAACTGGGAACTTACTGAACAAGTCACCTGTAAGGATAAGAGCAGCTTTCAGGTGCTTCTACGTAAGGCAGACACAGAGGATAAAACCCACATAAGTGCTGTGTGTTGAGTAAATACTGGGTGGAAATGACCATTTTCTGTCAACAACATCTTTAGTGTATGGGCCAAAAAGTTTTGCCTTTCATCAGCAGTCACATTTCCAAGCTTTTCCCATTTTCTCCCTGTTTCCTTCCTGCTCCTGTCCTTGTGTACTGATGGGCAGTGACACAAGAGCACATGTAACACCATGACACTAGCGCTGCAATGACACGTGCACTACTGGTGGCATTCGTTGAGTTTTAAGGAAAGAACAACAGTGACAAAAGATGACCATCTCCTTAGCTATTAAGGTGTCAATATGAAATACAGAAAGCAGCAAAGTTTTGAAGCATTCAGGGAGCCAGTCGTATTTTATGCTGGAAGTCCATTTCCTCTGTGTCTGGTAATTAGATGTGAAACGTGCTGGGTTTGTGATTTGTGAAGACTTCCTGTCACACAAAATGCTGAAGCATTCAAATCTCCAAAAAAAGAAAAAAAAAAAAAGCTATTGATAAACTATTTTCCAAAGCTTTCTTTTCCACTAATAATTTGAAAAATCATCAGCCAACAGCTCTCTCCTCAAATAGTTTCACTGATAAGAGAAATACCACTGCCAATGCTGTATCTCCTTCTGAAGAACAACAGTCACTTCTCTTCCCACAGAGGCAGACCCCAACTCTTGGTTAAGTGCCTCTGATTCCATTTACCACCAAATCTTCAGCCAAAATAATGTTCAATTTCATTTGTTTTCACCTCTCTAAAGGAATCTGTGGATAACATTGTGGAAGAGTTCTTGGTCCCACCCCTCCAGCTCTTACAGACACTATGAGAAATGGGCTTTGCCACCTTCCCTCTCCCACGTCCCCCAGGAAGGCCGTCCCTGCTGCAGAGCCATTACTACTCAGCCTATTTTACCACCACAAGCAACACTCCCGCACAGATGAGGGTTTCTTACGACCTGGGTGTCTGGAGCATGTCCCAAGATGTTCGCTCAGAGGAAGCACCAGACTGGACTGCTGTGCAGGTGAGTGAAATACAAGCACTGTAAATGAGAAGACTTCAAGAATAGCTTTCCCTCTGTGCCACACTGTGCCAGCTATGCTCAGGTTCGTGCAGCTCGGGCTTAGCCACGTTGTTTTCAGACATGACTCTTACACCTCCTCACTTGCCACAGTTAGCCAAGTTCCATCTCCTTGACACGTACTGCAATACTCATTTATTCACCAAGCTCTTGCTAAAGGAACAGATTACTCTGCAGGCTCGCTGAGGTATGCCAGCAACCTTCCAACCAAAAAACAGTGTTTCCTCATGCTGAAATCCTCAATCTACCGAGCGAATTTTACGTGGCAAGAACCCAAACGACTTTAAACAAACAAGGAATACAAAGGGAACAGTTACAAACACAAGATTTTCCCACTTTTGACACACCTTGAAGTTATAAAGGAGTTTAATTCTGAAGACAGAATATCAGACTGCTGCACTTTTCAGTAACACCTTCCTCCTAGCACACAGCCAACTGTACCGTTAGCCTACCCAAAAACACAGAATATTAATACATACATACTAATCAATTCCGTGAAGAAATACCATAATTGCAGGAAATTAAATGTGTTATCAGTCAATACCTCTTCTAAATTGCTGCTGCTGTGTTTTGGTTGAGGTAGATCTTCTCATGCCACTGACCTGCATTCATAAGCAGTATTTCAGATCTGCCATAACAAGGGCACATACCACTCCACAACCTGTATCAGAACTGCTAACCATTGTTCCAGAAATGTCTCTCCTTGTTATGGAAGTACTTCTTCTTGACAGGAGATAGGTATTCCCCTTAAGGAATTAGAAGGTTTGGACTGCAATTCTTACTGTGATTGCTTTCTTATTGCTTCTACATGAAATACGTAAGTCTTCCAGTGGAAAAGTTAAACAGTAAGAAAAAAAATTAAATAGGGAAAGGAAAGATGCAGAAACTGAAAACAACAAATCCAGTTGAACAAACCTCCATAACACTAATATCAGCGAGCATGTGGACATTTGCTGTTTCTGCAGAAAAACATTCTTGTAATGAGTAACAGTTGCGAATGTAAAATGTTAAATCACACACTACTGCTTCCAGTGAAAAACCTCTGAACATCACAAGCAGAAAAAAGAGCACAAAAACAAAACTCTGCTTTGTGCAAAAGAGATGCAGGATTGACTCAGGCAACCTGAACCTTTGGCCTGATTCACACAGCTCCTGAACAAGTACAAACTGTCCTAATTCATAATATTGCTGTATTGTTCCTCAGGGACGGAATACATACTGAAAGATCAGCATAAAATGAATCACGGCTCACTGACATATAAACCCTCTGTGCCAAGAAAAGGGTCAAGAGATAAAGGATCTGGCTCTGCCAGACTTGCACCAGCCAGAAGTCCCTTTCCACAGGGCATTTATCTACTGGGCAATTAGCACCAGATTCTTTGTGCAAAAAAAAAAAATCTGAAGAGGTATAAGAAAGAAGAATGCTCCACTGGCAAAAAGCTTTCAAACTATAGTGGTGCTACTAGGCTCCAAAGTAGGAAATGACCAGTCACTTGGGTTTTAGCATCACACACAACAACTATTTAAAGGCAACTATCTAACAGAAGACAGAGATCATCTTTACATTTGTTTTTCATGCTTTGGAGGAAAACAACCCCAACTGACTCATTTTTCAGGAAAACATCATACTCAAAAGCTTTCTAAAATACTACAAGCAAGGCAGTGCTAGAAAGGAACAGACTTGAAATAAAAATTGAACCAACTCCCCAGTAGCTCAGACAGACTCCACGTTCCTTTCACATACACTCCTTCACTCCCCAGAAACACAGCTCTCGATCTCTTCTGCCCAGATGTCATGTACTATCAGTCCAACAATATCAGAGGATCTACCAACACACTCAAGAACATACAGGCAATTGCCAGACTAGTGAATAGATAAACGCACCCTCTGGAGACAGATATAAATGAAGTTACCAAAAGAACAGTGACCCTCTTAAAAACCCACATCCTCGTGATAAGAAGCAGACTAGCTGCTCAAGGTTATCTCAAACTGTTCTACTGTGCATGCTCTCCCTGAGCAGGTTGTTGTGTCTTAACTATTACCCTTTTCTTCTCACATTCTACCTTTCTATTTTGGCTTTAAAAAAAAAACAAAAACAGATAGAGCCAACTACAGAATGCTGCCCAGGACTACACCCAGTGAGGTTCTGAGCATCTCCACAGCTTCACTGGGGATCCCATCCCAGTGTTCAACCACCCACTCATTCAAAAACCAGAACAAACCAAAAACTTTTAGACATTCCTGCCCAAACCTCCCCAAGGACAAGCGAGCTACAAAAGTACATGAGATGAGCTCCTCACAGGTCTGCACAAAGACAGCAGTCTGATATCTGGAACAGCTTGAGCAGTACAAAAGCAGAAAGTCAATTCCTGGCTTCTGAAGTACACAACAGAGTATTACAACAGTAACAAAACTGTTCTGAGGATTCACATTAAGACAAGGGATACATAGGAGCAGCTCTAAGTAACGATTCTTCACAGATGTTTAACAGAGACTGAAGTGATACTACAAGAAACTGCCAAACGTGCTTGTTTTAGAGTGAATGCAGGGCCAGGAGCAAAAAATGTTGGGGAAAGACAGCTAACTACATACCATCATCATCCTTGCTTTCCAGCGGGACGCTCCACGCAATCAGGTTCCTTGCTGTACGTCCCTCTTCTGCAACTATTTTCCTCACTTTGTCATGGCTATTGGAGCGCTGGAAAGAAGCCTGAAAACAAGAAATGCAGGAAAAGAAAATACATATAAACATGTGCACATATGTAAAACATGCATATATATAGTTTTGACATGTTAATTTTATCCAATATGTGGTTAAACACAACTGGGTTCCCATATATTTTTATCACATATTCAGAACACGTAAACATTTTCACAAGCAGCTGAGATTCTGGATGGCAGGCAGAGTGGCCAGTACAACACAGGATTTTCTACCCAGGCCTCAGAATGGGTATGCCTAAACCACACTTCTTTAAACCTTCATTTATGGTCTGTCCAGCTAGGGCATCACAGTGGGCTTTATAATGCTTTACAGTTTGAGTTAACTGGAACTAAAGACAAAAAGCTGTGTGAGACCAGAATACACACGCCAGGTCACTGAGAAAAGCCCGAAGAAAGATCATCTCTTCTGGTGCAGGTTTTTCATGAGTGGCACACCTGCTCTTCTTCTTTGCTAGTGAAAATGCAAAGCTAAAGGTGGTTACTACATTGAAAAATCAGTGTTTTGTGGATGAGTATTTCCTCTATCAAAACAGTGTTATTGTACTTATTGTATCCATTGTAGTTTCCATGGAAATAAACAGGAGGCATTACTTGTGGAGCCACCTACATATATTTAAAAAATCAAACACTTTTGTTTCACTGAGAAGACAAGAAGCTAGAAAGCACTTCCTGGCAACTACAGCCAGCTGCTCTTACTAGAAAGCTGCAGCTGTTCACAGACAACATGAAAAGTGCTGAGGATGAGCTTTTTTCACCTAGGAAATACATTGTTTGCACTTACAAAAGATAACATCATGAGACCTTTGAAACCACATATATTAAGAAATATTTGTGTCAGCTGACAGACATCAACCAGATGAAATCACTGCTCTTCTAAACTGCATGAAGTTATTCCTCAGAAATTAATTTGAAACAAAACCAAGTTATATACAGTAACGCAAAGCCTAGATGTGATGATGGTGGAAAACCACTTTAACACTGACAAACATAACCTGCAATAAGTTACATAATCTAAAGGCTCCCCCGTGCACCGGTAAGGTGACCTCCATCATCAACCAGAAGACATGTTTTTCCTCTTTTCACCCATATGACTCAAGCCTGTAACCTTTGCATTCTGCTACTAGCACATCTTTAGAAAAAAAAACACAGCAGAAATGAGTACAGCAAAGGAGTGGCTACAACTGCTCGGGGTGGTAGGAAATACAGAAGAAACAAAAACCTGAGAGGACAGGAATGCTCACATTGTAATAGTTAACCTAAGTTAAGTTCTCTCATTTGGGTGTCCTCAAGTGCTTGTTTCAAAGCCACAGTGTGCCATCTAGTGCTCCACTGACCACCTGGAGATCCTACCATGCAGCATGCTGAAAGCACACAACCAAAACCTTAGCAGAACTGTGGAAGTGAACTTTCTAAAAACACGATTACTTAAAACAAACAAGACAAAAACCCCAAGTAATACAGTTTGGTACAGTACAGATCCTGTTGATTTCTCTAAGTTGGTTCTAGTCTGTTCTTCTATGATATAATCACTCTTGCTTGTGAGAAAACTTTAGTAGTTGTCCATTGCTGAGCAAAGTCTGTTTGGGATTTTTCTACCCTTGTTGCTTAATGATAAATCTTCCATCCTGGATCTAGGAGTTAAAGATTCACAACTCTCACAAAACTGCTTTAAAATCAACCTAAACTCCTGCATAAACCTGCAGTGCAAATATGTACAGAACGTTCACAATTAAGTTAAATGGTTTGATTTATCTGAATTGCCCTTGAAATAAACGCAGCTGCATTTTGCATTCACGTATCCTCAAACCACAGCAGCCTTATCTAGAAGTAGATTTCATCTATTGCAACTTGCTGCCAAGAAGGGATAAGTAAGCAAATCAATCTTTGCTTGTTTAATGGATTCTGAATCCAGACAACAGCAGACAACATTCACTCTGCACAATCCATGCAACTCTTAACCACAGCTTTCCTACAACATGAGCATGCTCATCCTGCCATACACAGAGGACTTTGAAAACACTCTTGAATTTTCTTCCTCATATTTTTTCAAGCTGGTATTTCACTTCATTTCATCCTCTCATCGTCCAAGCTGACCACCTGGACCCCTTTAGTTTTCTTTCTCAGATTTTCCACATGGCAGATTACAGGTTCACTGAATCTGAGCGTTGAGGGTTTTCTCTCCAAGATTTTTGGGGCAAGTGTGAAGGGGAGGATGGCATGCTATCAAAATCAAAAGCAGGGAGTGCTAGTTTTTGGAACACTTCAAGGATGCTAGAGGACTCGGGTAGATGTTTTAACAAGATTCATTTCTTTATTCAGTTAACAGCGTAGAAAGAAGTAGTGCAGGAAAAGCAAAAGTTATCTCAGTATTTTCAAGAATTCTCATAATGGTGTTAATTGACTCAGTTTCTAGAATTAGTAACTTCAGAGAAGGTAGAAATGAAGAGACTCGTTAATGAATCCCAACACAAATGTTTTTGGTTTTTTTTTGCAGCAAGAGAAATCTCAGTACAGTGTTACAGTAGCTGAACAACTCACCATCACATCATAGCCTTCTTCTGCATCAGCAGGCTCGTTGATTACATTTTTGGATGACCCCATTGAGCTGTCATACCTGTGCCAAAACAAACTCAATTTTAGCTTCCCTGCAACATTTATGTCAAGGAAATCTGATGAACATGGTAATGTTTTCAGAGGACAGTTTCATTTGTAAAGCGTTTGTATGGCTCCGTATTAAAAGCATCTTGAGAAGAAAAACAAAAGAGGCTGACCCTACAGAAAACAAAACCTCTAAAAATTGTATAGAATGATAGAATTGAGTTGGAAGAGAACCTTCAAGGCCATCAGTACAACCCCTGTGCAATGAACAGGGACAGCCACAGCTCCATCGGGTGCTCAGAGCACTCCCAGCCTGACCTCTGTGTCTGAAGGGACAGAATCACAGAATCATAGGGGTTGGAAGGGACCTCTAGAGATCATCGAGTCCAACCCCCCTGCCAAAGCAGTTCCCTACACCAGGTCACACAGGTAGGCGTCCAGGCGGGTCTTGAATACCTCCAGAGAAGGAGACCCCACAGCCCCCCTGGGCAGCCTGTGCCAGTGCTCCCTCGCCCTCACCATAAAGAAGTTCTTGTGCACATTCATGCAGAACCTCCTGTGCTGCAGTTTCTGTCCGCTCCCCCTTGTCCTGTCTCCACACACTGCTGAAAAGAGCCTGGCCTCGCCACTTTGTCCCCCACACTTCAGATATTTATAAACCTGGATCAGATCCCCTCTCAGTCTTCTTTTCTCAAGGCTGAACAGACCCAGTTCACTTAGCCTTTCTTTATAGGGGAGATCCTCTAGGCCCTTCACCATCTTTGTAGCTCTCCCCTGGACTCTTTCCAAGAGATCCCTGTCTTTTTTATACTGGGGAGCCCAGAACTGGACACAGTACTCCAGATGAGGCCCCACCAGGGCAGAGTAGAGGGGGAGGATCACCTCCCTCAACCTGCTGGCCACGCTCTTTTTAATGCAACCCAGGATCCCATTGGTGTTCTTGGCCAAGAGAGCACGCTGCTGGCTCATGGTCAACCTGTTGTCCACCAGGATACCCAGGTCCCTCTCTGCAGAGCTCCTCTCCAGCAGCTCATCTCCCAGTCTGTACTGGTGCATGCAATTATTCCTCCCTAGGTGCAAGACCCTACACTTGCTTTTTTTAAACCTCATCCGGTTTCATACTGCCCAGCTCTCCAGCCTGTCCAGGTCTCACTGAACGGCAGCACAGCCTTCAGGCATGTCAGCACTGCCTCTCTGGGCACCCTGTGCCCTCAGTGCACAGAACTTCTTCCTTACACCCAATCTAAATGTCCCCTCGTGCAGTTTGAATCCATTTCCCCTTGTCCTACCCCAACAGATCCGCTCTCAGCTCTCCCTGTCCCTTCTCCTCTCGGGGCTGCACAGTCCCAGCCCTCATCCTGTCACCGCAGGGAGGTGCTCCTACAGCGAGTGCACAACGAGCAAAGTTCACCCAAAGGCGGGCACTTTGTCACGTGAACAGTACGCGCAGGTTCACCAAAAGCTGACAGCAAGGCAGCATCGCCCACAGCCGCCTCGCAGCCCCTCGGCCGAGCACACTGACATCCGCCAAGGGCTTCCCGGTTGCCACTGGCAACAGAGCTCCGGGCGCGGCCCCGCAGCACACAGCCGCCGGAGAAGGCCGCGGGCCCCGAGCGCCGTGTATGAGCGGGGCCTGGGGGCGTGAGGGGCAGCCCCGTCCCGCCGCCATCTTGCCTCGCCGCCGCTCCCCGCGTCGCCCCTCGCCGCCGCGCCCCTCCCCCGCGCCGCGGGTTCACTCACGCTCTCCGTCGCGCCGCTCCGTCCCGCCCGCGCGCGTCCCGCCGCGGTGACGTCATCGCATCCCGCCGCCAGCGCCCGTACGCCCGCCGTCGCGCGCCGCGCCCGCCCCCCCCCCCCCCCACACACCCCCCGCGGCCCGCAATCGCGCATGCGCCGCACGCACCGATGAAGGCATTGCCCTCACCTTGCCCGCCCGCGCCGCCCGCCGCTGGGGGGCGCTGCTGAGCAGCGAGGCGCGGTGCTCGCTCCCTTCTTTCGAGGTGCTGCGCTCGGCAGCGGGTCGGGCCTGCTTTGTGCTGGCACCCGCCCTCCCCGCACAGCCTGGCAGCGTTCCCGTTGCACGGCCTCACTTGTATGCGTGCGGACGGGAAATCTGACATCTGAGTCAATAAAAGTCGCTATTAGATTGTGGGGTTTTTTTAATCAAAATGACGTTTCTTACACGGGCAGGAAACTGCAACTGCCATGTTTTACTGTCACATCTTCTGCTCCGGAGACGGAGAAGCATCAAACCCATCCAACCCACGCAAACCTCCATTCACCACTAACGGATCTCAGCGCGCCCATCCCCGCGCGGGATCGGCTCCGCTCCTTTCCCACCGCGCGTGTACGCGCTGCTCCCGCTCGGAACTGCCCGCACTACGACGACGCGCTCCGCCCGAGCGGGACAACCCCCGCTCCCTCCCCCTGCAAGCACAAAGGGAGCGGCGGGCACGAGGGGGAGCGCTGCCGGCCCGAGCCGCGCGCAGGCGGCGTTGCGGACCCCCATTCCCCGCCCCTCGGAGCGTTGCCCTGCTCGGCGGAGCGATGCGGCGGCGGCCGCTGCTGGCCTGGGGCCTGATCCTGATCCCGATCCTGGGCGCGGCGTACGGGCAACACCGCGCAGATTACGACCGGGAAGCGCTGCTCGGAGGGCAGGTGGGCGGCGGGGCCGGGGGCGGCGGGCCGGGCCGGGCCGGGCCGGGGATTGAACGCGTGGTTCGCTCTCCCGCAGGAGGAGGCGGAGGAGTACGCGCGCCTCAGCCCGGAAGAGCAGCAGCGGCGGCTGAGGGCCATCGTCCGGAGGATCGACGCGGATAACGACGGCCTGCTCGGCACGGGTAACGGCGCTGCGCGGCGCGGCGCGGATGGCTGCGGGCTCCGGGCTTTGTGTGCGTCTGGGGATCGTCCGCCCGGAAAGCCCAGCCCCGAGACACCGTGGCCGGCACACGCCCGAGGGCACGGCTCCGTCCCCGAGTGCGGCTGGCACGGCTCCGCCCGGGGCCGGTGAGCTGCCTCGCTGGGAGGAGAAGTGCGGTGTGATTGAGGTCGGCGCCTCGCAGACGCATTGCGAGAGGCGGCCAGGGCCTGGGGAACGGCTCGGATATGGTGAAGGATGCGGGTTCCCGCCGCGCTGATGAAATGTGCCGCGTCTGGTCCTGAGTCCGATGAAAACTTGCTTTCCCCTCCTTTCCCAAGAGGAAAGTCCAGAGGAATGCCTTCTTACACAAAGAAGTGGAGGGGGATGAAGCGTTCCCAGCTGTTCTCAGTGCCTCCCGAGATGCTCTTTGAGGACTTTCTCCTTATCAGCGTGCTTCATTTGGAGGCAGACAGAGATGTGAGCCCAGGAGCTGGACCTGACGGTCCTTGCAGGTCCCAGGATGTTTGTGATGGCACTACTCCTGATGAATGGCACTGGACACAGCACTCAGTGCTTCAGTGCTGGAAATAACTACCCGTAATGTTGCATTGCAGTTTCTCAATTAGGTCTCGTAGGCAGCAGTGGCTTTGTGCATTTAGTGTCCATACCTCCTTGTGTGTAATCAATTCAGACGAATATCAAGTTATTTCCTTTGGTATTACACATTTAGTACGCAAAATGTAGTTGAAAAATCTCGTGTTGCTGTTCAAAGATGCTTAAATAAATTAAATAAAAGATGCATTGATGCTCTGACCAAGAAGCACACAGTAAAAGATTTCAGCCATCCCCTTTTGGGCACCTGAAAATAGCTGAGGCTAATGAGATATCTTCTCCTAATATTCATAAAGTCAAGAAATTTAATGTATGTGTGTGAAATTGTGTGTGAAATATGTTAAGCTTAACTTGTTTTAGCTATGTTTCTATAAAAACAGATAGCTTCAAAGGATTCCCAAGATATGTAAGGTTTGATTTCAGCTCCCAGTAAAAGAAAAATCCTGATTAATGTCTTTGGGTCAAGCTGACCTAACTCCAGCATCCACCAGTGAGCCTGAAGTCGGTGTGCTTCCTCAGGTGAAAACAAAGATCCTTCCTTATGGGATATGTTTAGCGATCTAGCTGGCTGTGCACTCGCAGTCATTTCTTCCCACGTGTGTCAGATTGGTGCATCAAACTTTGTCTGGCAGCATCAATACGAACCAATCTGAAGTGAGCACAGACCATGTACGAGTAGGGAAACGGTCCTATCACAGCCGTAGCTGTGATCTGTTCTCTCACTCAGTTAAGGGATAGCCCAGACGAAGGGTAATGCTTTGCTTTCTCCAGCCTCTTGCCTACTTGCTTGCATCTCAGTTGTGAAGTGTGTTCCAGCCCTGTGTTATCTTAGCAGGTTTTATCACGTAGGTTATTCTGACTTTTTGTTCGTCTTCTGATTTTTCTCAGATGAGCTGAGCTCCTGGATACAACAGTCATTTAAACACTATGTTACACAAGAAGCTAAGCAGCACTTCCACGACTATGACAAGAATGGTGATGGATTAGTGTCTTGGAAGGAGTACAACTTACAAATGTACGATCGTGAAATTGATTTTGATGAGAACACTGTCCTGGAGGATCAAGAAGAGGAATCATTTCGACAGGTAAAATGTTTCAGCGTCAGTTTCTGAAAGCTGCTGGCAAAAGGAAACAATATTTGTTTATTGTGATGGAACAAGATGGGTAGGGAAACTGTAGCAGCTGGCACATGTTTTAACACTTTCATTTATCTGAGATAGGGGAGTAATTAAAGGGAAGTAATGGAGTATTAAGCCTGCTACCAGCAGAACACAGAATGAAATCATGCCTCGTGAATATACTTTGCCAGCTGAGTGGAGGATCAGTCTACCTGCAGAGTATTGCAGAGCAGAGTCACCAGAAAATAACTCAAAGCAAGGTGGTAATCTGTTAAACTAGGTCTGTAGCCTAACCAGCGTCCTGTCCTTCCTGCAGCTCGGGCTGGGAGCACTGCTGCTGGACTTGAAGGAAGCCTTGTACTCACTGGGATCCTCAGTACTCCTTAAGCCCCCTCAGTGAACTTATCCATTTGTCATTCATTTCTGAAACGTGTGCTTTGGGGTGCTGATACTGCATGTGCACTTAAACAGAGAGAAAGCAATAGCAATTTGGGCATTTTAATCAATCCAAATGCAACCCTGGTAGATGAAACTGGGTGAATAAGCAATAGAACTTACACATTGATCTCATGTATGCAAATAAATACTTAAGAATGAACAGGAAAGTGGCAAGAGAGACAGGGAGGGAAGATTCATCAAGAATCTTCTGTAGCAAAACTTGTTTCTTTTCAAGTTATGCTTTTGTAAGTGCATGTACGTGTTTTCCAAAAAATAATAAGTGAGTCTGTAGGCTAGCCTGGCCTGAGTTCTGGTGGCTGCTTTAACTAAAGCAGTAGTCATGAATGCTATAGTATTGACAGAAATGAAGTTAGTTGAAAAGGACAGTAAGCAACAGATTTTATGGAGTGAAAACAAACTGTAAGGCTTCAAAAGTCACTTAATTAGATAGCTTTAAAATAAAACAACATTTTGAGTGGAAATTCCCATCAAAATACTGAGCCCTGTTTGAAATGTTGCTATTGTACTAAGCTGATAGAAGTCCTGGTTGCTTATTTATGCTGTTTTGTTGTGACTGCTGGATGGGTTTTCCTGCTTGCTGACTTCTTCAACTGATATGGCAAAAGCAAAATCAGCAGCGTTGCACCTGCATCATGCATCAGCTGTCTCCAGCTGTACTTCTGGAAATTAACGATTCTGCTCCAATTAACAGTGGGAAATTGGACAATTACGGATTTAGAACCGACATCATGTAAAGCTATGAAGTCACCAGAAGGTGGCAGACTTGCTCGTCATTTCTCCAAAAAGCCCTTTTTTCCATCAGTAGTTCAAGTTGATTTTGCAGCTTGTAAAGGTGCAAGCTTAACATCACCTCCTAGGGAGCTCTTAAAGCTGGCTGTAGCCCAGTTGGTGATACCAGGAAGCCCCACGCTCCATCTTAGCCCAGAACCTGGCTCAAAACAACAATCTCTTGACTTCAGCCCATGCCCATAGTGCCCTGCAAAGGGTTTAAACCTTAAGGAGAAGCAGATAGCCATGTGGTCGTTTGAGGAGACAAAAACTTCCCAAGTTAAAATGGTGCCTTCCTACTGCCATTGTCAGTGGTGGAGCGGAACGACTGACTGATATTCCTTTGAAATTCATGTTTGCAAGTCACTTTGTCTCTGATTTTTTTGTCAGTATGCCCTTTGTTATATTTGTCCCTTTTCTTCATCACATGATTTCTTTGATTGTTAATCAGGCATCCAGTGGGTTTTGATTTTCACTGTCTTAGCTATGGTAATTGCCTGAGATAATTGCCCAACTACATATTTTTTGGATGCCTGTTTCAAATAACCACAGCTGTGAAGCCTATTAACCCACTTTTCTACTTATAGAAGGACCTGGGTGTTCTGGTGGACAGCAGGTTGGCTGTGAGCCCGCATTGTGCCCTTGTGGCCAAGAAGGCCGATGGTTTTCCTGGGGTGGATTAAAAAGAGCGTGGCCAGCGGGTGGAGGAGGTGATCCTCCCCCTCTGCTCTGCCCCAGTGAGGCCACATCTGGAGCACTGTGTCCAGTTCTGGGCTCCCCAGTTCAAGGCAGGCAGAGAACTGCTGAGGTCATCCAGCAGAAGGCCACAGAGAGGGCAGGGGGGCTTGGAACAGCTCCGTTGTGAGGAAAGGCTGAAAGCCCTGGGGCTGTTCAGTCTGATGGAGAGACGGCTTAGGGGGATTTTTATCAATGCTTATCAGTATGTAATGGGCAGGAGTCAAATGGATGGGGCCAGGCTCTTTTTGGTGGTGCCCAGCAACAGGAGAAGGAGCAGTGGACACAAACTGGAACACAAACAGTTCCACGCAAACATAAGAAAGATATTCTTTACTTGAAGGGTGATGGAGCACTGGCACAGGCTGCCCAGAGAGTTGGTGTCCCCTTCTCTGGACATATTCAGAACCCACCTGGATGCTTTCCTGTGCAACCCACTCCAGGGAACCTGCTTTAGCAGGGGGTTGGACTAGATGATCTCCAGAGGACCCCTCCAGCCCTACAATTCTGTGATTCTATTTAACTCTCAGCCAGTAACAGCTTTTCTTTAAAAATACAATTAATTATTATGCAGACTAGTTATGCTCTTATACTTTCTTAAATCTGCTCTTTATGAATGGGATTAGCCTAGCTGTGAGAAAAAACATCTCAATAAACAAGAGAGAAAGTAAGAAGTATGACTTCAAATGGTTGCTTGTGAAGTACTTATGATCTGCAGCTTGGTGGCTTCTGCCTTATCCAGATCAAAGTAACACCGAGGGCACAGTACTCATGAGATTCCAAAACTTCCACAGCTCACAACACACACACTTAGAGTAGGGATTTGTTATCACTGATTTGGGTCTTTATTTTGTCTGGAGAGAGTGAATGGAATGGAGCAAGCAAAAAGAAGCAAGTCTTTGTGCATTTAGAGTACAGAAAAAAGGGGGTGTGAGACGTTCAGAAATAGTAACTTGCCAATTTCTGGTGGGTAAATGAGATATAAATTCAGAAAGTTAAATTCAAGAGTTAGAATTGGTGATGGATACTGTAATGATCGTTGTACTCCACTGGGTTAGCTTGGTAAGTGGTTACTTGGAAAAGAGTAAGGACAAGGTCTTCTCGTTATCTCCCTTTTATGTTTTGGAAGCCTTGATTGTATTTCAAATGTCTCAAACTGGAAAGAAAAAAAGATTTGTAGGTTCTTAAAACAGTACCCCCTCAATTAAAAGTGCAATTCTCACTGCTTTGGATACGCTCTTCTCAGTGGAAATATAACATCGTTGTAATACAAGTTGGTAATGTGAAACAATTAATATTCTAATGAGTTTACAGACAGCTACTGTAATGTTTTTCCTTTTCATTAAGCACTCTAACTAAATCTATTTTCTAAGCTTCATTTAAAGGAGAAAAAGCGTTTTGAAAAAGCTAATAGGGATGATGATCCTGGTCTGAATGTGGATGAATTTATTGCTTTCGAACATCCCGAAGAAGTGGAGTATATGGCGGTAAGATTTAGAAGGAAATCTTTATTGGCCTTTATTAGTGTGTGTAGAGGCAACGTCGTTTTGATGCCCTGGTGCTACAGGAAGCTTTTGAGCAGCTCTGCATATTGCTTTTCCAGACCAAATGAAAAATCAGATGGGTTCAGTGCTGGAGTTCAGAAGCATTTTCAAGAACTGCTGCTGCACAACTGTCTCAGACTTTTGGAATTGTTCTGACATGGCCATCTCTAAAACTGCTAGGTTGGAAATAGTTTAGACAAAAGTTTCAGGCCCAGTTCAGAGTTAAAAAGTAAAGTTAGAGGAACTTAAAATAAACCTTTCCTGGCAGAGGAACTGTTCAGGTGCCAGATACTCCCACCTTGTTTAAAGGGAGACAGTGGTAACTTTTCTGGCCGAAACTCGAGCACTGCAGCCTTTCTGGAGCTTTAATACTGACTGTACTGTGTTCAGTTGGGGTGTTGATGATTCAGGCCAGCAGCACTTTGGTGCTGATGGCACGTTTCCTCACTGCTGTGGCTGCTGGTGTCTTTCCAGCCCTGCACCCACAGCTGACTCCAGTTAGGAGCACGATGCTGCTTTGCTGCAGCAGGGCCTTCACGTCTGCCTGTCTTGTGCTGCACAGCTTCAGGCCAGGAGGAGCTCAGTGAAAACACAGCTTCAGTTTGTGTTGGCATAACTTGGTTATGAGCAAACAAGAGCTACTACAAGAACAGGCATGCTGACTTCACTGGGAAGCAAAGCACTATGAGAATAAATGTTTTTTTCCAACAATTTCAAACATTTCAGTCATGCAACGAAGCAAATATGTTGAAGGAAGAAAAAGAAATAAGATAATTACAGATTTGTGCAAATTAATGATCTTAGCTACTGGGATTGTTTTGAATTCTGTTGAAGGATTCCAACTCAGTGTACACCCTGCACATTTGATTTTCATAAAACCTAACAACCTAAACTAAGAATGGGCCTGTTTTGTTGCACAGGAACCAATTATTTGCACTAGTCTGTATAAAACAAGAGAAGCAGGTTCAAATTCTAAAAGCCTTTAGTTTAAAGGTTTCATTGTAGCTCTAAAACGATTGCTTGCTTTTTCTCTTCATTGCAAGACTGATAAATTGGTATTTTGTTGTTTGTTTGTATGTATGCAAAAGGACTTTGTCCTTGAGGAGGCTTTAGAAGAGCATGATAAAGATGGCGATGGATTTGTGAGCCTGGAAGAATTCCTTGGTGATTACAGAAGAGACCCAAGTAAGGAAAAGGGGTGAGGGGAACAAAAGCTTTTGGAAAGGGATGAATTATATGCGTCTTCGTTTCCAGCTTTTAGTACCTCCACCTACAGGCTCTGAGTAACATTACCCTGTCTTTCAGAACAACTCAGTTTCCTGTACCCTACATAGTAGAGCATTATTTCAGTCTGTTGTGTCTTTGGTGGTAGCTTGTTTGCAGCCCACTGTTTCCTCATCAGCTACTTCTTTCCCCAAAGACTTACGCATAAAATCCCTATCACTAGGTAGGTAGCTAAAATAAGCCTGTTTTGAAAGTCTGCAGTATTGCCCCAAGTCTGTTGAGCCTGTGCTAATTAAGAGCTTTGCCTCTTTGCTGGCTGTCACAGATGAACCTCTCTGGATGTGTAAGCAGGGGAACAGAAGGTTATTAGAAGCTCAGTGTAGCCTTTCAAGTTTTGTAATTGCACATGCTGCACAATGCCAATTCTCTGCCTGATTTGGGGACACTTATTGATTCAAAGCTTTTCCCTACTTTCCTCCATCTGTTGAGTGCTGGGGTGACCACCATCTGAGGGCTCTTGTACTGCCATGTTACTGTCATGTGACACTGTTAACATGATAGCTGCGATGTGATTGCTCTACAATAATGACAGAGTAATCTTAACCCAAAGTGAGTAGTGTGAAATTTCTCTGTCATCCACCTCAGATTTTTCTTGTTTTCTTGTTAGATTTCCAGGTAAGTAGGAAACTATCAATTTAGCAGCAGATTCTGTATGCAGTATGCTTCCTCTGCTCTCAATTCGGGTGACTGTGGAGGTGCTAGACTGCTCAATTGTTGGTAACATGACTTTAATGTCCCTGATGTAGGTTGGTTCGGTTGTAGTTTTACTCTCTTAAAGTTACCTTAGCTTTAAATTATGAATCTGTACAAGTTGTGGGCGGGGAGTTTATATGTAGGCAGATACATTTATTAAATATACAGGGACTGGTCTGTAAGGCTTGTCTTTGTGGAGTGAAATCATTTTTGTTATGTTTTATGAGACTAAATTCACTTGATTTGCCCAGCAGAAGAGGTGAACACATTGATTATAAGGAAAAGAGTGGATTTAAACTTAACAAATGTTTCCTCCTAGCTGCCAAGGAAGATCCAGAATGGATACTTGTTGAGAAGGATCGATTTGTGAATGACTATGACAAGGATAGTGACGGGAAACTCAACCCTCAAGAGCTGATGTCCTGGATAGTACCTAATAACCAGGGTATTGCACAGGAGGAGGTAAGCGTGTTGACTGGTTTAATTATCACAGTTTGGAATTTATTTAATGCAGCAGTATTCTGAAGGTGTCACAGGATGATGGTGCATCAAAGTGATGGATGAATTCAAACTTACCACGCCTTAGTAGTTGTAAAAGAACACTTAGTAGATCTTTGCAAAGATTCTTTTACGTGCTTTTCCAGTTCGGTGAAGAGCGTGGGTCCCTGAACTGGGAAAGGCAAATCTGAAGCTCCTATCAAGTGTGGGAATGTTTGTAAATTAACAGTGTGCTATTCTATGTGTTCATCTGGTTTGACTTAAGAATTCAGTCTTTTAAACAGTTGTTTAAAAGTTAGCAGAGGTAAAACTGGTGAGGCATACAAATAAAAGGAGCTGTTACATAGGGCAGAATTTTGAAAACAAATATTGATGGTTCAATTGCCATAATTTGTACAGAGTTTGTGTAAAAGTTTGCATTTACCTGAATAGAAGAAAATAGAAGGATTCTGTGTTTCAAAAGGCTGTAATGCAAACTTGCATAATGATAATCAAAAGGGTTTAATCAGTGGTAGAATACCCTGATAGGTTTAAGTGGATTCTCATTTTAGTCATTTGTTTTGCTTGTAGCAGGCAATAGGAGTATGCAGTGTTCCCAGACAGCCTGTGTTAGTGGGACTTTCTAGTTCTGCTGGCAACTTGTTTATCTTCATGTGTGCGGGTCTGATTTTGTTTCCATCGCACGGAAAGATTTTGGTGTTGTGACTGGCAGCAACAATAACCAGCTCCTCCTCTACCTCCAGAATTACCCTTACAGGCAGGAGATGCTTTGTATCGAGCAGCATGGATCACTTCTGGGCTGGGACATGCCTTTGCTGGTGTCCCACCTCCTCCTATTTTAGCTGTGCTGAATACATTAGAAGCAGCTTAGGCAGCACGCAGCGCTGGCTGGGGTGGCAGGAAGCCGTGCTATGAGGCTGCACGAGCAGTGTTTTTGTACACGAGGATCTGTAAGCTTTTGTGCAGGCTTGGTTCAGCATCTGACTCTTGAGGGGGACTGAAGGGAAGGGCTGTGGTGGATAAGATCTCAGTTCTGCAAGAAGCCTCGTTGGTTTCTCTAACGGGCTGCTTTTCCTTCAGTTAACGTGAGGGCTTACAAACTCACCTATCCCAACCTTGGTGAATTCTATGATTTTATACGGAGCCAAAGACATTGGAAGAAGTAGAAATAGAAGGATTCTCTAAATGATTGTATTTGTAGATGTTTAGTACATAAAACCAAAAATCATTTCAGACTGGGAACTCCTCTGCTACTCAGAAATAACAAGTGTGCTAGAGCTGCTGTGCTAGCTTGTTAGCTTCGAGCTACGTAATTCTTGTGAATAAGATATAACTAAAATATTCTACATTTCTTGTTTTACTGCTGAATTTCCCTCCTTCTATAATACAAAACTGCAGGGCTTGTGTTTTCTGCAGACCTCATGCTGACAGCGTGTGCATCGGTGGCCACTGCCATGCAAAGGGAAGAGAAGGCAAGGTGGTGAATTTTTGCTCTTTTAATAATGTCCTCAGAGTAAAGCAGTGGCTCTGACATTAATATTTTGATCGAGGATTGACGGTGAGGTTAGAGATTTAAGACTGTGCCACTGAATAAAAAGAGCGAAGGGAGACAACCTCAGGAGACTGAGGTTCTTTTCTGAACGTTAGATTGGGTCCAGCTTGTAAGAAACAAGAGGGTTGTGACATCACTCTGACAAAAATGCATTTATAAATGCTCATATCTATTAACTCTGCGCGCGGTGTCCCATTTATTTTTAGGCTCTGCACCTGATTGAAGAAATGGATCTGAATGATGATAAAAAGCTTTCTGAGGCAGAAGTTCTGAAGAACCAGGACCTGTTTCTGAACAGTGAAGCAACGGATTATGGCAGGCAGCTTCAGGATGAGCGTTTCTACCATGAAGAACTGTAGATTATTTATTTTGTAATCTGTTTTTCTTCCTTTCATTGGGAGCCTTTGTTAAAAGCACTCACTTTTCAGCTTTGTTGCAAGTGCTGTAATTACAAAAGGATAATGTTTGTGTAAATACTTTGCATTAAAAACTAAATTGCCCTCCTGCAGACTTCCTTAGGCCTCTTCTTGCCTTCAAAATTAATCTTAAATACTTAACTCCAAAATTACATGGCAAGGGGAAAAAAATTAGTTAAGGTATAGTGTGGTACTGTGCAGGGCTGTGTGACTACACTTCAAATAAATGGGTAATCTAAATGCTTGTGAAGGAATTCGAAACAGAAAATGAGACTACTATTTTTTCTAATCAGTTTAATTAGGGAGGAGAGCAGGGAAGATAGAGGGAAGATGTTTAGAGTGACTATTAACTGTGTTTTATTTAATACATTTGGAGAAACACTTAGGTTAATGCCTCAATTGTTTAAGAGGTTTCTACTTAATTTTAAACGTTTCCTATAATGTGTTTTATTGTATTATAAAAAGAAAAACCTGCTATTTTTACATCTACAGACAAGGTTTGTTTTTATGTACAATTCTACAACACTGGCGATACGATGGTGTTTTACATTGTCAAGATCCTCTTCATTTGTTGGATTAAAACTAAAAAAATCCCATGTGTCTGTGTGTCGTGCATTTATTACACACTGTGGGTGTGGGTGTGCTCCTTGAAACGTGAGCAGTGTGCAGCAGTGTATTGATTTGAGAATGACACCTGAATGCTAATGGGAATACTGAGAGCAACTCCACTACACCGCACGAAGGTTGTGGTGCATTCTTTGCCACGTTCGTAGGTTCTGTGTGATGAAGGTTTATCATCAGATCTAGCTGCCAAAAAAAAAGCCAAGTCTGTATTTAGCATTTTCTGTACTTCAGTTTAGGAAAGTACACCTGCTCACTCCTCATCCTAGAAAGTCACTGCAGTGAGATGAGTGCTGTGAACAGGGCACTGCGAGGGGAGCTGCACCCTTCCCAGGTCTGCAGCTCTTCCTCTAATTTTACAGACATAGGAAAGGAGTACTTCAAAAGGAGACAGTGTCATTGTTAATGTAAGGTGGATTTGGGGAAGTGCTCAGCTCTGTCCTTAACAGTGCTGCATTCTGTTGAATGTTTCAGCAATTCCTAGAGTAAATTAATGTAGATTTCTTTCGAATTCTGATAATGGTTTCAAGATTAGACTTCTTTAAGAATAAAAGCTTAATAGTGCTTCGCAGTCTTAACAAGATCTGTGGCTTTTGATAACTTAATCTAGCATCTAGGCTGCCCAAAGCAGCCGTGCACCACTTCTGCTCACCGACACCCATCCAAGACAGCGCAGGAGCCATGGGGAAGCAGCTCAGCTCTGCTGTGCATGGGGAGGGGCTGTCCCTCACCCTGCATGTCTGAGCCATGCTTTCCCTGCCACGTCTGACAGAAGGTTTTGCACAGCGTTTGAGCTTTAGAAGTGACCACACGAGCTCAAACATGGAAAGTGCCTGGAGACAATGGAGTGTCTGTTGTGCTATTGCTTCGGCAGGTACAGCTGATTGCACGTGGGGCATCCTGCAGCTGAGCAGACCTCCAAGAGGCACTCTGAACTCCTGACACATCTGTGTGCCAACTCCAGCAACACACAGAGAAGACAGAAAAAACGTGGGACAGCTCATGCCTGCTTTCTTAGGGCTGCAGTATGAGCAGCCTGTGTTTCTGCCTGTCTTGCTTGCTTCCCTCATTTTCTCTCCAATCACAGACCTCACCAAACAGACAAAACCAAGTTATTTTGGAAGCTGAGAGCAGGCAGCTAACACTGCATTTCGCCCCGGTATCACCTTCTGAAGACTCAGAGCATATCTGATCAAACTGCCAAACTTCTGCCTGCACGGCTTCTGGGGGCCTGGCTCAGGCTGTGGACAGATGGGACCGCCCTAAATAGATGGACCAAAAGAAACACACACATCCACCCCAAAAACCTCACACCAGCAAGATGCTGCCTGAACTGCTTGGAAAGGTATGTTTGTTTCTCACTGAAGTTACTCTGGGTGTTCAGCATCTGCAGCTACAAGCATCCTTTCTTCCTCTGTCATGAAAAATAATTTCAAAACACCACCAAAAGCCATCCAAGCTTGCCAGAAAAACCTCTCAGTGCTGGTTTGGAGGCGGTTATTATACATAACATGTAAGAATTCCTTTCCTGGGCAGAGGTAGTGTCCCGTGTAAAGTGTTCTGTGTGTTTCTTACAGGAATAAACATCACAGTAACTGAAAATTCCAGCACATGCACACACATCAAGCCACAAGAACTTGGTTCACAACACAGAATCCTTTATGCTGCATAAATGCTATTCACATGGATGTGTACTCCAACCCCTGGGAATGCCGTTGGCGTGCAGGCATAAGGAAAGGCTTGTTCATGAGGACTATTATTTTACTGGCCTGTCTGACCTATCAAAGCAAAAATGGAAGATATTGAAAAGGCAATCCACAAGGAGCACACTGCAGATAACTGAAGAGTGCAATTGTTCTGAGAAAGCTAGAAGTGATCTTTTAAATTCTAAGGACAGCAGGAAATCAGGAACGAGTGATGTTGAGTATTAGGCATAATCACTTGCACAGCTGACATGTGATTCAGCTGATCAGTATTTCTGGCACTGCAGGACTGCAAACAGCACAAATGCTTTTACCAGTCCTCTGCTCCCCTTTCTAGCTCTCATGGGAGGAGTCTGGGAGGAGGAGGTGAAGGATCGCTGTCATTCCTGAGCTCCTGATGAAGCTGTGGGTTCTGCATTTCTACTCAGCAAAAAAATTACATCAGAACTACTGGGGATGTTTCTAAATGAGGATATATGCAGAATATTTGCTAATCAAGGCAAAGGAACCTAACCTAGTGCTCCTGACACTAGACAGTTCAAGGTATTACCCAAATGCCCTATTTTCTACCTGGTGCTGGCCCTTCCACACCCACAAGAACAGAGGTACTGCTCACAGGAGGGAAGGTGACTTAAAGGTGTCTAAACTAGCACAGCCATGGTTAATTCTGGAGCCACTGATAATCAGCAGCAAGCATCTTCAGCAGATGCTGTGGTTACAGAGCACAACCAGTGCTTCATTCTGTGTTCAATACAATGAAAAAGGAGCATCAGGTGTGAAACTACAACCAGTAAGTGTTCTGGGGGATTCCTCCTCCATGTATGGTACCCCTCCAGCCTCCTTGTCCCTAAAAAGGATGACTGAATCCCTCGGTTTCCTAAAGGTTAGGGATTCCCCTCATTAAAGCATAGTGACCAGGAACAAAGCACAAGGAATTAAAGCACTTCTCAGGGGGAACATTGCAGCAGCTCCCTGGGAGCAAGCTGCATATACCCACACAGTGCTACACTCTGTGTGATGAAGGGCTTTTCAGAGAGGTGGATCAGGAAGGTTCAAACCCCCATTCACGACAGCACAGAGAATCTCACCAGCAGCCACAGGACATGGGCTCCCAAACAGCTCAGTGAGCGTGGGCCCTGCTGCCCTGCCAGCACTTGCAGGCAGCTCAACGCCTTTGGGTCGAGCTGAGCTAAGCACAACTAGAAAGCAGCTAACCATCTTGGAGGGACAAAATGTTTTTTCTTTGCCTTCACTAGATGTGTGATTCATGAACTCCAACAGCAGCAAAGCTATCAACTTCAAAAGCTGTAATTTGGAAATGAGAAAGACGAGACTCCACTTTAGATAGACTGAGATAAGACATTCTTAACGAGACTCTCTCAGAACACATCAAGTGTCATGACTTGATCTGTGCTCATGCCCTCAGAATGTGCTTTTTCAGGCAATTGTCACTTGTGAAAGAAACCTCTGTTCAGTCCCCCCCTGCACCCCTGCAGCGAATCCTTGCATTTCTCCCTCTCCCTCCCATGTGTTATGAAGATATTTTCCTGCCACTCGTGACAACCAAACAGATTCCCAGCTGTTTTGCCCCCCCCGCCTGCATTCAGTTTCCCTTTCTGTGTGTGTTCCCTGTGCCCTGCATCGCTGTCAGGAAGAAGACATGCTGCTTCTATCTTCCAGCAACCAGGACGAGTTGCTAGCCAGGTGACCACAGAAAACTCCATCCACTCATTGCTGCAGCTCTCTGAGCAGCTCTCTGTGCCCCACTGGATCTCAACAGAGCCAAGACTTCCTCCCTTCCCAAGGGCTGCCCCCATGGGGCAGTAGGAGAGCTGGTAGAGCTGGGCATCACCAGCAGTGCTAATGAGTTACAGCTATTAGCTCAGACACACTCTTGGTGTGGAAGGACACGTCTGGGCAACTAGAGTAGAGTTTCTTCCTTTTTCCTACTCGTTAAAAATATCAGAGAGTGTTTTAAAATCCAGAATCCCTAACATATCCCAGGGAGGTGGACAGAGTACTTGTAGCAATGGTATTTTGAAGAGGGTTTCACGGAAGCATCAGACATGGCTAACCTTTATGTGTCTGCTTGCAAGCCTTTGTCTCAGCACAGTGCTGGGTGTGGGCATGCTGACGGTTCACAGATGCACTTATTAAGCTTCACTTCAGGTCCTTCTGCTAATAAAACTCTTACCTCTTTTGCCACAAGTGTTTCTAGAGTTTGGATTTTACTTCTAAATTTCACATATCCTGCTTATTCATAGCAACATTTGCATAAGGGGAGGCAAATCAGAGCACTTCTCTGTATTCACTTGTAGGTATCTCTGCGCACGTGCTCAGACACCTGCACAATTACAACATCCTCACTTTAACCAGTCTTGAAAAGCATTCTCATTTGCAAAACAGAGTTTTGCAGCTCAGTCCCTGTGCATGCATCCAGGGCTCTGCCAGCTCCAGGCGGTGCGAGAGAAACGTGGCACAAACATACATCTCTTTCATTTTGCTTTTCTATTCTGTGCAAGACCACGTTGTTACCTAACAGTTTGACTCTGGTTTCCTCCTCAGTTTCTCTCTCTGTATTGTGCTGGCTTCCTTTGCATTTTAATTGCTCTCTCCCCTCCTGCAGCTGATCAAAATCACATCACTGAATTTTTCTTCTTTCTTTTTGCCAGCCGCTCACATGCACACATGGCGAGGAGCAGACTGACACCACTTGACATCTCCGTGCTTCCTCATTTCAATATTAACTGTTAACCAGAAGAGAAACTGGTTTGGTGCGAGGGTGCTGTGTGCACGCGTGCCTGTGTGTGTGAGCGAGAGCTTTTTTTCCCCTCTCTGTCCCTTCACAGCTATAGGTCATCACACCGAGCTGCCTGAAACTGCCTGATGCTATTTTTCACCAGCGTGACTTTAGAAGAGACGGTTGTGTGGATGTGCTGCCCTTTCTGCCTTGGCTGGGGCATAGGAACAACTGTAAAGCTCAGTGCCATCGCTGCCATCTGAGAGCCACCCTGCCAAAGGACCCTTTGCCCTCCCCAGGCCGAGAATAATGACACAGATGCAGTTTAAAGATGCATTTTGGGTAAGTGAGCATTTCTCCTGTGTTTCCTCTACTAAATGTGTATGTATTTAAAATATTTTGTAAATACAGCTTGGCTCTAAATCCGATTTTGAGCTGATTTTATCCTAATTCTGTGTTTTAAATTCAGTTCATTAAAAAAAAAAAAGAAAGAAGGAAATTTGTCCCCAAGTAAAAGCACACTGTCAAGTGTGGGGGAGAAGGAAAGTGGAAACACTGGACAGAATGGCAATCAGTCTGGATAAAACCACTGACTTTTTCAGCTTCTGTGTTAGGTCCAGGAGCTGCTTTTGGAAGGGCACTGGACCTGTCCACCTCACGGTCCTTAAAGCACTTGCTTGCCACGAGCCTCCTCTGTTTTAGGAGCGGTTCCTCTGAGCAGGTGTGCTCTCACCAGTTACAGTCTGAATTCTCCAACACCTGCCTGCAGAATTTAGCAGCATCAGCAAAGCCTGCCAGGTGCAAAGTGCAGCTCACCCACCTGTGGAGCCCACGGCTGTTGTTATGTGCCATCGGGCAGGGGCAGCACGTCCAGCAGCACGGGGCAAAGAACTAGAGGTGTTGCTTGAGAACCAAGCCTCAGTGCTCACAGCTGCTTCAAAGGTGGAGGCATTAAGGAGTTAGAAAAAATAGAAAACAAACCTAAAAACATAAACCCAAACCATTGCCAGGTTGGGTAAATAGCACGTTCAGTAGTTCCTCCTGTCGAGGCAAATGTTTTTCCAGCATCTGGTATTGACTTAAATAAAGACACGAAGGCAGATGAAATCCTCCTGCCACTCTCCTGTCAAGCCAAGTAGGACTGGTCCTTCACTGTGTATTTGCTTTCTGTGCTTTCTTTCCATCCACCCTTCCTCCAGGGTAAGCCCTCTCCCAGTCTGAAGGCGATGGGCAAACAGCTGCAGGGCAGTGCTTTCCTCCAGGCACCTCCAGCCCCCACTCTTCTATCTAATTTAACCAGTTAAAAAAACTGTAATGAGGAAATACAAATGTTCCTTTTGATGTTAACCCAAACTGTGCCAGAGCACACCCACACAAAGCTCTCCCTTACTCTTCTTTATTCAGTTACTAACTGCATGCTCAAATGCACAGGGCACGACACAACCACAACCCAGAGCAACTGCAGGAAATGCAGCTTTTGCATTTCTCAACATCCTTCCACACGGTGCAATCTGACTTTTAGAACCGACACATTTTGTCTATTCACTTTCCAGGATCTTGGTTTTTAGCTGGGATAAATCAGGCATGCCCCATGAACTCAGCAGGGCGATTAATGCCACCCCACAATCTGGCCGGGCCGGTTCTTTGTGGCTCTTCCTCCCCAAGCTTCTCTCCTGGCCTTAGTCATGCTACCATGAATATCATCCTGGCCTGGCTTTGAAGTTACCATCTGCTTTAAAGGAAAGCGTCTTTGCTTTTAATATTGTTTGTCTTGAACATAATGCTGCCAAGCTTGATTAATGGGACTGACCTATATCTGGATGTGCTATGGTAGTTTTAGCTGTGCAGTAATAAGTCTTTTAAAAAGAGAACCTCCAGGATATTGCACAACGTGGCAAAAGAGCACAGCCTGCCCCCAAAATCACAAGATCAGCAATTATTTTTGCATTCATAACATTCTGCTATGCCCGTTAAAGGAACGGAAATATACTTTCTCTGTTTGCCTCAGTGAGCAACTACCTGCTTTGTTCCCTTTTGCCATGAACTGAGACAGCCTTCGTGATTAAAACCCAAGGAGAACTGTTATGTCGTGGTCAGTCACTCAGTGCCAGCCCCTGATCTCCAAGGCCTGTCTAATGGCATCCCTCTCCCCTGGAATTCACCCTGATCAGGGATACCCACACACCACATCTCTGCTCGTACCATCAGCAAACGTTTGGCCAGGCAGAAGGTTCTTCAGCAGCTACCACAGTGTGAAATACACAATCCCCCAAAACGACAGATCTTCCTCAACCAGAACAAAAAGTCCCTCAAACTTCATAGCGTGAGTTGTGCTTCAGGAAAATGCCAAGTCTTACCCAAAGCTTGTCCAAGTTTGCCTATGAAACGTGGCAGTGCCAGGGCTGTGCTGAAAGTTTCCTACTTCTGCTATTTTTTTTTTATTATTGTCTGCATACCATGGCCTGGGCTAAAACCACTCTGGTTTTAGTTATTCTTTTTGGTTTTGTATCTTCCACATGCACTGGTTTAATGGTTTATAAGAAAGTTGCTCAAAGCCTCCACTAAGATGCACTCCTTTGTAATAGTTTCCTATCCTCAGACAATATATTTTGGGAAATATTAATAAGATGAGAAGACAAATCAGTTTTGATAGTGTAAGGGAATATTCCTACAGGTCTGTTGTATGAATGCAAGAGATGTTACCTGTCTAACCTCATGAGGCAGGTAGGCAAATTCCCTGTTAATGGGGAGCACGCCTCTGGTTCCACCTGAGTTTCACGTTAACAGGATTATGTCAATAGGAGAGATCTGAGCAACATTTGTTTTTTGCTACAAAAACCCATTTACCCAAAGGAAAATCTTTCCCTTTGTTACAAGCACTCTTTCTTTCTTCATCTCCTTCTATGTTCTTGCACTCATTTCACGTTCCACCAAAATTCCCATTGTTGCCTTTTCCTTCTACTTGGATTTTCTCCAGCACGCTGCTCCGCAGCAGCCCTGTGAATGTGGCCATCCCTGGCCAAGAGGAATGTACACTCAGTGGCATCATTTGCTCGCTTTGTCTCAGCCACCTGAGAGGAAGAAGTAAGGAAGACGTTCAAAGGAGCAGTCGGTTCTTGGGCAAGCTCCAAAGCGCCCTGGGTTGAGTGGGAGCAAACCTGTTCCCTTGGGCAGCTTTCTCTCCAACCCAATTCTGAAGATGCAGTCTTAGTGTGAATGGGATTTTAAGCAGAGCTGTAAAGCACAAGGTGCTTCTCATTTCTTAGGTGTGTCACAAGCTCAGGCCTTGTGGATTTCTAATAGCTCTGATTTAAAAGTGTGCATGAGCTGGAGAGTGAGCCAGCAAGCACGATGCAGGCCTCAAGGAAGCAAAGTCAGCGCCAGGTCCTGCTGCACAATTCTCTACTGCATTCCTCACCTAAAAAGTCCTCCAGGCTATGATCAGACTCTGCAGTGCTGGGAGCCATGGAGGTGCTTAAGACGAGCCTGATATAGACAAAGATCTTTTAAAACCTTGGATGTTTTCACTTTAAACTATATTCTATATTAAGTTTAAAGCAAAAATCTACCTCATAAGTGAGTCTCTCCCCTGCTGCCACAGATTTTTCACATAACACTATATGCCCAAGCAGAGGTAATAGGTTTTATAAATGATTTCACTTCTTGTGAACATTTACCCTATGAAATGGCTATAAAAGATTCATTGTATGTCACAGAAGAACTATTTTCTGGACTTACTCAGCAATATACCGAAGAAATACAATATCACTATTATTATGAGTATCACTATTATACCCCCAAAATACGCCCTTTTTCTACCAGGTGCTACCTTTCCTGCAGAGCTGACTTATGCCCTGTGGAGCTGCTTTCTGAAGTAGGTGTGGAGGAGGCAAAGAGCCACCAAACTTGTGTGCTGGCATCTCAGCTTTGCACGTGGGCCCCTCTGACTTCCATTTGGATGGGAATGGATTGCACCAATTATAGCTGTCTTTACAGGCACGGGGCAAACCAAAATAATCAGTCTCACTGCACACTGGAGAGCATGCAAGCTCCACTGTCAGTGCGTCCTGCAACACGGCCACATGTCCGCCCTGGTGGACGTGAGCAGAAATGGGGCCCAAAACAAGAACTAACTTGGAGAAGTTGGACTGATTGGCCAGCTGAACGGCTGAGTTTGTTGCAAGGTCAACTTCATCTCCATGGAAGATGCTGCTCTATTCCTCTTCTATGTGTTATTTCTCCCTTCCATAGTTTCCACTACAGGCAAGATGCTTTACTCACTGATGCAATGAGAAGCACCCTGGGGAGCGGGGCTGCAGTCTCACAACAGTCACTGAAACCACAAGAAGTCACACAAAAAATACTTGCTTACTTGCAGCTGTGGAAATACTGGTGTTCCAGGAAACGCTTCTAAGCAGAGCACAACAATTAAAATGAAACTCAGATGAACCGATACTGATCTTGAGGCAAACGCACTAACAGCTTCCACCTCCCGTATTCCTGGTGCACGACCTACGAGGTGTGCAGGAACCAATTACAGCGCATTCGGGGCGGCTCATTTCCTTGGCAATGAGCTGGAAATGAAGGACTGCAGGATGACTTCCCCAGCTTTTGGTTGTATGCTCCAACAGTTATGGCCTGAACGTGGTATACCAGGCTGAATACTCTTTCTCCTCCAGGAGAGAGTACCTGGGCAAGAGCTAAGCGCAGTGCTAAGGCCTTGGAAGGCTTTCTAGAGTAGGCAGATGAATGGGTTGGTGGAAAGCTCATTTTAGACCAAGTAAGTTTGGTAATTTCTGATTAAAAACAATTGGATGTTTAATTAGTACACTTCTTTTTCTTACGATTGTGCTGCAACTGAAAGCAGCATCTAGAGGGTTGGATGGTTTCAGATGGCTGACAGATGAAGTCAGAGAGATAATTTTGTTCAGATTTTTACAAAGCTACGTCTGCTTCGATTTGAGCTCTCCTGCTCTGCAAAAGTGCTTTAGTTTGGCTTGGACTCGTGGAAATGGAGGACTCTTATTTATGCTTACTTTAACTGTGGCATGGCTATGCATTTTAGATACAGAAGAAGTGAGTCAGACTCTTTTCACTCACATACGTAGATATGTCTGATGAACACAACAGATTTTTTAAAGAGTATTTGTCGCACACGGCTTGAAACAGTGGCTGCAGATTGGAACAGCATTTCAAGCAGAGATCAAAGCAGGAGCCCTCAGGTTTGCCAAAGCAGGCTGCAGAGGTGAACAGCATGGCAAAATCCTCCTCTCTCCCAGGACTGGGCGGTTCATTACCCATCCCATCTCTCCCTTGAGACATGCACTGCCCGCAATGCACTGAGCAGCTGCATCACTTGTCTCTTCAAAATTGGCAGTCCCTGACCAGGGATGCTGACCCTGTCTTCCTCTGCAGGCACAGTGGAAGACTGAATTTCAATCCACTTCTAATTATTGCATACCCATGTGGAAGGCAAATTAGGCTGCCTCATAAAAGGATTGCTTTTTGTTATTCGTAAGCTCCTCTGAGCTCAGAAAGAGCTCCATATTTTTCTTTCATGCCATACCAAAGCAAGGTAGATTCTGGCTGGCAGATGGCACATTAAGCACTTGTTTAATCTCCTGTTTAATCTAGGTTTTGTAATAAAACATTTCTCAGCACCACAGTTCAGTAACTTACAAAGTTCCCTGTTGTGGGGGTTGGAGGTTGGGATGAGGTGACAGCTCAGGTCGTGGCTCTGTGCTGGGATCACTAAGCCTTGCTGAGGGCATTCAGGACAAGAAAAGAGAAAAAAATATATATTGAAAGCCTGCATCCAGAACCCAACAGCATCTCAGTTCCCTAAAGAACTGCTCCTTTACTATAAATGGAGTTCAGTACTTCAAAGGGGTGAGCAAATGGCCCTGTGCAAGACTGGGGAATTGAAAAGTTCTTTGGCTTTTTTTTTTTGGTGCAACATCATTTTTGCTTGAAATAAAAAACAGAAGTTATTTGCTATAGGTCTTCAGCATTAGGTGAAAGCTGACCAGCAAGGGGATCTGTTCAGGCTGGGTTAGAGCTTCTGTTTCTCCATCAATGCCAACGGCAAATAAATAATTAACCCAGTTGTACGTATATTTTTTAAATTTAAAGCAGCAGATTTACAAAGGAGGAGGATATTTTGGTGCTGCTCTCAATTTGCCCTAATTAATTCCTAAGAAGGAAGGAAAATTAAAAAATAAAGGGTGGAGATGAGGTGGAAAAGGGAAAAAAAAAAAAAAAAAACACGTAGATGAAAGTGCTAGGGCAAGAGACAAAATGGGAAGCCAAGTAGCTGTGAAGCCACATCCTCCGCTCACTCCCCATCTCCTCCGGCAGCACCAGCAGATGCTGGGGCAGCTCTGAGGTGCTCCATCAAACTACTAGCTGGAGGAAGGAGGGACTGAAATAGAGTTCCTAATCCTCTGTAGGCAGTGTGGATAGTATGCAGGCACGGGCAGAGGCATGTCTGTGGCAGAGCTGACCCATCTGCATGTGCTAGAATTCAGTTAGAGGAAGCCCTCCTGTAGTTCGATAAGCCCAGTGTTGATTTGCCTCTGTCATGTTGTGCAATTCCCCACGTCTTCGTGATGCACTGCCCTAATGGGGCGTAAGAATACACGACATCATGTTGAGTAACAGGATATGTTGAAAATTGTTATTTAAGTGGTAAAGATCTCTTGTAAATGGAAATGAAAATATGTGGGTATTGCAATAGCAGTCACTAGGAAATTAATTTGTACAAGACTCTGGGAAGATTTCCTGAAGCTTTGCCCCACTGTGTGCTGTGAAAACCTCTCAGCAAAGTGCCCAACTCCTCTTGTAAGGACGTTGGCCATCAGCATGTTGGCCTTAATGCCTTCTTCAGAACTACCAAGAAACAAATCTAAGTTTTCTAAGACAATAAAGACCGAGCTTTTAGATTATGTTCCAGACTAAGCAGGCCTGGTGCCAGGGGCTGGGTGAGCTCCTGAGCAGCTGCTGCTGTGCCTGAGCAAGGCTGGACTGCTTGAGGGTTGAATTGATTGAGGGTGCAATGCCTGCTGCAGGTCTCCCTGTTGGCCGATGCCTAAAGTCACCATGTGGAGAAAAAAAAGGAAAGGAGGGTCACAGTGCCTAGCCTGTGTCACACAGACACATCCAGCTCTGATATCAAAGCAGAGAGGGATTTTGTTTTCTCCTGCCTCCTGCCACTTCAGCTGCATGCCAGCCAGACCACCTGCAAAAGTTAAGAAGGCTTTTGTGCAGCAATCGCTTTGTGGGTATGCAAATAATGGCATGGCATGACTGAGAGCCCAGGATGTGAGTGAGGAGGGCAAGGGCTCGGGAAGCAGAGAAGTTGAATTCCTCTTGTCAGCAGAACAGCAATTTCCTTCTCTATAAGAGCACACTGTGTCATAGGGAGCAGAACACCACTGCGAAGCAACTAGTTGCTCAAAGTCACTGCTTGTGCAATGCCACTGCAAAGTCTGAGAAATATCAATTCCAATGTATTGTTTCATACCGTAGCTCCTGCAGAATTGAAATTTGATGAGAATCTCTGCTTTCATTTTAAGTTCTCCAGCCTACCTCGCTAAACAGAGAAGTGTGAGATAGCAGTCTAGCAACTTGGTATATTGGAATGCTACAAAAGCAATGTTTTTTTTTTCCCCTCTGATTTTTGAAGCCATCATTCAAGATATGCATCTGAGCTGTTTGGCAATAAATAGTGTTTGCTCCCCAGGAAAATACTGCATTGCAGACTTAGGTAACAAAGACAGTAGTGTAATTGCAAACTAAACCTCATTCAAAAGATGCCTCCCCTGAAATGATAACAAAAGGTCCCAAGGTAGCTCTCTCTAACCCCAAGCAAATGTTCATGTTTCTGTCGTGCAAAGGGTGGATTTACAACATGAAGTAAAAGTCAGATTGCCAACCTCAGCCTGCCTACTCTCCCTTGCTTTGCAAAATGCAATGACATAATCCACCTAACATTCTGAATAACAGCAGGTGAACAAATAAGGTTACACAATTTAGCTAGAGCTTTGCATGCGGTTGTGGACAATTTTGCTTCAATTCAGTAACCTCTAACTGCTATGGACCAAACTCATGGTTTAGTTACCAGTAAAACATTTGGTCTTTCCTACTTGCTGTTATTACAATACCCTCGCAACTCCAAACCAGACACAAGCTCATTAGAAAGACTTGCAGTCACCTTCTGGGCGCCGGGCTCAGAAGAGAGGCACTGCAAAGCTGATGCTCAGCTAATTAGAACCCTAAGACTTGGCACAAGGTGATTCACCTTCACCAGCAGGAGGAAGGACAAGCCACGCTGCTGCTCAGCCATCCTCGCTCTGGGCAGGGAGCTGACCCCGCCAGGCCTCCCACTTGCAGCCTTCACCACCCAAGTCCTCAGGGTCCTAATGGCTGCAGAAATAGCTCAGAGACAGCTATCCTGATTAAACAGAGGTATGAAGTTGGTGCTTTTAATCGTGTTGCTCTATCTCTGAGGGAAGAGCACGCTTCTCCCACTGGCAGGAAGCAACTTCTGTGAACAGGTGATGAAACGCTGCCTCTGCGTTAGCTGTGATTCTCCTGATGAGAAGAAAAACCCTGAGCTCCAGGGCAGAGACCCAAGAACACGTGAAGTATTAACAGAAAAATCTCAGAGCAGTCCAAACCTGCCTGCAACTCTGATACCGCTTTGTCAGATACTCTTCTTACTCGTGATTACAGGTCTGTTGGACAACGCGATTAACGAATCCTTTTATTAAGGCAACAATGAGTAAATCCTCTTTCACAGTTGCACATGCTTTGATTGAGTGGAATTATATTCTTGGCAATGTGACAAATTACTGGTGGCAATCTGAATTGCTCTCTTCTAAGCAACAAAACAAATGTTTTACAGGTTTAATGAACGTATTCCTTATCTAATAATGAATATCCTTATCCAACCTTATCTAATAAGGAATATCTAACTTATATTAAAATCCCACCCAAATATCCTCTGACTATTCATCGCTTCTTATGACTGTCACACGGTCCCAGCTGAGGGGTGCCCAAGCACAAGATGAGCAGCTCAACTTCAACTGCCTCTACAAAAATGGATTGACACAAATGCTAATTATCACACAGAACGGTAAATGGGAAACAGAATGAAGGCCAACCAGCTCATCGAATAGCTGTCTTAACACAACACGGTCTTGCTGTCTTCACAAAGACAATGTGAGGTTGGTTGTATTCCCACTGAGGAAATCCTTAAGAAACCAGAGAAGAGAAACAAAGCAGGACTTCGCACAGACACAGCAGGAGAACAAGAAGGGAGAAGAAGGTGCTGGTGGCTGAGCTGAAATGGGAACGCCAGAGCTGGAGGAAGGGCTCTGGGAGCTGGGCTCAGGATTGATTTCATTCCACCTATTCACTGCAGTTACCAGCATGTAACATTAAGAATGGCCTGGGAGCAGCTGCTGTTGAAACAAAGAAGTAGAATGAAACACTGTACTGAAGGTATCTGGATAGCATTTGAGCCTGGGGTGAGAGAATGCGGATACATTTTCAGCATATTCAAATCTTACTTGCAGGCAGCAAACAGGAAGCAGAGCTGTTGAGTAAGGTATGGGCTGCTTTGTGCTTCGTGTTCACACGGTGCACACAGATGTGCAGAACAAGCCCTGAGCACACCGCTCCCGTATCCTGCATGGCAGGAAGCCTGTGATCTGGGAACGTGCAAGTGCAACTATTGCAGATTCTGTGTTAATGCATACAGAAAGATACCTCTTTAAAAGGGCTACAACATTCCTGTATTTACAATGGGCAAAACCTGGCGTTAGCATTTCTGAGATCTTTGAAGTAATGAGGCTGGAAGGCAAAACGATTGAACACAGAATCAGTCATAAGCAGTCCCTCTAACACCAGAACAAACCCAGCAGCTTGTGCCCTGGAGGCAGGCCCATTTGCAGAGCTCCAGCAAGAAACCACAGCAGCACAGCTTTGAAAGGATCTATTCATTCAGATGTGATGTTCTCTGCTCAGACCTGTTGCAAAATTCATTCACTCAGTCACCAAGGCAGAGCGGACCCTGGTGCAGTTTTTAAAATGGCATGACTTCTTCCCCTTGCATTTTCGTGGTCGGAATGAGCTGTCCAATAGTTTTCCCAGCTCTTTAGGTCGACTGTTGGTCGGCAGGCAGACACCCTGGTGTGTCTGTGGGTGGCTGGGGGGAAGAGAGACAATTTGGGGCCTGATTATGAGTAGGTGTTGCATTCTCCAGTTAGGGAATTTATGGCTGGCTCACTGATGCATACAATTTGCTACTCCTTCACTACAGCATCTGCACCAGCTTAAAAGAGGTAGGAGGAAGACAGTGGATTTTAGCATTTATTGCATAGAGATGCATCAAACAGAAACAGCAAGGTAACGGGGTAGTGTGCTTTTCACTTTTCATTGGTGGCTTGTAGCAGTATGCCTGCCTGCTGGGGTGATACAGACCCATATGGTATTTTCTCTAACCTCTGGGCAGCATTTCTGTGACAAAGAAGCTGTGTACACAGCCACAGGATGTAGCTTATTGCACCTGGAAATATGCAATCAAAATTTCTGTGCTGCGAGCTTGTTGTGGAGCATCTGAGTGGAGCGGTTCCTGCCAGGCAGAGTGAGTGATTAATGAGAGGTTTTACAGCAGCGATGCCATCTGCCCTTGACAAGTTCTCTAAATAAATAAATACATATATATATATAATAGGTATTAATATATACATAGCCTGGGTATTAGCGAGGACCTTTCTGCTTTCCTCCATGAATGGCAAAAACTCACTTTTCATGTATTTCAGAGCATTCTCAGGACCCGTGTCTGTAACTAGCTCTTTGAAACAGATGCTTTGGTTTTGAGATCCTGTTTCACAAGGAGTGATTATATGTGTCAGATGAGCACATGTAATCCCATCATCAGATGACTACTGTTACAATAGAGATAAGAGTGGGTCTGCGGCACACTCTCCATCACCTTTCATCTACAGCAGTTGTCTAGCAGCAAATGTCCTCCCTATGCTATGGATCATTCCATCCACATCCCTCAGCACTGAACAGGTGCCCAACCACCACCCCTTGTATCAGTGTCCATAAGAACACGAGGTTACTCCACCTTTCCACTTGCATCTAGACAGCACGTCAGCCGTACCAAGAGCCCCGTGGTGTGGTGTGGTTTAGCCAGCAAGCAGCTCAGCAGCACAGGGTCGCTTGCTCACCCTCCCCCCCCCCACAGTGGGACAGGGAAGAGAATGGAAAAAGCCTGAAGTAGAACTCGTGGGTTGAGATAATAACTATTTAATAAAACAGGAAAGGAAGAGGGAAAACGGATAATAGTGATGATAATAATACACACAAAATGATAATAATACACACAGAACAAGCGATGCACGAGCAATTGCTCACTGCTCACTGTCTGATGTCCAGCCAGTCCCCAAGCAGTGGCTGCTTGCCTGGCAGAGCTGCTCAGCAACAGCTCAAACATTGGCGTGCCATCAGCATTGTTTTTCTCTCAAAGCCATAACATAGCAACACACCAGACACTGTGAAGCGAAGAAAACAACACCTCTGTACCAGCTGAAAGGAGGACAGGAGGTGAGGGGACTGACACGTAGGAAGAGGAGCTGCTGCACAAAAATCCCATACCCAACACTTAGCATTACTCCCTCAAAAAGGCAGCTCACGCTGCTTTTTGGCACAGCAATATCTGGGACCCACTTCATTTCTTTATTATTATAAACCAGCCTTGATTTAAACCAAGAGTTTACAGACACTCACTTTGGAGAAACGTTGCCCATGCCTTCTGAGCCCTTAGCTCTGCTCAGCTGCTGCTGCCCAGGGCAAACCTTGAGGTACTTTTGCATTTTCCAGGAATATGATTTGTTTCAGATAACTGACAGTAAGTAAGTGCCTCCTAAACCTGCAAGCTGTATGCACAAACTATCTCATCTCTTTATCTTTCTGAATTCAGTGCAAGGAGTTCACCTTACACACTGGCTTTGAGGTGCTTGTACAGCGACTGTTGGATGGGAGGAAGATGTGCAAAGATGTGGAGGATTTGCTCAAGCAAAGGTAAGAAAATTAGAGTGAAAAAAAAATGAGCAGACTCAATCTTGTCTCTCGCTCTACATCTGGAAGGACATAGTATACTGGTTTGTCTAGAAAAGGTGAGGTGAATCCAAAGTGCTCACAGCTGCTGAGTGGTCAGATGAACCAACAAGACGCTGATTTCTGGGCCCTGTACTCCTCAGGGCTGTTTACACAGCTCTGAAGTTCTGAAAATGAAACACAAGAAGTGAGAATTTTATGCTAGTTCCATCTTACAATGGAGGAGATGGGGTGAGTGGTGGAGGTGGGCAGTGAGGGGAATTATAAAGCCACCTGGTCTTAGGATATTAACACAGCTCTTCTCCCATGGGTAATTTTCCAGCATTTTGACATGATTTGTGACAGTAGATAATCCAAAGAGAACTCAAAAATTTAAGGAGAGATGAGAGGGGTGAAAGAATCAGAAATCCTGTGCTTCATTAAGGCTCAGGTAGTTATTGGACCATAATACTGTAGAAGAGCATGCATCCACAGCGAGGAGCACCACCAAGTTTCCCCCTTCGACAGGAAACTAATGGTTTGTACATCTTTCTTTCTCTTTAAACGTGCTGTGGCTGCATGCAGTGCTTCAGCTTCCTGTAACTACAAAAAAGGGCCATTTCTCAAATGTAGACAAAGCTCTGCAAGCTGCTACCAAAAGCCCTCCCCAGATCCCCAGAACAGCCTGTATCATTTGTCCTCCTGACCAGATTCTGAGTAACAGTAGTGTGGTTTATCTCCATCCTTACACTCTTCTCGGAGCCCCTCAGCGACAGCGATGAACAGCTAACACTGGTTGAGAAAATAAATATTACGCAGCTGCTCTAACTTTGCCGTTCATTTTTGTAACTCTGACTTACAAAAAAGATGTGAAATTGGGTTCTGTTTTAAAGTGGCTGAGTTTCAACAGTAGTGAGGTGCAGCGAGAGGCACACAGCTCATGCATGACCTGTTAGAAAGCCCCCGCACTATGAATTACATATTCAGCAGGTGATCCTGTCTCCAAATGAATCTCTCTCTGCCTTCCTCAGCCACAGCTCCTTTTTCCTCCCACACTGCCCCCTTCCAGTTTTCTGGTTTTAAGTTGCTCTTCTAAAGGCTACTTTTCAAGCACTGAAACTTTCACGGGGATGTGAGCTGTCAAACTGAAAATTCATTAATTCGGAGTGTGAAGAGTCTCCCATCAAAATCCAAAGCTATTTGAATTGCCTTTCTTGATCACCAGTGGAAGCATATTTTATTGCCACGTGTCACAGAGTCCTGAAGTCGCATCAGCCTGCTGGTAGCTGCACTTTATCTGTTTAAAATAGCTCCTTTGTGACTCATAACTTACAGAAATCGGAATTGCATTGCAGGCTTCAGGCAGGCTCTGCACTGCAGCACACATCTGATGCTAAGTGTGCATGTGGTTCGAAACATATTAGAGGCTTTTCTGAGAGTTGCAGGACGAGGCTCTTCCTGCTTTGTGGCAGAGAGGGCTTTCCGCAAGGAGAAAAAAATACACTTAGAGTCATTTTGCAGATCTGAATGCAAGAACAAGCATTTCCATGAGTGTTTGCACAATGCCAAAGCACTGCAGTGAGTGTACACAGAGCTGCTGTCTGTGTCGCGGGTTTGGTGCTGGAATTTCAACAAGGGCCCCTGCAGCAGCTGTCCTGAGTGCTGGCACCTTGTATGTATTGACATTTCTCCAGCTTCCCACCCTGATCAATTACTTTCGTTCACAAATACCCCTGCCTGGTCCAGCTGCCTGGGGAGCTGAAGAGCTCGGGAACTGAGCAAGAGGTTGTATTTCACAACAAAGCCCTAGATTTAAAACAAACTATATTCCAGCTGTTGGTTGCTGTAGAGAAATCCAAAAGCTGTGTGCAAGAGCACCAGAAAGTGGAAAAGACGGCAGCAAAATGTGCAAAGCTGCTGTCAGTGGCCTGTCAGACCCCTCTGATCCTAGGCTTCCCCAGTCTGGGGTGAGGTCTCAGAAAGATTTGACACTATGCTTTTGCAAGAGCCTTTACTGAAGGAGGAATACGTTTCTCCAAGGTGCCGAGTCTCAGACTCAAAAGCTTACAGGACACCTTGAAATCCCTCCTGAGAGATGGACTTACCCTAAGCAAAACGTAAAATAATCCTAACACCACACTGTTGATGACCATTCAACAGTAATCAGCAGCTACAAAGAGGCTGAAAACTCAGCTCAGCCCTGGCCTTGCACGCAGGTTTTAAAACACATTTTATTAAAATAATAATAAAAATCTTTGTTCAAACAGAGATGAGAAACTTCTTCCAGGGCAGGGGGAGGAGAGAGCAGCCAAGAAATCATTGTATTTCCTTACTAACCATAGAAACAGAACCACTTTCCTGAGTCATGAGTTATAGTTCCCCATGAGGTGAGGCATTGCACCACATTGCCGTCCCACCCCCACCCCAAACTGATGGGGCCTCACCTTATAACTCTCATGGCTACTTCCCTCTCTGCCTCCACTTCAGCTGATCAACAAGGCATCTCACGTTCCCAGCGCTCTCCTACGACTCCCACCTCCTACTTATTCACAACCTCTCTTTAAAGCGATCATTTGGCACCCACCCTTCCTTCCCTCACAGCTTTCACTTTGGCCACCAAGTCAGCCATCACATTTTAGCTTTCTTCTGCAAAAGAGGTTCCTGAGATCTTCATTACATTTCTCTCCTCTACACATCATCTAGTTGAATCTATGGTCTGATCAAAGCCATGAAGATGAACATTTGTTTTCCCTCATTTCTCCTAGAAATATTCACCTGAAATATCTTAGAGGTAACTGCTAACACAGGAATAGAAGAGAGAGAGAAAATGCAGATAGAGGAAATAAATAAATGCTATTTCTCATATTGCCTACCTCAGATGCAATTACAAGGAGAGCTTTGTAAACATGATGCTGCTACCACTAGGAGAAACTGAGCAAGTTTTTCTTTTAACAGAGCTCAAGCAGAAGAGAGGTACGGGAAAGAGCTGGTTCAGATTGCCCGAAAAGCAGGAGGACAAACAGAAATCAAGTAAGGAATTCTGCTGGTTTTGGTACTAATGCATTAATGTTGGAAGCAATATCAAGCAGCCGTATTCTGCCTATCAATGGGGTCACGAGCTGCTTGTGTCAGTGAGCTTCCCAGAGCTTCCCAGGAAAAACGGGCAACCACCACGGTTCTTTGGAGCAGGACTTGGAAAATCTCTGTAGGAATTGCCAATAGGACTTGGCTGGAAAAAAGAAATCGACTTCAGCACTGTTAACAGTGTTTCACATTTGCTTCTGAAAGCGAGCAGAGTAGCAGGGAACAAGGAAAAGGAAGCTGTTAGTACAAGTTTAGGATGGTGGCTTGGCAGGTCTGGGGTGCTTTGTAAACCCTGACAAGTTGCCACAGAGCAAAGATGACATATACATTGTGTTGGGAAGGGAAGATTTATTTGGCACAGAATTTGACTTAATAAACACCGCTGATAAACTGCTGCTATTACTGATGGTAGCAGCAATAATGAGATGTATTTGTCATTAATGTAACAAGTAATAGCACAATAACAAGGTGGAAAAGGATGAGTATTTTGGGTCACAGAAGACAGGCCTGGAAGAGACCTCAATCTAAACAAAACAGCTCTATTGATCCCTCATCTGCTCTACCTCTCATTTCTTAATTGCCATCTCCTTTTTACACCTATTTATCGCTCACTGTCAGTGTAAGCATGCATTCCTGTTCACATCTAATTGGAAAACTTGACCTCAAACCTTTCCACCATCAGGGCATGCAAGCTGTAGGCAGTCCCTGTAGCACTTGCTATCGATTTGGTGGCACATCCAGACTGGCAGGGAAACTGTTGCATCTATCCAAGGGCCTGGTAATGGGGACTGCTGAGGCTCAGGACAGAATGCAGGCAAGTCTCTCGCTGCTCCATCTCTGCCTTGCTTTGAACTGTGCTTCAGGGTATAAAAAGGTTCCTACCAAAGGCTGCTGGCAGTGCTTGTACCTTCCTGCTGTCTCACTTCAGAGACTTAATCAGAGAAGAGGAAATTAAAAGAGCAGGTTAAGATCGGATGGTTTCCCTCCAAAGCAAATGCTCAGATTAGCAATCCAGGATTGCCAAAAGGCTCCACTTAGATTTATTTACAGGCTGTTCAGGGCAGGTAAAGAAAATACGTTCAGACACAGAGCTCTGTCTGCTCTTCTGTGACTTAGTGGGTAATTAAGGTCTGACTTTTCCTAAGGAATTACAGTAGATTGATTTAGAGGAAGAGCCAAGCCCCAGGGCTGGGATATTAATCCACGTTCCCCTGAAGTTGGAGGAAGTTTGGAACCAAGCCCAGACCAATCTGATCCAAGCTTTATAGCTTGGCATAGATAGAAGGCTGAATATACCAACAAAGCACATTGCAGAGCTGATCTGCAATGTCTTCATAAAGCCATGCCTGGTCTGGGCAGTGACCACCACTTGCCTGATTATTTTTTTCTTATCACAGCAAGCATCTCACTGTGCTTATTTCTGAAGCTAAGGGAGCACACTTGGCTGTCATTCAGCATCCCTCCGGAGTTACACAGTGAATGACATTGATCAACAGTCAATGCTTTACAGTAAGAAAAAAAGCTGGGATCTATTTGGGGCTGGAACTACTGATGGAAATGAACTATTTGGTTGGATGCCTTGAAATTTTTGACCTGCTGTGTAGTTTCTGTTTATTTAGATGACATACATCACTGAAACCAGTACTGCCCCCAGGGTTGGTCCTTCAGGGAGTTTGGAGGGAGGGAATATGTACTACCTTAAAAAAGAAAACAAAAACAACAACAGACTAAAGGAAAACCTTGTAGGCCTATCCTACAGCTGGCCCCATGCATTACCCCAGTGCTTCCCCTTTACATGGCTCCTGCTGTTGGATAGCACACTGAAGGCCAGTAGCTTTATAGACACCTGGCAGGCTGAACAAGGATATCCACATCTCTGTACGTATCCTTGGGTAGAAATATTTCTCAAATGAAGTCTTAACTAAGGTGTTGTGCAGGTATTAGTCCCTAAAACTGGCAACCACCAGGAAAAAAGTAGCTTCCATTTGTTTGCAGAACTCCCTGTGCCATGCAATGTATCACGGAGGAGCAAGAATTACTCATTTTAGATCACTTACTCATTTCCTTGCTAATGCAAAATTATCCTCTGGTCTGAAATTCAGTCATCTTTTAAATATCTCTGTTGCTAAGGCTTTCTATCACTTCTCCTGGGAAATCATTTCACACTCCAGTGGTTCTTAATATCAGGAAGGTGCTGGTACCCTTCTAAAAGGTTGATAAAGAAAAGGAAGATCATCCATCCCCAGCAACTGCCCATAAACTTCCAGTGTCAGAAAACACACAGAAGACCTAAGAGAAACAACGGCAAGGCCAATTAATTCTGCTTAACACATTATAAACAACTGCTGAACCCAATGAATCAGCTCCAGAATCCTCCCATCATTCCAGCACCATTAGGGAAAGCAGGGCAGGAGGGAAGCGGCACCCAGCTGAGGCGAGCAGCTGTCCCCATGTGGGGCAAAGCCTCAGCAGCAAACCCACACTACCACCACGTAATGGAAATGTAACAGCAGCTCTGAGAAAAACACAGCTGACAGCACACATTGGGTTTCCACCTCGCATACTGCCCGCTGTTTGCTCTCCCAGCATCATCACAGGCGTTGGGTTCTGGGGTGGTGCAGAAGATGCCCTATTTGACTGCCCTGTGTGTGCCCAGTAGGACAGGCTGCCCTGCAAGAAGGACGTGGGGCCTTGGCACTGAGCCCTAATGTTAGGGACCAACCCCTCAGGGCCCTGCACTGCTGGTGCTTGGCACAGGCCGACGATGCAGTGGGGCTGTGTCACTGCCAACGCCCAGCAGTGAAACATCTTAACCTGGGGAAAGAGCTCCCGTGGAGCCCTCAGCACTAGAAACACAGGGAGATCGCTCAGAGCTGGGAGCCAGCAGGGGACAGGCTTCCAGAGCTGCAATCCTCTTCCTTCAGCTCCTCACTGCTCTTTTAACACCAGTACGGGAGATGACTACGATTAGCCTACAGCTAGAGAGAGGTTGCTATCAAAGCAAAGTCAGAGTGGGAGATGTGCCACCACAACCTTTTCTTTCCTTCTTTCTTTCAAATACAGCAAAGGCAGTGCTTCTAAAATGAGTTGATGCTGGTTTACCATGGGCATGGCAAACACTGCAGCTTCCAGCACAAGAAATGAAAGTTCCCTGAAACGGGCTGCCTAACAGCCAAGGCACACCATCACTCAGTAGCACAGCAACTAATTCAAGCAATTTTAGGCATTCTGCCTGCTTGCTGTTGCCTCGAGCACTCCAGCTGGTAGAAGCTACTTCCTATAGGAAAAGGAGAAATTCTCTTTTGATGTGCAGTGCAGATCTAACTTAGCATTGGCTGAAAGCCTTGGCAAGTTCACTCCAATATACAGAAGGATTCGCACATTTAAATCTTAAGTGTAATACTGCAAGAAGGGTCTCACGAGCTGAGATCAAAATGTATTCGACCAAATATCTTGTCCTTGACACTAGGTCCACAAAATATTTCTCCTCAATAATCTTAATAACGCCTGGTGGTCCAGAGGCTGCCAAACCAGCAGCAGATTTGTACTGAATAGCCCCTGATGGAGCTTTCTTGTATCTCGTTCTTACTTAAAACCCTAAAACATGTCAGCAGCCCCCGACTCCTGTAGCAAAGCAATGCACTTGTCCATTAAGTGCCTTTTTTGGAGTTCATTTCTAACCTGCCCCACCACACATTGTGTTAGATGAGTCATTCCTAACAGAGGCAGTTCAACAGTTTGTCAGTGGGGTTTCTCGAGTCATGTCAGTACCAGAATGCTGCAGCCCCACTCCTTTTGGGCCTTAAAAACACACTGAGCAGCACAATATCATCAAAGGAAGGAAAAGGCTGGCTGCTTCCTTCAGGTAATCAGCCGGGTGTCTCAGCACAGCCGTGGATACACTGTGTATGCAGAGATAAGGATGACTTGGGAGCCCCAGTGAAAGTGCTGGAGGAGAGCAAGTCCACGGAGGCATTCCACTGAACCTCTGTGCAGAAGCAACACTGCAGTGGGTCAGACCTAGGAGGGAATAGGGCAGGCTGTGAGGAGTGGGTGAGGCGTGGGGACCGCAGCAGTCACAGCTCAGTGATGGATGCTGCCCTGAAACAGAGCTGTGGAGCTCATCTGTCGGAGCTCAGGGTGGAAGGGGAGCTTTTAGGTGTCTCCATTTCTACGAAGCCCTTTTAACCCACTTTTTCTAACTCACATATAGAGACGCATACACATAGATACGAATCAAAATTTCATAGTCTCTAATTATTAAACAAATAATGATGATTATAAAGTTACAGCCCTATTTTCTTGACAAAGTTCTACCCATAGCCAAAGAGGGAGAGGGTCTTACAGCTGAGTTACAAACAGGGACCAAATCTACAAACGTTTGCTGGTAGCACACAGTAACGATGTCCTGACACGCAATAGATAATTCTCAGCAGAGCTCATGCCTTTGAGAGGAAACATCCTGCAAGGTGACTGGGAATTTCTGTGCAACAGCTTTGGGCAAATCTTCAGCAGAAAAATAGGAGAAAAAATGTACTACAGAGCCCAGTTTTCAGACACGTCCTCTCCTACAGCTGAAACAGAGCCTCTGGGAACACGAGACTCTGTAAAACAACTGATGTAAACACGCAGGAGCTGGTTAAACTCAGCCTAGTCTGACAACTGCTATATTTGTCATTTGCTCTGCTTGTCTCTTCTTATGTATATGATTTCCTCTGTTTTTCCTTCCTTCTTTTCCACTAACATCTCCTTCAGATCTCGGGAAAGGGCAGTTCCTTCAAGCTTGTTCCTGCTCTGCCCTACTCTGCAATTTCAGAGAACACGAGGTGAGGGCATCTGTAACAAAACGCCAGGCTGCTGCTTCCTGTGTATAAATATAGTGTGGCTGTCATGTAATATACAGAAACGTCTGTGCTATTCTCACAAAGCAAGCAGTTCTGAACCAAGGCTAAAAATCATTTGGAAGGTCACATTCTTCTATCATCAGATATTTTCCCATCGAACGTTTTGAAGCTGCATGGAGTTTATACACTCACACACGTGCTTTGAACTTTCAGGATGCCGTGAAAACAATTCCAAGCGTGTGCATGAAAGGTCCATGACTCTGCTCTGTTATTGAACCCAGGCTAGATAAGCTGGCCAGCAACAAGGACAAGTGCTTTTGAGCTGTGCTGGTCTCTTTCCAGGAGATGAGGGAATTTAGTCCTGTGCTAAAGTACCTACATTGTTTTGATGTTTTTAATTCATAGGTTCAAATGCCATAGACAACCCTGGAGTCACAAGGGGTCTGGTTTGCCCCCCTGTCCCAGCAAAGCCTGGTGTGATTAGTGCATGCTTGCCTGCAGTAACCAGCCCTGAGAATGACGCAGGCCCATTTCCAGTCAGCTTGGGGCTGCGTCTATTTCTGGTGCTCATGTTAGAATACTCAAGTAGCAAACACAAAACACAGACACCACAGCACTAGAGGAGCCCTGCATGGCTGACATGGAGCTCAGCCTGCTGCAGGGTGGCTGGCACGACTCACAGAAGTGCCTTGCTGTAGCTAACTCATAGACAGACAGACTCCTGGACTGCAGGGAACAAAGCAAAAGTGCTGCCCATAGCTTTTCCCCTCCACAGGTAGCTTAGCCATCGCACCCAGCTGACCTGTACAGAAGGCTTTGCACTTGCACCGAGTGGCTTTGTGTTTCTGCTCATAGCTCCTCAGACAACAAGCAGAAAGCATCTAGGCAATAGTGAATTCCCCTAAGCTTTTACCACACCTCCACTGAACAACGTCAGACAGGGTTCTTGTGTGCAGTACCCTGCTACGTGCCTGCCTAGGACTTGGGAGTGAGCTGTTACCTTCCTGCTTAAAAGCAAGCCACCACCCTTCACATATAATACCCCACTGCTCAGAGGCCGAGGTACAAAGCAATGCAGACCAGATGCTTCTGTGTTTGTTTCCCCACACCTTGCTACCACTGTTAGGCTTTACAGAAAGTAGTGTTAGAAACATCACGTTGGGTCTTCCCTATGTGGGAGGAGGAAACAGAGGTGTTAAGTGTGGCATCAGTGGGGACTGGCAGCACATTGGCTTCAGAAACACATTGAAACCTAGCAGAAAAGAAGATGATCTAAAGGAAGGTGGAGTTATTTTCCACTTCTATTCACCAAGCAGAGATTAAAAAAAAAAAAAAAAAAAGAAAGGAAGGAAGGAAATTTAAAAAGAGCCATGGTTTTCCGGTTAGAAAAGCTTACATTTCACCTTCCTGTGTCAAAACGTAAAGGGACTCTGCGAATTACTCAGACCAGCCTCTAGTTGAGGGAGGAGGCAGAATACAGAGGAGCGTGTCAGCCGCTAGATGGCAAAACCCACCAGCAGTTGCTGCAGGCTGGCTGCTGCCCCGGCTCTGTCTGATCCCCTTCGTTGCACACTCGGGGGCGATCCTGGCTGCGCCGGAAACTCATTTTAACCAATGCAACCTTTAACAGTTTCCCTCGGACCTTTAACGAACACGGACATCGAATTCGTGTAGATTCGCTGGGGCACCTGCAGGGCTGCATGCGGGGATGCCTGAAGCAAAGGCTGCTGATCTGGGTACAGCTGAAGTGCTCAGAATTGTCACAGGAACACCAGAAGTGAGGGGTCAGAGAAAAAGAAGAGGCAAACTGCAGCTTTTCTCGAATTATTTTCAACCAGTTTGGCTGGAGAACTGCAACAACAGACTGCCACGATGCTGAGCAGCATAACATACAGACTGGACAAAGCCCTGTGTACAAGAGTCCCTAAGAGTGAGACACCTCCAGATTTGCAGTGCTTTGGAATAAAGCCCTTCTCAATCCTATGGGAAAGTCACACCAACAGAGAAGAGATGGGCGTTGAGTACCATCTAAATTAAAATCCACATGTATGTCTGCTGCGTGGGGTGCTGCCACTAAGACCTTCGAAGCCCTGAAGTGTTACCTCACTGACACAATCAGAGCACCAAGCAGCAAAAGCTCCCCTATGGCACTGCTGCCACAGCCAGCATGCCCCTGCAGCCCAGGAGTCATAAAGGAGTGCCTGCTGCTTCTGTGGGACAAGACGTGACTTACTTACCCTCCTCCACACATAGCTAACTAGGCACGATGACTTATTTGCTACCCCCACCAGGCCCCATAAGGATAAGGGATCTGATTGATTGAATGCAGAAATTTATTATAAAAATAAAGAAGGAAATGGCTTATGTCTGTTTTAGTCTACCTACAGACTGTGGCCTTACCCTAAGCAGCAGCTGGGGAACTGGCTGGCAGGATCTCACACCAGGAGCACGAGACCAGAGCTCTCTGAACTAGCAATTAAATACTGTGCATGAGGCAGGCATCTCTCCAGCATCATTCTACCAGAAGACAGATTAATGCTTACAGAGAGCAGCAAAAACAAGAAAAGCTTTGAGCAAAGCTTAAGATCACTAACTACTCTGATAGCTCTAATGCCTGGAAACAATGACAAAAAAGCAAACTGATTTGTCCTTGATATGTACTGAGGATGAGTTGTTCTTCAGTATGCATTACAGCAGCTCTGTCAGTCTTGGTATAACCTGAATCACCAACGATGAAGAAAACATCTCTGGGAAGAACAGATGAATAAAACACATAGGATGTGTGGTTTGCAAGTGCCCTCTGTTCTTAAAATTCCAGCATTTACTTATTTCTGGGATGATGCTGCTAGCACATTCTCCACCTTCCACTGGAAGGTCCACACTTAAAGCTAATTTCATTTCATGCATAGATTTGATTTTTCAAAAGAAACCATTAGAGGTTTTAAGTAAGGGGAAAAAAAAGCTAATTCAGCTGCTGATATCCAATTTGTTACTTGATCTAGACCTTTTAATTAATGGAGATGGAATGAATCCTTTTGTTTCTCCTCTGTGTTGAGAAAACTCTGTTTCCATTGAAGTTCCACACTAGACTCATTTTATGCAAACTTGGGTACAGAAGGAAAGGTGAAACGAGCTTCAAAATTATTACGTATTATTAGGATGATAAATAGTCACATAAACAAATTGAGTTTACCATATATATGCCCTTGAGAAGGTACTGAAGGAGTCCAATGGGTAAATGAATGCTCATGCTTACTGAAAGCAAAGATTTGGAAGTGGACCACAGGGCGGTTATTGCTGAGGACAGCCCCACTCTTTCCCATCACCTGAGCACTTTTCTTATGCCTGACCACGTGGCATTGCAGGGTCCGATAAGGAAAAAGATTTCCATCTTTAATTAACACGTAGCAGTTTGGATCCTTTGTGCTTCTCCTAAGTCTCCTTCTCCTAAGGAGCAGGAGGAGAGATGCAGGATTTCCGTGCGCATATGCACATCCATGCTTCTTCTTCTGGGCTCCCCTGACAGCTGTGGAGAAGACTTTGGAGGGTTTTTTTGCCTGGGCTCCCACCTGGGGATTCTCTGGAGAACTCTTTCCCTCAGGGAACTACACAGCCTGGGGCCTGAAGATGCAGATTCTGAATCTGAAAACCCTCCAAATCACAGCGTAATATTGGCTTCTGTGCATGCAGACACCCTTCCAGCCTGCCAGCCAGGAGCTAGAGCCAATCATTACACTGAACCTGACTCTCACAGACTGTGTCCTTTCCCACCATCTCTATGCTGCTTTCTTAAAAAGGACTCTGGGTTCCAAAAAGCCAGGACATCAGGTGAACTATAGCTACAGGCAAGTGAGCTGCAGCACATGGGGTGCTAGGAAAGCGCAGCAGGGAGGCTGCACTCCTGCAAGGGTGAGCAAGGAGGAAGCACTTGCTGGTGCAGCACTCACCACAGAGGGTGGGGCTGCTTTCTCTGCAGTTTAGTGCTCCGAAGCCCAATTCCCCTTGAGCATTATTTATTTCACTCGCTTGGACTTGCATCCATTGGCGAGGTGCAAGAACAGAATGTTCACAGTTACAAATACGGATTAAAAAATAGGGTGAGCATAAGGAGTACTGCAACTCCTTGCTTCATGAAGTGTTCTGTGGCATTTCATACGGTAACAGGTTGGTGGTTTTTTTCTCTTAGCATGGCCAATTTTTATCGCAGGGCGTTAAGAGCTTTATTTCTATGCTGATCTTCAGGTAGCGAGGGAAAATTTTGCCTCTAGATTCCCAACCCATCCTTAGAAGCTTGTGCTAATGAAGCACTCTTGTCTCACTTTTATCTCACAGCACACTGAAGGCAGCCTTTGAGAAGCTCAAGCAACGTAAGTATTCATATCTTGCTTTGTGACCCGGGTTTGGGCAGACACGCTGTGTTGACACCCTCTGGGCTGGTTCTTCCTCTTCCCCCTTATATCGTTAACCTTTCCGCCCCAGTCTGTTTCTGTCTCTAGTGTGGAGGATGGGGGGAAAGCACATTCACTCACTCAAGTCCTCCTCCAAGTCTGGGCACTGAACCGAGCCCCTGGAGGCACAGAAAATGGCTTTCTTCACAAGTTATTTTTGCCCAGATCAAGCTGCAAAATACCAGCTCTGTTCCCTCCTCCACAAGACACTAACATCCATATAAGATGCTTTCTAAATGTGCCCAGGGCAGTTAAAACCTTTCACACTGTCATAGCCAATAGGACTGTGTTATCTGGGTATGGTGCCTGCTGTTTAGGTAACAAAAAGCACTCTTTCAGAAGCAGCTAGTGAATGAAGGTACTTTTAGAGCCTGGAAGGGGAAACTCAACAGTTTTGGAAAGTGCAAGGCTTCATTTAAGAGCCACCAAAGCTGACAAATGCAGAGAAGCAGTCAGCCACTTCAAACAGCATCAGTCAGATGGTCTGAAATGCAATCCATTTTAGCTAACCCTTGGAAATTCTCAGCTTGCAGGCTAACATTTGTGCAAAGCTGGAGGCAAGCAGCTCCCACGAGCAGAGAGAACATAGCAGAGGGAAAGCAGACACCAGAGGGACAGTGGAGGTACTGCCCCGGCACCACAACACCTGTGCTTGGTGTAAATGGGGCTAGGAAGAAATGCAAGTGTAGGACACTTGGTAAAGCTGCTCTGAGTGGGTGCTCCAATCCAATCCATCACCTGTGGGCACTGAGGGGACCTGCATTAAGCCACGTTCAGGTTGTGAGAGCCCCTCGAGCTCCACATGTGCTTCTTTGCTGAAGGCTGCTCTGCTCGTGGCACACCGTACATAGCAGCCGCATCTCAGAAATATCTCCTGAAAAACGTGACTTTAAAGTCCTTTCCACTGACTGCACATGAATTCTGATCTGCTTTAGAAATCGAAAGCGTTGGAAATTCACATATCCAGCTGGCAGGAATGCTGAAGGATGAACTGAAAGGAATAGAGGAGTTCCGAGAAAGGCAGAAGGAGCAAAGGAAAAAGGTGAGGAATCAGCCAGTCTTTGACACAGAACGGGTCAACGGTCCATTCTGACAGCCACACTTAACCCACAGGCCATGAATTCTGCAAGAGATTATGAAACGTGCCCAGTGTACCCTTCTCTCTCCCTACACTTGACTGGGGAAGAAAGCCTCTTTCTGATCCCTGCTAGAGATTAAGTAACGCTCTGAACTCCAGAGACAGAGGCTTTAGTCACTTTTACTGCCTCTGCTGTAACTGCTGATGCTATTCTTATTCCTGTAAGAACTTAATCCATCCTTTACTCTTTTTTATATCCTGGCTAATTGCATTGCTTTGCATGATCCTGCATGATCTCCAACACGCACTAAAATGAATAGATAACATAAGCATCAAAAATCATAGAAGAAAAATGATGGTTAGCAGAATGCAGCACACATGCCAAATACTTGGAATAGCATCAAGTTGATGCTGTGCAGTAAAATTCAGAGTACATTTAAAGCTACCCCATGCTCTGTGGTCTTATTTGGCTCCAAGCCCCTTATAAAAAAGCTCTCAATGGAGACAGGTGGTCACTCTTATACCTGTGGTTCCATGGGCTTGAAGACAGAGAGCTGACAGCACTGAAAACAGTGACTGAGGGAACAGTAAAATCAAATTCCCTGTCCTTTGACAACTTTAAACAAAAGTAGATGTGTATGAGCAACGCCCAGTGCAGCAGCATCCTCATGTCTATAGCCCAGGCACACATGAGCTTGGAAGAGCACAGAACTCTGAACACGAGGGGGCCAACCACACAGGCACTCAGTCATCAGCATTTGTCACCCCCATCCCCACCTCATCACTAGGGTCTGCAAAGAGAAGGGCTTTTTCCTGCTGAAAACAAAAAGCCTGGAACTTAAAGGGAAACTGGAAATGGAAAAAAGTGGCCAAAACTCCTTTGGAGTCTTGGGACCCATTGCAAGGGGTTTTCTCCTTCAGCACGTGGCTGCAAGGAAGTCAGCATCAGGCACACTAGAAAGTGTCAGCATTTTGGAGATTGCACAAAACTCTGTTTCGTGTTTGTGCTGGCTGTGCTGTAGCTGCCATCAGGACTGTGCTATGAGCCTGATGTCAAGGGAGCTTCTGGGTGACTCCAGAGGGAGCTTTTGCTTGAGCAGAATGTACAGATCAAAGGACCAGAAGTCCTGCTGAAGAAACCCATGCCCTGCCAAATAGGAGCATATCTCATGGTCACACAAGGCTGGGCATAACAGAATAAAGGCTATAAAAGAAAATCCAGCACCAGCTTTCCAGTGCCGACCAGATTACTTTGTGGAAATCAAATGGCATTGATCATAAATTTACCAGAAGCAATGAAATATAAATTACACAGGAACTGTTTGAGTTCAAAATGGACAATGACTCCTGGTCACATGGGTGAGGCTGTGGTTTGGTCTGCGAAGATGTGAGATCAAGCTCTTGAACCATGAGCAATGAGCTCTGCTAGCAGAGCTGACGGGCACTGATGTGGTGTTACGCTATTTAATCTCCTTAAGGTTAAAAAAAAAACAAAAAGGAAGGGGGAGGGAGGGAGAAAATGAAGACCTACATCCTCTCTGCTATTAATGGAAAGCACTGAAGCAGAATTATCTTGGATTATTTTTTTTTTTACCTGATACACTGATGCTCTCTGTGTCACTTAGAAGCACGTCAGCCACAAAAGCAGAGTGAAGTCATTTTTTGCACAGGCACGTGGCCAGTAGAGAGACCCTGTCAACGGCTTTCCTCATCCTGCCAGAGGGCAGGGGGGGAAAAGTCCAAAGAAAGAAATGCTTACACTCCTGCATGTTTCTTACAGTATGAGTCTGCAATGGAGCGCATGCAAAAGAGCAAGTTGTCCCATTATAAGAAAACAATGGAGGTAAGCAAGGAGGCTTTCTGCAGATTCCTCGGTGCAAACTCACTCCAGTTTGAGACAGGGTGAAATCCGTACCACGTGAAGAAAGGTCAGGAGTGTGTGTGTATATATGTGTAATGGCACAAGAGAAAGTCAGGACTGTGTGTGTATATATATGTATAATGGCACAAGAGCGTGCAAGTGTGAGAGAGGATGGGCTTCCTGGCAGGAGGGAGCTAACCTTCCTGCATCACCCACTAAAGGGTCTCACTCAGAATGCTAACTGTGGGATTAACTTCCCTAGACTGAGAATGAAGAAGCTCCTAGAAGCGAGCTGGAGTTGGAAGCAGCCCAGCCACGTTCCCTAACCCAAAACCTCACGTGTGATTTCATTTCAATTGAACACAGTCAAAGAAGAGCTACGAACAGAAGTGCAAGGAGGCGGATGAGGCCGAGCAGTCCTTTGAACGAATGAGTGCTTCGGGCAACCAGAAGCAAACAGAAAAGGTACCTTAGACAGGCAGAGCTATTCAGCAGATGCTTAAATGGCAGAAAACTGTTTTTGCTTTTCCCAGGTTCAACAGGATTCAATTGAACAGCCCATTTCACAGGACACCAGGGGTTGCTTTCCCTCCTAATTAACCCCTTAGAATCAAAATGGGGACACAGCACCTTCCCAGGAGGCCTTCCTTCACAGACCACTCAGCTGGACTCACCATCCCTGATCTTGTCCTGTGCTGGGCCAAGGCTCTTTAAAAAGGATGGGGAGGGACTGATTTATCCAATTAATTTTCTTTATTCTAGGCTATGATTTAACTGCTTTATAAGTCCTGGAAGCAAACTGAGTGAGTTTTGTCTCCAAAATCATTCATAAAAAAGAAGCGAGTCAGTTGTATGTCATGCAGCTAGCTTCGCCTTTTAGTTGCTTACATTTAGTAGGCACAGTGTCTTACATTAAAATGCATCTTTTTCTCTACATTTTTCTCCTTATGCTTAGTTTAATTTCATCTAAATTTACAAACTCAAAAATAAATCATTGGAAATTAAGGCACTGCTGTCCTTCATTGCATCCTCTGATGCTTGTAGCTGACAATTCGCTAACTTTTAATGGGAACATTTTACAGCGGAACAGATGGAGAAAACAAAATAAATGAACTCCCTTTGGCTCGATAAAATCAGTGCAGTGTAAGCAAAAAGGATCAAAAATCATCTCAAGGAGAGGGGGGATGGAAGCTCCGAAAACAGCATCAGAAGTTTATGTTTTATTTCTCTCACTCCCTGATCTTTAATGAATTAAACTTTCCAGCTTTGCCATAAGATAAGGGGGGGAGAATGAAATCCTGGTCCTACTGAAATTATGCCAGAACTTCAGTGTCATTAAAACATGACCCAGCTCCTTTCACACAAGAATCCCAGGGTGCTTCCTTGCCATTATTTCCACACACACGCCAGCACATTTGAAATGCACAGAGGCATCTCACAAGAAACGCCAGCTGTTTAATTCTGCTCAGACACTCGCAAACAATTTGGGCCAGGAAGAATGTAAGAATGAAGCTGATGTTTCCAGTTTACTACACATTTTCCAGCCAGCTGTGAGGAGGAATATGGTCATGAGAACCCCCTACCCGAGCAATGCTTTGAAGAGCAGAAGGGGAGAACGTGTGATACTGATTTCTAGAGCTGTGCATTAATGTACTGTCATCACCATCTGTGCAGAAAGACCTGGGAGTACAGAGCTGTCAATAACGTGTTCATTTTCATTTGTTAGAAGCTGCAGATTAAAAAAAACAAAAAACAAAAAACCCAAAAAAACCTGCTTAGAGTGAATTTAGCTTTTAGTCTTCTGAGTTGTTACAGGAAATAAGTCTGGCATTTGCAAAGCATTTTAAAGGCTGTATTCCTGCCATACATGCATTACTCAAGGAGCTTGGAAGATGAATATTTTTAACTTACATTTATTTCTGCTTATAAATATTTATTGGAAAAGCACTTGGGACAGTGTAGAAAATTACCTGGACAGCAGAGCAGGCACAAGCACTGTGCTCCTGCAGCAGGGATCCCTGGACAGAATTATCCAAGTTGCCAGATTTCCCCTGCAGTCAGTGGAAATATGTCTACACCTGTGAAATTCTGCTCCCTTCTTCTCCATACCCATTTTCAGAAGAGCAGATGGTTGGACTTGATGATCTTAAAGGTCTTTTCCAGCATGAATGATTCTGTGTTTCTAACGGCAGAGCAGCCAATAACTGTTAGTGCTTAGAGCCTTAACCTTATATAAGGGGAAAGGGAGGAAGGCAGCCAAACACCGTGCCAGGAGCAAAACATACAGTTAGAAATTAATTTGAAGTGTTTCTTTCTTTTCCTGTTTCAGAGCCAGAACAAAGCCAAGCAATGCAGAGATGCAGCACATGAAGCAGGTGATGCTCTATTTGCAAGAGAAGTGAACACTTTCTCAGCTAAGATCTACCAGCACACAGATTTTGAGAACATCAGTCAAATTACTTGGGCTCTTTGAAATCAGGTTTCCTGAAGTCACCTACCCAAAGACTAGTGAAGAGAAAAGCCTGTCAGTCAACTACACTTATTTTCACTTCTGGACATGCAAGTCTTGAGCTGTCATTAAAGATTTTACACCAGATCAACCTTAAGGACTTCACTCAGGGAAAACCAAAGCTCTTCTTGAAGCAAGTTCGAAAGCACATTGCCCCAAGTCAACCTAAACCAGATGCACAGTCCCTAGGTTCCCTGCACACGAGCATGGCAGCATGGCTACATCCTTCAGCCAGAAATACAGTGCACATCCAGAAGGACAAAGCTGACAAGCCTCTGGGCCTGGTTCACGAGCTCAGGCTTGGCACTCACTACTCACACTGAAGTTTACTAAATCCCACCTGACTGCTGAGACAAAGGTTGGGCAGTGCCTGGCATGGCCATGCTCTTGATCACATCAATGCTACTATAAACTTCACAAAGACAAATTGATAAATGCATGTTCTTGCTGCCCACCAGTTTCAAGTTCACACATATTTTAGGCCTGGGGTTTGACAAACAGCAAAATCCTAATGGGAGGAAAAGGAGAAAGACTATCATTCTTCTTGTCTAACTGTTGGATTTCTTTTGTGTGTGTCTGTATTTACAGAGAATGTGTACAAACAAAACATTGAACAGCTGGATAAGGCCAGGACAGAGTGGGAACAGGAGCATATCAAAACCTGTGAGGTAAACACTGACTTTTACAGCAAGATATTTGTGTGCTCTTTGTTTTATCCTACTTACAGATATCCATCTAGGTTCTCAAATGTTTTCTCAAGGGTTTTGCTGTTTGCTTTACACGGAGTCTTTGCAAGAACACCACAAAATGTAGAGCAGATTCAGACGTAGTTACGAGCTGCCTCACTTCCACGTTTCTTGTTTGCTCAGCACATGTAAGTAAATATACAGGACAGGAAGAAGTGCAGAGTGACAAATGGAGCAATATGTGAACTGGTACAATCTAGTTGCATTTCTTGCCAGTTTTCACCCACAACACAGCTTAAGACACTAGCTCTAATGATGATCCTCTATCATAGCCAAGACAAGATTGCTTCTACTGAAAATACACTCTGACAAAAAGCAAAGAGAAGATTAACGGGAATGTATGAAAATTCATTTTTAATTTAAAAGATGAATTCCAAAATGGAAACAAGAAGCACTAAATTAGTCTATTAAAAACAAGCAAATTAAGTCTTGCAAGAAGCTTCCAGAATGGCTTCTTGCTCTAATGCAGGACAACTTTTGCTTGTTTGTTCAAAAACACAAGTTCAGAGGAGATTAGAAGTAAAATTTTCACACTAAGCTCAAAAGGTTTGTACTGTAGCATCACTGTTGAGGAAACAAAGGTACCGGGCATTTCACATAGCATGTCACAGTCACCTGCACGAACATTTGCTCCATGCCAAGGAGTAATCTGCTGCTGAAAGATGATGGCTGGGGTGAGGTATGTTTTCATTATGGACATGGAGATTTGCATTTGGCTTCTAAGGTTTGCACACCAGTTCACAAGAACTGGTTGATGTCCAAATCAGACACACATTTGGTTACAATGACCCTTCAGATACACTGTCCATCTGCTGAAGTATGGTTTTGCTATGTTTACTTCTTTCAGGTTTTACTCCTGCACAAAATAGCTTTCTGGTTCTCCATTTCCTCTTAAATATTCCCCATCTGGGAGCACTGAGAAAGTCCCATGGCTGCCACAGCAAACTTTCCATAGAAACTTTGCCAAGCCTTGATTTTCCCAAGATGCAGTTTCTCCTCCTTAAAAAGTAAATAAACAAGCAAAACATTCCACAACATGGAAGACTATTTCTCCCACATGGCCAAATTCATTATAGCCCACAGAGCTTGTGGCCTGCCCACTGCTTAGCTCCAACAGCCTCATGAAGGAATGGCACTTCTAACTCCTTTAAGAAGTGCTTGTAGGTAGAACAGACAGATTGCTGGAGACCTTTTAAACTGCTAACTGGTACAAAAAAATAAGATCCCAACCTTCTGACTGCACAGCACGAAAGCTGGAAGTGCTAAGGTTGCCTAGGCCTGTAGCTAAGCATGGGACATCCATAGCCTGAAATTCCTGGCTAGCAAGTGCAAGCACTGAGACAAGCTTTATTGTGAAGCTGGGCTGTGATCTTTGACTCAAGCAGCCCAGGTTCACATGCTGATGGCATGAGAGATGTGCCTAACACAGCACGCAGCTGTAATATGCAAAGGATTGGATAAACCCCAAGTCACTCTGTTTCTCCCCTTGATGAGATGCATTTCCTGCAAGGACATCATTTACCTGGAAAATTCCCTGTTGTACAGCCCCTGGGGGTAGGCTCTGTCCACAGGCTTTTTATTCTGCACTGACAGCAAACTGCTAATTTCCCTACCCTTCAGGTTCTCTTAATAAGCTGTTTCTCTCTAACTGGTCCCAACACCAGCTGGCTCTCCCTTGATTGACTCTTTTTATCTTTAAGTAAGATATTCGATGGCAGGCAGCATACCCAAGCATTCTGCTGAATACTGTATACATTTGTGGTGTTCTGGACATAATTACTAGCAAATGGAGATGGAAACAGATGGCTGGAAGCATCTGAGCTTTTCACACCTCGTAGAAAAACAAAAACTGATGTTCTAACACTGGAACTTAGAAATTGGTTTTTGTTGTTTTACTTAAAGTCTTCAGAGAAAGTTTATCTGCCTCTTCCTCCATCTCAGTGCATGTTTATCCTATTTTTTTCCCTTTCACTCTCCACAGATCTAGTCAGCCATATAACATTAACTAATTAGATGAGGGAGAGAGTAAAGCAATGAAAAAAAAGAGCTTTACCCTTAACCCTGGAAAATAACTTTAGAAATTAGCAGATGCAACTTTGGAGAGCCTCAAATACTTCCAAAGAAGATGTCTGGAAAGACATTTTAGAAAGTAGAGATGGATATTTCTGGCTTTAGCACAAATACAACCCTTCCATGACAGCAATCTGCTACACATCCAGATTTCAGCGCAATAGGCAAGCAGGACCCTGGGTCTGAACTCCTTGGCAGCAGGTGGCATTCAAATTCCTTCCCTCATCCTTTTTCTTTCCTCCCCCTCTTGTCTGCAAAATGCAATTGATTCTTTGCAATAACTTACAGAAACCCTTGGGCACGAGTAAGTGGATAGTGTTTTCAGCTGAAGAGCTGTCCTCTGTAAATGCTCCCCCAGATGCTTTACAGGTTTAAAAAACTGTCACTGCCTGCAATACAACTAACATGACACTACTTCACATCTCTTTGGCTTCAGGTTTTTCAGCTCCAGGAGTGTGACCGCATCACCATCCTGCGGAACTCACTGTGGGTTCACTGCAACCAGCTCTCTATGCAATGCGTGAAGGATGATGAGGTAGGGGATGCTGTCGGGGAGCTTCACATGCAGAAGACAAACTGCACGTGTCCTGTAGAAGCACAGCATTAGCCTGGCATCCTCTGCACGTGCTGCCTTCAGCTAACTGGTTGTTGTGCAGCTCTGGCACGTTCCATGAAGGAACGGCCTTCTCAATTCTTATCATTCCTTCTTCCTCACATACAAAACAGATACACTGATTTAGATGATCTGTGGCATGTGTGATGACACTATGTCTCCTCCCCTTCTTTTGTAGGGGAATGCCTCCAAATACCAGGCTGCCCAGCTGAGATTGAGGGCGTGTGCATGTCCTTCAGAAAGGCAGGCAGTTAAGGTCTCAGAGCAAGACATAAAACATACACGACTTCAAATTTTGGTTTTTTTTTGCTTCACATTCTCCACCTACTTGAAGGTTTGTAGCTCATATCCTAAAAAAAAAAAAAATGTAGGTCACATTCATCATTCAAGGATATCTGAGTTTTAACTTTCAGTGGCTGACTCTTGCTAGCTAAATGTGTTGGTTGCATTGAAAAGCCCTCCTTCTCTCATGAAAAGATATCCAGAACACAAATAACAGATGTCTTTACAAGATTGGTTGCACAGGGGACAGACCAGAGAACCAGGTCAGACATTAAAAAAAAAACAAACAAACACTGCAGTTGTTCTGCAGTTGTTTAAAGAAAAAAAAGCATCAGAACATTAAAAGCTAATTCAGCACAAAATGTTAAAAATTAAATTCTTGAATTCTGCTTTGTAGCTGTATGAAGAGGTTCGGGTAAGCTTGGAGAACTGCGTCGTAGAGTCAGACATAGACTACTTCATCAAGTGTAAAATGACAGGAACACAACCACCAGGTAATTATTCCCTTTGGTCTTCCCAGACAGATCAGCCATCAGCCTGCAGTTGGGCAGCCCATTCCACTGGGGAAAGCCAACAGAAGGACTCCCTGCTCCAGCTTTCCATTCCCACCCACTGTGGGAATAACACTTTCTCCTCTTAGGAAGTTGCTTGTATAGGGGCAAGACCCCAACTGTGGAAAATTTAGCATGAAATTGGCTTTGCCCTAGTATGCAGAAGTGATGTAAAGTTCACAGATTGTTCACTCAACCCAAAAGCCTCTTCATCAGCTTCACTGATCAAAATATCTGAGCTGAAATGGAGAATAGGACAGGAAGAACTATCAGCAGTAGTAAATTGAAAACCTGCTGCTCCAGGACAGGAGTTCTCCAAACACATCATCAGCAATGAGGTCATTTAACATTCCACATGACCAAATACAAACCACACCTTCTTACTTCAATAAGCAGTATCTGATATTTACAGACTGAGTGAATGCCTGCACTTCCTGCAGCAAACAAAGATTCACACCTTTGTAAAAGGACAGAAAATTCCCTATTTCATCTCATCATCAGCTGACAATAGATAGCTATTCTGAGAAGGTCTCTTCTTCCATTTATTATTCTTTTTTAACCTGTATACACAGACTGCATACACGCAGTCTGCTGTAATGCTATGCTGAGAAGCCAAACAGGAACCTTTCCCTCGGTGTTGACTCAGGAGTCTCAAAAGAGCTTAGCTCCATTCAGAACATGGAATAAGCTATACTGTTGTGAGAAAATTTTATACTGATAAAAGCCTCTGTGCTAGGGATCTTATAGGTGCAAACATCAGCAGTACAAGTGTCCTGTCCCATGGGATAATCTTGACAGGAGCAGCTTAGAGCCCTCCAATTTCATAACAGAGCTCGGATCTGGCAGCAGGAGCAGCCTGGCAACTTCTTCAGCAGAGCTGGATGCTGTTACTAATCCAGCACTGAGCTACCTAAGGCTTGTTTACTGCTTAGCCTTTCCTCATTATGCCCATGACAATTAAGAAGAAGGACTTGGAGAACTTTTTTTATAATACGCTGATGCTGGTGCTTGGATGTCATTTTGCTGCTGCAGTTTATTCCTCTTCTCGTAGGGGACTTAAATTTTACTGCTACAAGAGCATTTACCTAGGAAAAGCTACAATTCTCCTTTCTGTCAGTGAAAATGCACCTTGCAATGGTGTGAAACTTCTGTGTACAAAGAATTGTCACTCTCAGCTCGCTCCTTCCCTCTCTCTCCTCCTCGTGTGACATTTCTCATTCTCCAGTCACCTAGGTAATTTTCTGCAAACAGTTCTTGGCTATGTCATTTATAATAAGAAATAGGTGTGAAAAAAACTCTTGAGATCTTTACGAAATTTGAACAACTGACTCTTGGCTTGAATTTTTTTCATTTTTTTTTCCTGCCACCTTCTAGAAGGTGACACGTTCTGGAAGTAACATCCTAGAACCTCTGCAGCTCCTGCTAATGAGTTTGCACAGTAGCACATGGTGAGCTGTTCATGTGATTTATTATTTGCAAAGCACAGGGGAAAAACCCACATGTGGTTTTGCATTGTGTAGAGGTAGATCTTGATCCTGACCAAACCTGTTGGTTTCTTGATGCTGTTGCTTTCTCCTCTTCTACCTAAACGTGACATGAATTACAGGCTATAACCTATGGCAGGGGAAAATCTGGAAGGGTAAGAAATGCAGACTCTTCAAATGGTAAAAAAGGAAAAAACCAACAACAAAAAACCCCTTAATACTGTGAGTCTCTGCTGTAGGAGTCCATTGCACTCACCATTGTACACGTTTTCTCTGCTTATGTTCTTGGATAAACCAGTGTGAAAAATTCAACGCAATCTGTAGTCTAAGCTTAAAATCTTACTTAATTACCTGGTATCAGAACTGAGGTAATAGGCTATCAGGGCTTCCAAATCACATTTGACTCACATTTGTTTGGCTTTCACACTGAGAAGGCAGAAATGGTGTCAGGCCACCAGCTCTAACCAAGTGCACCAGCAGCTATGAGATGAAAAATAAATCCATCTATAACTATTTCATCTGTAAAGCTAGATTTCTAAATAAGCTCAATTTCATCCTCAACCACACCACAGGGGAGAATGAAGGGACTGTAACATACCCGTGTTCAAGAGAAGAAAAGCAATCTATCACTGAGTAAACAGCAAATCAGCTCTCCAGAGGTAGAGGTGAAGATACAAAAGGTACAGAGCCACACACAAGCACAGACCAGGAAACTGCACATTACTGCTGCTACCAACTGTATCAGGAGCACAATCCCAGGCTCACAATGACCACGCTCTGCTCCTCTTAAAGTTTAGGCCTCAAGAAAACAGGGGAAACAATCATGGGCTAACTTGCATTCTAAGTTAGGGTTACTCACTGTTGTTGCAGTGGCTCCTCAGACCTTGACTGTGCTTGTGCCAGGTCAAGAATACATTCCTACCAAGGATGCATTTGCATGTGAATATTTGAATGGCTTTTGTCAAGCACCCACGTCCCCCTGAGCTGCTCCAAACATGCCACTGTCGAGCACAGATGGCTGTTGCGTTGCTCCTTGTTCCAGCAGCTCCTGAACCACTATGCCATCAGCTGCACTCAGATTGGGAGTGATAGGTTTGCCTGATTGAACATCTCTTCTTTTGTTGCCCTATTGCAGATGCAATAGGATATGAGAACTACTATGACAGAGAACCAAACAGAAGCAACAGCCCAACCTTGTCTTGTGGGATGATGAAGAGGTGAGTGGTAAATTTTCACTGCCAGAAGTAGTATTTCTCAGTGTATGATGCACAAGGGTTGGAAGTAGGTTATCTTTAAGATCCCTTCCTACCTAAGCCATTCTGTGATTCTATGCTTCTGTGACAGTAAACAGGACCTGGAAAGTTACTACTTCCTTCACTGCAGCAAGAGACAGCTGCGTATCAATGAAAATAACACGAGAAGAAGTAAACCTATTAAATCTGAAGTAAGAGTCATTTTGCTGTGGCCTAGTGGGAAGAGAGACAAGAGGACGAGTTCATAAAACAATTAGTCAGCTGGCAATGGAGAGCATCCACACTTCCTCTTTCCTAGTGAGTCATGGCACACAGCATCAAAAGCACTTTGTGCAAGGGAGGGCAAAGGTGAGCCTTGCTGGGAGCCAAGGCTGGGGTGAGCTGTCTTTTTCAGCAATACCTCCTGGCTTAGAGCACTGCAATGCCCAGCTGAGCAGAACAAAGAGCTGCTCTTTGTATCTAGACCAAAGGAAAACAATACTTAGTGGAATAACTGTCATGATAAGGGAGGTGTTTTTCTAATCCATTGAAGTTGGCAAATATAGCAACATGAATGCAGATATATCAGTGGAATAGCGTGGTAGAGCTACTGGTTTAAATATTTTATATTAAAATGGCCAATTCACGGCAGGAATGGCACCATATTTAAAAGCAGGAGAGCTTTATATTTTGACAAGCCTTATTATATGGCAAAGACAAAGAGCAGGCAGGGATCTCCCATTTAAAAATGTAGTCCAGGCTTGTTAGTGAGCTGATATGGTTTATATATAATATTTGCTTTTCATCTGGAAACAAGATTTCATATAATAATGAACTGTAACATTGCAGCCTCTGCAATTACAGAAGAAAATTGTATGGCCAGTTATAACACAGCTATGCTCTGCATGAGCAAACAGCCCAGAGAGGCTCAGAGTCAGTTTGTTAGAAATTGTTTAGATGTCCATTTTCCTGAAACACTGACCATTCACCATCTGAAAAATCAAATCCTCTAGGTACGTTTTGAGCACTCCATGCTATTGCTATCTATGCTTGACAAGCTGAAACCATATTCTCACTTGTTGTGGTCACCAGTTCCCAGCAAGTGTCCAGCTGTGATATTGAAAACAACTAGGAGAGATTAAAATAAATTAAACAAAAGAATTTTGCTTAAATTTGCAATTTCTAGAAAGGTATATCATAAAAGCTTTGTATTTTAAATTGCATTAGTTTTCTTTTAAGGAATGGTATTCTCTTGTAAACAGCTGACAATTCTCATCATATTGCTAGTATGAGATAACTGCAATTTTCCCTCATAAGTCTTTGGATCCACAACAAACTACGAGCTGATGCTTTTAGTGCACAATTCAGCGATGGCTGACAGTTCACCTGGCTCAGTATTTTTTCTGAGTTTTTTTTTTTTTTAGAATTTATTTTAATTGAAGATACTAGCTGTAGCATAAAGGAAAGTAGGTGGCCACACGAAGAGATGACACCATGCAGCACATGGTGGGAAGGTTGAGTCTGACAGCTGAGACTTGTAAGAAATGTCCTGCTGGCTCATTCTGTCATTGCCTTCTCTTGGTTCTGCAGATTCTCTGGACTACTGCACGGAAGCAGCAAAAACAACACTGAAAGTGCCACTCCTTCAGCCCCTCCTTTAGGTATGCCTCACCAGGAAGTAAATTTACCACATGCGTTTAACATCACTTGCTAAATCCAGCTTTAACACAGCAGAAACTCTACAGCATGTGTTCACGTGCTGTCAGGCAAGAGTAAGAGTGATGACTTCTCCAGTTTGAAGTACTAAATAAACCATACAATCTTAGGGTTATAAGAACCTCAAGACCTCTGTCTCAACAAGAGTACACTGTGTTTTCAGACCAACGCAGCCTTCCTAAAGATTGTAGTATTCTTCTGAGGTTGGATATGCTACCTCTAAAAATCACACGGGAATCCCTAAAGTCTTTAACACATCTGCCTCATGTCGTATGAATACAAACATTCATCTCATTTCACACTTGAACTGTCTTATCACAACCTTTGCAGACAGGCATTTATCAGTAGGACATTTAAAACAGTATTTTGACCATGCAGAAAGCACCAGTTTACAGCATTTTTTAATCAATTTAAGCCGGAAATATCTTAACTGTGATGGTTGCCTACAGGAAATCAGGAAGTTCCTTTAAATCAGCTTTTAAACGTACTCAGTCTGATTTCCTCTGTGGAGGCCTGCCTTGGTGCCCAGAAATGAGGCTGTGACTGCCCCAGGTGCTGCATTTGGTGCTCCTGCAGCAGAATCCCTCTGGAGCCATCAAGCACCAGCTGGACCTGCTAGGCCCCAGCCACCTAGCTCAGCACGCACCATCCACACACATACAGCCTGAAGGCATTTAGTCTCTTGCAGAGCTGTATAGCGACTACATATGGAAAGATTTACCAGAAATAAGCAACAAAATAGCATCAAATGCTGAATTTAACAGCAGATCTCGACTTTATCCAAGTAAGCAGCATCTGTGGTGGCACCTTATGCTCAGGCGTGGTATAATCATTCCTCTCTAACTGCAGAAAAAGCCCTGCTGGCTGCCCATATCTCATTCAGACACTGTGTGGAGCCCAAGTAGACCTTGCTGCACATTTTGGAAACCTCCTAAGGCAGTTTTTCACCTGGGCTGACATACCAGGCTGTGAGCACGCAATTAGGGCCTGCCCTCCCCTCCCCTCCTTAGCCTGCCCTGAAGGTTAGGATTGCTCACACCGTGACTGCCCTTCTCTTCTGCACACAGCACATCTGAGAGCAAAGGTGTGCTTGGGAAGTACACGAGAGCAGCCCTAGCCTGGTCTACTGTGTCAGCACAACAGCACCCACAGCAGCAAGGCTTTGGTTCTTCCATTGTACCACTGTGGTTACATCACAAGCACTAAACTAGCAGAAGAGACCCAGGTGGCTCTTTTCAATAGGACTAGCTCTGCCCCTCCCTGAATAACAGGAGTTTTCCTTAATTACAATGAGCTAATTTAAAATGTCTTCCAGAAAAGTTCTGCCTGTGACAAATAACTAAAAGAAAACTACATAAACCAATGGAAGATGTCTGATGATCCACCACACCAACACAATATTTTCCACTTTTCTCAAAGGAAAAAAAAAGCCCCATGTGAATCACTGATCTGCCAGCATTTTACACCTCCAGTAGCAAGCATTTTAAACCAATTGATTCACAGTTCCTTCTTTGCAGTGCTGTGATCGTGCTTTAGCAGGGGAAACATTTTTCCCAACCTTGGTGAAGCTAATGCTTCTGACCTCCCAGAAAGTTCAATGGCTGCACTGTCACCCAATCAATGGGACACAGTTTTTGTGCAAGAATTTACCTAGAGTTCACAGCAGCTCTCAACATGTACACCTCCAGACAGAGAGAACAGAGACTCTTGTATTTGTGAACTCTTGCATATGATCCCGTGCATTTATAAGCAACTGAACCCTTTGTTTCTGTTTTTTTTTTCCACCCCCCTCCACGAGCAGAGAAAACAGATGGGGTCTACGCATCCATTTTTGTAAATGACCATGAAAGATCTACATCATCATCACAGGACTACAGAGTACTTTATGACTACACAGCCCAGGTAAACAAAGGCTTTAAACTCAATATTGCATATGGTGTCAGATTTAGAACTGAATGTTGATCTAAACATCTTGAAAACATTAATTGTGTGAAGGAGTTGTTAGCTTCCCTTTTCAGAGGAGGACACTGAGAGACTTATTGGTCCAGGTTATGTGTGGAAGCAAGGATCCCAACTGCCAGTTGTTGGCATGGGTCTCTAGACGGCACTGTCCCCAAGATGAAACAACAACATTCTTTTTTACTTGTAATTAGTGATGCTTAAATTGGTGCTAAGCTATTGCAACCTCCTAAAAAGAGTTGGAAATTTTTATTTTGGTGGTGATAGCCTCAGAATGCTCAGCATTGCATTACCTGTGGAGCATTCTTCCCTGGGAAAGAAAGCAGGTAGAGATCCCTCCTACAAACTCAACTGCAGCTTTACAGCAGAGCTCAGACTACATGACAGATGCTTGTCTAAGAACTCTATGTGATCTTGCTTATCACCTGGAGAGTCCTGCTCCAGTTTAACATGCTGGTGCCTCTTCCTCACTGGGGAGAACTGAATCCCCAGAAACCGAATCCCCATATTTCTGCATTACAAGTTGCAGGATCACAGCAGACTTGGCCTATGTGAGTACCTGCATCCTCAGTCTAGATATTGAACTCTCACTGGCTTCAGACCTCTCTCAGCATAATACCACTAATGTTAGATTATAATACTGGAGGGCAAACCACTGCATTAAGTATTAAAAACACAGACTCCTCACATGTAGATTTCAAGATGTCTGAAGGAGAGGTAACATCATTATTCCTATCATACAGATCACCTACTGAAACACCAAAATAAGAAAGAAAAGGACCAAGACACACTGGCTCAGGCCCTTGATGCATTTAGTGAATACCTGATTTCACAGCAGCCACAGGTTTCAAAGAAAGGTGTAACTAAATCATACAGCACACGGGACATCTGCCCTTGATCTCCACCTCAGGACTGTTATAATTTCCTCCAAATCCAGCAGTAGTTCTTTGACCATAACATGAACCTTTAGATTCTTTCCACTATCTTTTTCCCCAGGACTGGTTAAAAATATTTTCTTCTTCACACTGACACCTGCCACAACATTAGCCTTCCCTAAAGGGACTTGCACTGTTTAATTATTTGTCAGCTTAAAAGTTCTTCCACTGGTCATCACTGTTCTGCATTAAGACACCTGAGAGTCCTATTTATGGCCTGGGTTGTAGAGACACTGTTTTGATCTCTGTCAGGAATTAAGCCTTGCACTGTACAGTTGAACTACAGCTGTAGAGTAAGGAAGGGTTGTGGCTGGCTGGTCTGGGTCAGTCACACTTAGCCCTTTTCACCTTTCCCTTATGATAAAACAGGTTGCTCAGGAGGAGGCAACAGGGAGGCTGGGGAAACTTATGAGTATCTTAAGGAAATAGACAGCTCAGTAAGTGCCTGATCCTCCACTGTCAGGTATTTCAGGCTCATTCCCCATCAGGAGGACACTGACAGACTCTTGATGAAAGACAGGATAAAAAACCCCCACAAGATATGTGGGTCCCTCCTGTATGCTCAGGTTAACCACATTTCCTTTTCCTGTCCCCTTACAGAACAGGGATGAACTGGACATCAACGAAGGAGATATAGTAGCCGTCATTGAAGAAAATGACAATGGCTGGTGGACAGCTGAAAGGAACGGGCAGAGAGGCTTTGTGCCAGGGTCTTATCTTGAAAAGATTTGCTGAAGTGCAGCCTCAGTCCTTAGACTGTGAAAATATTCTACTACTGAACAAACATCACAAGGTCTGCTTCAGCTGACTGAGAACACCCCATTATTCTGTCCTCTACGTTTACCAGACAGGAAATAAGTGCTTTCATCTTCCTTCCCACCGATCCTCTCTCCCTCAACAGCCTCTGGCCCACGTTTTTGAAAAAGCTGTCTTCATCTCAGCAAGACGAGGACTTGGGTTTCCAACAAAGGTGCTTTCCACTCTCAGCACTGCTGCCAGCAGAATCTCAAATCTTGGCAAATCTGGGAGAAAAGTCCTGCTTAGAACTTAAGTATAAAAGAAGCAAATCCTGCTTGACCTCCAGTCAGCCTGTGAACAACCCTTACCATCATAGCAGCCATGACTTCCACCATGGATCCCTTCTTCACACTGCACACATCACACAAGCATTTCTGAGGGCTGAGCTGAAAGCGGGGAGAACATGTATTCAGAAAGCAGACAGCTTCTATGTCACAAGGTCATCCGTGGCTCTGCCTTGCCCTGGATTCAGGGACAGCAAAACGAGGGCAGATGAAGAGCCCAAGGCCTGCTTTTACCTCAGTTGGATGGTTTCTCTGACACCTTGCTGGCATTTTTCACGTTTAAAACCTTCTAGCAGTGCTGCCCTGCCCTGATCCTGGGAAAGAAGTGCTTGTTGCCTCCTCATGCAGTCTGCACAGACATGCCTTCAGTGCATTCTCCTTTTAACTTCTCTGTTCACCCAGCTGATCCTTCCCTGCCCACAAGCTTTTCAGCCCCCGACTATCTACAGCCTCTGCACCTCTGGGATGGCTGGCACAGATTTGGCTGGGTTCCTCTCTTTACTCGTAATGCATTTCCTCTACAAAAAATTCTCTTCAGAGAAGCTGCTCTGAGCAGGTTCATTGCACCTCACAGATTACAGCTCCAGCAGTCTTTCCAGTCCAGTATTCAGGAATATTTCCAATTGCCACTATACTTTGCAAGAGATCATTAAGTATTTTCCACCACTTCTCTCTCTTTAGCATTCAGTGACAGAGGAAAAAACTATACCAGTGATTTGACCTAAAGCACAAAGTGCTATTTCCAGGCCTACAACGACCCTGTTTGTGATGGTTTCAGATCCTAAAACTGAACCAAATGAATGAAAATGAGTCAAACTGCACCTGAAAAGGCACGGAGCAGGGAGGGACTGTTAGCTAAGGCAACAGCAAGAAAGAAATCTAGACAGAAGAAAAAGCTGTAATGTTCAATGCAATTATTTCTCAAATTAAACACAGGGAGAGTCAGAGGTACTTGTGTTATTCTGCTTCTTGATTCCAGAATGGAATAAAGGCTGCTGCAGGCCTTCTCTGTCCTCCTGCAGACACACAGCATGCTTGTCCTTCCCACATAGCACATCTGCATTGGTGCTGAAGGGCTCTTAGCAGCTCTCATCAACAGAGGCTCAGAGGAACTGCAGGAACTTGAATGTCATTTCAGGCACTAGATTGTATGAATAGCAGTGCTCATGCAGGCTGAGGATGTCAACGACAGCTTCCTGTGGTCAGGTCTGAATTGACAGCAGTAAGAGTCCACAATAGCCTCCAATTAGTTAACTTCACCATAAATGCAGCTGCCAGACAACTACAGCAGTTCCTTATCCAGAGCATAAGAGGATTTTTGAAGTGTGAAAGATTTAATGTATTTGCTTCTTGAATACTGGGTCTCTCACAAAGAGAACTGTAATTAACTAACAGATATTGAAATATTTTGCAAGTGATCTTAATTAAAAAGAAGAAAGTCTCTAAGATGCAATTCCTCTGACAGTGTATGACACAGGGATTCTGCTAAGACTCCTCAGACAGCCTTGCCTCACACAAGACACTGCAATACCAGTCCTGGTTACCTTGAAATCCTTTTATGGATTGTCTTTGCCTACACGAACCATATGGCTTACATCAGCTGACAGCCAGATGGTGGCTACTGTATCTCCCCCATCAAAGCATTTCATATTTTGCTGTTAAATTCAGGAAACTGGTTTCTTTTCTATCTTTTTTTCTGTCATATTTTCTTCTGTTTGCTGCAACTGCTATAGATGTTTCTAAATCTACCCATTCTTGTAGCATTGTCTGCTAACTCCAGACTGATAAGGAAATGAAATAGCAACAGTAATGTTTTCTCATAACTCAGTTCCTCTGCTTTATACTGAAGCATCTTGCTGATAAGTAGTGAACAAGCCATATCTATGCAGCTTGCTCTATCAGTGTGTCAGCACTTGCCAGAAATAAAACAAAGATATCAAGAAACAGCCACACAGCCCCTTAAAACACCCCTTTCAGTCATTAATTCTAGGCAGTACAGAAAGCAGGAAGGTCATACATAGGGTACTGCCTTGATAACAGCACTGCCTCTCCAGCTTGGTAACAAAACTGATGCACTCAAGAAATTATTCCATTTTCAGGTGAAACTAAAACAGACTCTTTTCCAGTGACAGGCATACCTTAACTAAACTCCAGCATATTTGGCTGAGATGTTTTTCTGACTGACACTTCTGATAAGGCTCTACCTCCTCCACCTTGACTACCATTTTTTTGGCAAGGAGACATCAAGAAACGAGTAGAGCTGAAACTACAGTGGCACACACTGCTTTGTCAAGTAAACTCATCTCATAGCACATCCACAGTCAGCAGATTGCCTCTTTACCTATGCTGCTAGTGCACTGGATGGGATCACACACAAGCAGCTGTTAGCAGACAGTGAGGAACATGCTTTTGCCAGCTGCTCTGCAAAGGGGGGGAGCCTAATTACCCACTTACAGCCAGTGGCTAATATGTAAATAGAGTCAAACTAATTAAAGCAAATTTGCAATAATGTTACTGAGCTGTTTTTGAATAAGCACTGCAGGGTAGACTTCACTTTGCACAACTGACAACAAATATTTCATGCTGAACAATTTCAGACTTATAACTGTTATCTCTAGAAATTCTTACCAGATTGTAAGAAGCCAGCGGGCATCTTCTATCCATTAAACAAGAGGGGTAAGAAAGACTGGAGTAATTTCCCACAGAGATCACAACTGAATACAAACGGACTGAGGTTCACACCTGTTGCTCTCCTGGATGGATTTTGGATTTGAGCAACGTGGCCATGAGAGTGCTACGAAGGAGTGCAGTGATTCTATTATCCCTTTAGCAAAAGCAAATTTTCACATGTTGGAAGTACTTAACACAGACCATCAGTGCTCTGAAACCACGCTCAGTTACGTACGTTCTTGCCCTTTTATCATGTTATTAATTAAAGAGAAGAACAGGAAAACCTGGTTGAATACACAGTTATAAAATGCCTTTAAGTGCAGTGAGGCCCACCATTGCACAAAACAGATTTCAGCTGCTTCATGTACCATTAACTTGCCCGTTGAAAAAGTCAGACAAAGAAGTATTAGAGCACTAACAAGGATCCTGGAGACACAGCCAACAAACACAGTCAGGACTTAATTACAAAGGAAGGACCTTCTGTAAAGTTCACAAGCCCATTGCTACAGACAGGTAGCTTCTGGCATTGTTTGAAACTCAGCTGAAAGAAAGAAATCAATCCCTGCAATAGACAGAGCATTCACCAACACCTTGAAGACTCTCGCTTGAACTCTGTATTGAGAACAACCCCAGCATAATCGAGCCAAAGCACTGATAGATCACGTGTATAAGATGTTAACAGCATTAACTCTTACCTTGTACTCCTTCTTGCCTTACTACTTCAAGGGGGGGCATTTGAAGTCCAGGGCTCCTTTCCAGAGGTAATTTTATGGATGAAGATACCTGATTGCAGCTTACTCGCTCACTACTGCATGCAGTTTAAGTGGAAGCACACAGATGCCAAGAGTAGATTCATTACAAGCCAGGCATCAGGTGGTGCCTGATGGGAACCTGGCTGGGTGTTACAAAACACCTAATAGAAGCACTGGTGGGTAACTAACAAGCTGGCTTGTATGGTACCATGTAACCTCTTAGCTATGTCAGTGCTGGCTGCCTTACCTTTGCAGACTTAAGAGAACCCAGGGGACTCTCTATCAGTAGTACATAACCTGAGTCTGTTGTTGTTAACCTTCAGCACAGACTGGCAATTACTCTGAACAGCAAAGAACAAACAGCCTATGCTCAAAAATCAGCTTCTGTTGCTCGAAACCATCTTCTTTTCCCTTGCTTTGCTGCTCTCCAGCCACATAGCTACTAATACTACACGAGCCCTAAAGCATAAAAGCTACACTCGGCACTAATGAGCAAGGAAAAAAAGAAGCACTCTTAGCTTAGCCTTCACCCCTCAGGTCCTCATCTCCTTGTTATCACGGGCTTACAGGCAGGAATGAGCTACCAAGCCTCAGAAGTAAATCAGAGTTAGCTGTTACAAAACCAAATAAAAACATAATTAGGGTCAGTCACTCCCATCCACCAGCAACATTCCTAAATTAATTAGAATATCCATCACAGGTGTTTCTAATAGCACAGCTGTGGATTTGGGCATGCTCACTGTAGCAGGGCTAAAGAGAAGAGAACGGCAGGGAGTTGCACTGTTTCCCTTTAGATAGCATGTTGTGTTTTTTTTTTTAAGGAAGGTGAGAAAATTAATATGCCAGGCCATATCAGGCTTCTGAAAAGTAGTTAACTGCTAGGAGACTGCAGGGCTTGATTTTTTTTTAGGGGAAAGTTGACTCTCAGGTTTTAGATGAGGAGTGAGAATTACTGTTCTGCAAGTTAAGTGTTTTCAACAAAATGAAAATAGCCCTCTGACGAAGATAAGATTAACACTGGGAAGGGAAAGGTACTTTTCCTCAAAGCGTTAGCAATTCCTCCATTTCAAGGGCCAACTCATGTTTTGGCAGAGAGCTCAAGGTCACAGTTACACCGCAGAGCTGTGTACCACTGGATGACACACAATGCCAACTGGATCTGTTTCCAGAATGGACAGGTAATCGTATTTCTGTCAAATTAGCCAGCACACATGGTAGTGCTCTTCCTGTCCTTCCACTAGCTGTTGAAGGACAGATGACACCTGACCTGGCACAGAGCTGCTCAGTGCAAAGTTAAGAGCAAATTTACAGCCTGCAGCTGCAGCAATTCTGTCCAGCACATAGTTCAAAAGCCAAATTTACTGTATCACTGTATTCTGATCCAAGGCATAAACTAAAGACTGGGACATATCTTCGTTCTAGAGATGAAACTCTGATAGAAATCACTGAGGTCTTTCAGCTACCCTTTAACAAAATCAGGAGAAATTTGACTTGTTATAGCTGAAATTCACAAGGGAAAAGAGAAAATCCTCCAAAATCAGTAGGCAAACAAGACTGGGCTTAGAACGTAACATGCAGCCAGCATGGGGTGATGGTCAGATCAATATTTGCAAGAGAAAATCTTGTATGAAAGGTCAAATTATATTGCATACACACTGCCGTTACTTGTTTGGCAGTAACACTGCACAACTCTTACGAAGGGGGCTGCAGACATGACATAATAATCTCAATCTAAAGAGCACGGGGAGTGGGATAAGTTTAGTACATCCCCCTTCCACTTTTCAAGGGCAGAAATGCTCAAGAGCTGCATGAGAGGAATTGTTTGAAAGTTTGAGCCGTAGAGAGTCTGTGTAGGAAATTCTTGGGAAAGTGATGAACTTTAACCTTCCTGGGATAAAAATGTTAATGTAAGTGTGAAAGGGAAAGCTTTCAATACACTGATAGACATGAAAAACGCTTTGTCTTTAGAGAAGGGCTGCACAGCCCTCCGTGTCTGAACCTTTGTGAGGGAGACATGAGTGACAGTGACTTTGTTTCACTAAGTGGCATCTAAAGGTTTTACTACGGTCACTGCTCAGTTCAGGGATTCAAAACCAAAGAGATGAAATAGTCTAGAGATAGAGAGGACCTTGAGAAATGCATCCTCCCTGCTCTGCAGGGTCCTGTACCAAACAAAATAACAGAATGCAAAACACAGATCACTTACCAGCACAGGACCTAAATTTATCTTTGCTCTGCATCCTCTATCCTCACCACACTATCCCATGATGCCAACACCTTTGTTCACCACACATGTGTACCTACATTGCCAGGTTAAAACAGTGGCTTTCATGCTTTTAAAATGGATGTTTTATTCCAAGTGCAAGAGTAAAGTTTAGTGCTGGACTCCTAGCAACAAGCATGACTCCCAACACCCTGCAAGTGCCATCTGGGAACAGCACTGCTCAATTCCTCTGGAGAACCTCCTGGGAAACACTCATGCCTATGTCCTGTTTGCTTGAGGCCTGGTATAGATCCACGTGGGGCAATGCTCACAGAAGATGGCTTCCCCTTCTCTTGGAGCTGAGAGCATTTGGCAACGATCCTCCCTCACTTGAGTCACTAGCAGCTCCTGGTTCAGTAAGGAGCATTATGTAATATCTCTCAAGCTTTGTCAAGGTGTGAGAAATGTTTCAGAGATCTGCTTCAAAGCAGCTTTTCAGATGAGTGCTGCTTTTGCATGCAAGGAATCACAGATGCTCCTGAGCACCTCAAACATCAGCAGTTTGCTTAAGCATTTGATTTATATCATGGAAATTAATCCTGGTTCTTCAGCCTGGTGCTAGCGCAGATCTGAAAGCAGACCACCCTGGAGAAAGCTGATCTCTGCAATGAGGCAGAAGCCCATCTGGGGCTGCTGCTCAAAGCACTACACATCCAAATAAAAGCAAAGCTGTCTCTTCTTCATCCAGAGTGCTGAGGGGAATCATCTGTGACCTGAAGCTGCTGTGGCTCCTTCTAGTGACAAGTCACCCAGGATTAAGCCTTACTTTGAGCAGTAAACATGGAGACATGGCTGCAGTGAAGGACACATTGCAGGATTACATTGGCTTTCCCCCCCCACCCCTACACACAGATCTTTCACCAGGAAGTAGAAGAGCAAAACTTGTAGCTGCTGATTCAATCAGCTCCAGAGAGAAACGGTCAGAAGACAGATCAGCAAGGAAAAGATTAGCAAGGTGAATTTTTGAAAGGGGATTTGGAACTCTTAAGTCAGCTTTTTATATGTATAGGAGACACTTGCTCCAATCAGAGCAGCAGCGAGAAGCAAATTTGAAAAACATAAATTTGTAGGTTCAAGTAGCAAACTGCCAAGCACAGCATTCATACAAGCATGCACATATGCTGCAGGATACAGTGCATGGGAAAATCCAAGACACCCTGCACTTAGAGACTGCATTTCAGTGGGATTGATGTCAGACCTAAGATTCACTCAGATACAAGGTGTACTATTTCTGTACTGCAAAGGCTATCACCACAGCTGTTATCACATGCAGTGTCTCAAGTATCATCTAAAACTCCCACTACAAAAATTAAAAATCAAAAGCTGTCACCTTCCTGATACCGAGAGGCATTCTACTAGCTTTATTAAACTGCATCCAGACTATTTCCCTGCTTAATAAAACAAATCCATACATGATGACACCGTACCTGACTACAGCTGATTCTCATGAGCCTTACATTAGGCATCTAGAAGCATGAGACCTGCACTGCAGTTTGTCAGTTGTTCTAACAGCAGCAAGAGAAAATATCTGATTTGAAGAAAATATCCATTTTTAAAAACGTGTTAAAGTCCTGGATCAGGTGAGGTTCACCACTGTAGACAATCAACATGCTTGCATGCTCCACATAGTATGTATCTGTTCAGTCATTCAGTTCAAACAATTCCTTGTGCAATGCCCCTCCAGCAGAAAGCACCTGATCCAGTTGGTTTGGATGAGTGACCATTTCGGCTGTGCAGCTAGGGTGAAGAAAACATATTGCTATTTGGAATCAAAAATTGAAGTTTCATCAAGCAACACAAATATATCCACCCCCTGTAACAATAAGACAAACCTTTTGCTCTCTGAATCAATATGACTAGTATTGGTAGCTTCACTGGCTGAAGTAGCATTAAGAAGAGCAGATGCTGAAAAGTGGCTAGACTTCATAAATAACATTCCCAGTATTTGACAGTGCAACGAAACATGAAAATGTAATTCATGCACTAAATTGTAATCAGTCCTATAGAGCTTCCATCAAATCTATCAACAGGATACCACAAGTTATTTATTGGTTTGGTATTTCCTATGCTGTAGTATCTCACTGTTACAGAGCTGATTCCTGTTAGCCACTGCTGGGACTTATCTGTAGCACAGACAAAGGGAGAGGAACATCCTACTCATTCTGAACTCCAAAACACAGAGGCCTGCTCTAAAGGTAATGGTGAACATTGGTGGTATGGCAGCAGGGGTTGAACCTCCCCCCTGTAATTCCATTATCTTTAGTTGTTGCGTGGCAGGCAGCAGCAGGGGGGCACTCTGACAAAACAGCACTGACATGGAAGTGTGGATGGAACCAAAGGGGTGGAAGTGAATCCTTCCATGGGGAAAAATGGCACCCACTGACATTCACTGGTGTTTACCGAACATTTATGAAGATTGAACAGTGGATGTGAGCACAGTGAGGGGGTGGGTGGTACATTTCAGTAGTGCAGAGGGCCACCTCTGCTGATGCAGATTTTTACTAGCACAGCATGGAGGCTGCTGTTCATCGCTGGCAAAGATGTGCAACTAAAGGTGGCAGTGACATTGAAAAATAGAGCTCAGCAGCTGAGAACTCATTCTATCAAACAGTGTTATTGTGCTGCTTGTAGCTGTTGTCATTTCCATGGAGATAAAAAGGCATTATCTTTTGGAGCAACCTATATAATTAAGTACACAGAAGAAACCTCTTGAGAGCAGCCAATATAACTACATCTGAAAGTTAAGAAACGCGACATGTACAAGTACAAGATAATCCAAGAGGAACTGCTAGAATGCTGAGCTTCGAGAATGCTAAAGCATGTTGATGCTGTGCCTGGAAGATGAAAGGAAAAAGGAAGTTAATTAGTGAGAGTAAAATTATAGGAGAAATTAAGAATTTGGGTTTAAAATGTTAACAAGAATGGTGCTCAGAGCTCAGCTGCAAGCACGTAAGCTAGGTAAGGTATGCAGGAAAAGGATAAGGCGAAAACAAGGAACCACAGCACAGACCAAAGATACTGAACCAGTCAAATTAAGGTGTAGCTTGCATCCAACAGGGCTGACACTGCAAATGACACTTGAGGAAACCAGACTAGCTGGAAATGGAAACAGCAGGCCAATCTACAGTATTTTTCTCAATATTAAGTAGTCCCTACTAAACTGGCATGCTAGTCATGGCTCAGTTTCCTTTGGTACTTGCTTTAAACTAGCTAGTGGAGTTAACACTGCAGACCGAAGTCCTAAACTAAACAGGATTCAACAGAAACAACTAGAAAAATTAGCAACTGAATCTTCTAGAAGGAAAAACTACTCTTCCACATTGCTCACACAAGTCTTTTTGCTTGGATAGACAAGGAGCTGTTTTGTCTTTTGTGCTGTTCATTAGGACAAAAAAAACAATACTGCAAAACACTGCCTTAAACAATTACTGCAGCCTGAGTTTCATTATGTTGTAACTTCATTTAAAGAGTCACAATACAAGAAAAGCCTGTATTGGGGAAAAACTATTTATCACAGCATTACTTGTCAGACTGGCTTGTGTTACTGAGACCTTCCTACTTTTCTCTAACAATAACAGTATTATCAAAAAACACTTTTGAAAAAAACCTCATTGTAGTATGGATCTTCAGAGTAAGGTGAAGAAAACACAGGGATGCAAAGGCTGCTGAGCAACAAGTGGAGCAGAAATGACATAGCACTTCAGGAGCCTGCTGAAAGAAAAACTTCGTAACAGCACTTCTCCTGCAGGACAGAAACGTAGCTTGTCATTTTTTGCAGCACATGAATATTTTGCTGAGAGCAGTTTTAATAAGAGTAGCAGACATTGCAGATTCAACATACGTAAGAACTCAGCCAGAAAAGAAACTTCTCAGACACGTTCCTGACACTGGCAGCAACTAGCCCAGTGTATCAAGAGACATTTTAATATCAGTGTTCAACATTCTCACCAAAGAGCAGTTTCTGTCTATATGCACACCCAAATGCAGTGCTTTTCTGCTACGAAGTGCCAAAGAAGCTGCAATTACTATCGCAATAGGTACACAGAACAGTGCTTCCATGGTAAGTGCAACCTACACCTGAGGTGTTTTTTTTTGTCTAAAATGCACAGTAACAGCAACTCCTTGACAAGCAGAACAAGTACTTCTATTGTTTACAGCTCTTAATGGAATAGCTATGCAGGAACTAAGGCTGGATCAACCTCACCTCTGCCTTCTGTTTTTAATACTGAAGTGACTCCTTTTCTACAGGACTCAAGATCAAGGAGTTTTTCTTCAGGGTTACACAAGGACCAAAGACTGAGTTTCAGAAGCCTGCCAGATCAGTCTGCAGTCCTGGAGTTGTAAGCAGAATGCAATTATTGCCAATCCAAGACTCTTAACGGTATGGTTATATTTAACATCAATTAAGCTAAAATGTACCCGTTACAAATATTCAACCCCTCTGGCTTCTAATTACCATGAGAATTCAGGAAGTCTACACAGGTAGAAGTGATGGCAGAAGGTATGGTGACAAATCAACGCTGTCTCAGTATCTAAAGGAGCACTTGTAATACGCCTCCTTACTTCAGTGTGAATCCTGCTGTTCGTACTAACAAGCACACAGCAACCCAACTAAATCAACAACACAGGACCACTCGAAAACCATAAGCAGTAAAACCAGTCAGCTCATACTATATCTCTCTTCGGAGCTGACTACTATGGAGATGGCACTTGGCCCTGGTTTGAGGCAGACATACAAGACACTGCGTATAGCACGCTGACCAACCATGCAAGAAAGCCACTGATTTCTAACAACAATGAATTCACAGCAGTTATAAAAAGCATTGGGTTAGTTTAGACTTTTATGCAAAGAAGGTGGGAAGTATTTATTGATTAGATTAAGAAAAAGTTTCTACGTTTCAGCATGAGTTTTCTTTATTTTATAAAGCATGTAGAACCTGCCTGTAGATCAGGGAAGTCATTTGGTGCTATGCAGTCAGGTCACCCATAGTACAAATCCACGTCTTCCAGCAAGATTAACAAGTACACGCACTGTAGCAGAAATCTTCCCGTAATTATACTGACTTCAAAGAGGTTACATGCAGGCTGCTGACTGCAGAACTTACATGTGCCTTGTAGCTAGCAAAAGCTGACTTCTTTTTGAAGTATGCTTACCTTTGTTCTGCACAATACAAACCTGTTTTAAAATCCGTCCTGGTCTAATTCTTAGAAGTTATCATTGCTCAATTTCACCAGGCATATATATTGTATGTAATACAACATGATGCAGATAACCCTTACATTCATCTGCCCTTCAGTAGGTTCTGTTGCCAGGCTTACTTCCCACATCCATGAAAATTAATACCAGAGTCTCGAGAGGCCTTTCAGGTTGTTAAACCACACACCATTCTAAGAAAGAAAACCCAGGCCCCTAGAGCAGTTATCTGCAGCCCACGTTTAGAAGTTAACACAGGGTATACTTTTACAATAGTGAAACAACCAAAGAAACTTAAATCTCTCAAGTCATTGGTCTTGGCAGACCACACATTAGAACTGCCCTTTCTTAACTGACATTTCTTTGGGTGTCTGAGAACACTATGTTGCAATCAATGTGGCTGAACAAATCTATTTTGCATGATAAAGCACATGAGAAAATGCAGCAGAAGTTCTGAACATTCCTGTCTTTCACAGAGGTAACCGAAGCCCTTGAAAGCAGAGCAATGACAAAGTATCTGAATAACATAAGACAGATTAACATGTCATTAAAATATAGCAGTATTTATCCCCCACTGCTGAGAAATGAGATTCCTTCCTAATTGTATTCACAAGGTGTTAACTTTCCACTATGTTTAATTAAAGTTTGTTCTGCTGTGTTTCTTTAGCACTGTCAAATAAAAAGAACAAATCTGACACAAACAAGCTTCCACCATAACTTAAGTGAATTCACTTAAATCTCCATTTAAAACAGGGGCTTTCATACATCAAAGCTTACAGTTCCAGCACTTGAGGACTCCACTTGAACCAGTACACTGGAACCTTAAATAGAAAGACCAGACACGATTATAGGGCGGATATACAGAGATTTATTTAATCAGGTTTACTATTTACAGTTGAGATCACTTTCACATACTACTCTGCTACTCTACATGGCTACATCGTTTTCAAACCAGTTTAAGAGCTACACTCTAACAGTTCACTCAACACATAAAACCCTCCTCATAGAAAAATGAAATATTTCATTATAGAACAGTAGTGCATACATTATACTCCTGAAAAGCCAGCTTGTATTTTAAAACACTAATGCTTGAAAGGTTTGATCTCTGAAGGTCAAAACTGCAGTCACGTGGATCCTAGAATTTGTTAGTTTTTGTTTTACTATTTATATATAAAGAGTACTGAACTTCACTTAAGTGTTTTTAAAAAGTGACACTGGTGAGGGGCAAGATTAAAATACCTCTCAAATTAAATACAGCTGGCTTCCTTGGTACAACTTTGGCCAAAAAAGTTCCATGTAGTGAAGATTTAACAAATTATCTTTCTATCCAAGAATCAGTCAGTTAATGCTTAGAGGTAATCTACCAAAGTAGGCACACATCCTTTGACTTCCACACCAGCCAATTTACACTTAACTTGCAAATAGTTTCAAAATCAGAAAGTTTACTAGTATACTAAAACATTTAGATACATGAATTGCTGGCCAAAACAGTGAAAGTCACAGGTATATATGGGTGTGTGTAAAGCTGAGCTGCTTTGCCCGTCACCAGTGTACAGTACAGCTCTCCTCATCTGTGAAAGGTGTGCTCTAAGCTTAGGACAAGAAAACCATTGCAGCAGACCTGGCCCATTCACCTTCCACACAAGTGAAATAAGATTGAACCACGTTTTTGCATTGTCTTCTAGGCATAGGTTCCACCAGTGATGAGAAGTTCGTAAGCAGGATCCCGACTCCTTCTACATAATACTATACAGGCACACAACATGCCCAGAAGCTACGGAGGAAAAAAGAGAAAACAAGCTGAGTTTGAAGAACAGACTTGAAACTTCTTCACAGAAACTGTTAATGTGCACTGTGAGGTTGTAACAGCCCATAACAAAGATAGCAACAACTGTGTGAAAAAGCTTCACTTCCTACTGCAAAAAGCAAAGGCCACAAACTCCTCATTTTTTCTTTGCAAGATCTTAGACATCCTTAACAGAAGTTGTTTTGGTCAGCCACACCTATGCTGCCTCTGAAATTTTGATGGAAGAATTACTCATTTTCTCCTGAAAGATCCAGGTTTAGATGGTGCAGGTATTATGAAAGACCATAATGTGATATTCAATTGCAATAGCATCAATTGGTGTGATGAAAGAACAAAACCAGGAGCTTTATAAAACTACTCTGCCTTATTTCAAATGCTCCATCTGATAACATTTCATGCTAGAAAGCTGAAGGCCAATGTGAACTATTCACTTCTAGACAGTTTCCTGTCATTAGATTTTACAGTGCAGTGACTATGTTAGCAAGTTCATCTGGAATTAATGGTATACTTGCTTTGTATGCATTTACAAGACTTAACTCCAATAAAAGTGATCAGGGATGAAGCACATGATATTTTACAGAAGTGGCCTATTATTAGAAAGTAGTTTTTTTTTAGTAGGTATAGCCTTCTCAAGTGTAATGATGAATTGTATGGTCTTCAGTATTTGACTAGAGTAAGATTACCTAGATCTGTTCACATAAAGGGAAAAAAAAAGTCTATTCACAGATGTAAATATTCCAAGGTAGCCCTGGATTATAAAGCATCACCCCAGGAAGTTACCTAAAAAGATGCTTTAACAGAAAGTAAAGAATTCAGGTGGTGAACAGCCAAACAATTGTAAAGCTTGATGTTTTGTAAGAACATCAGTACATTGGAAGGAGATCTTTTTAAGCAAGTCTGATAAAAATGTCAAAGGATAAAAAAAGTTTTAGAAGACAAAGCTGAACTGGGACATGCAAACTAGTTAAGTTTGATGGAAGATCAAATAGAAAGGAGTTTTTAAAATGTCAGTCTAAATAAGTAGTGATTAGAAAGAAGCGTGATGAAATTTTAGTATAAGTTTTCATACTTTCTAGTAAGGAACAAGATATAAAGACTTCTTTGCCTGTAGTTATTCTCTGCTTTAGAACCACAGCCAAATACAGCTCGGGTCCAGAAAAAGCCTATGGAGAGTTAGCTTGAATATGACATTTCAGCCTGTCTTTTGGTGTACTTATATTGACACTTGCAAAGCTCCAGTCCAGAGGCTAACTCCTAGGTAGGCATTATACTCGTAAGAGTAAGGAAAACTGAGATACACGACACAGTGACTCTTCAGGAGAGAACTCCTCCACATTCAGAACTAAAAAAAAGCATGCAAGCTCAAGTTAGACTTATGAGATGGAGCTTTGTGCTGCAAGTGGTTACAGAACTCTGAGGAAGGCTTACAGGCAGAAGCACAAAAACTTCATTCTTTTTCCTGCTGAAAATAAGGATAAAGAAGTGTGCTAGACAGAAGCGTTACTCTCGCTGTGGCTTTTTTTGTTGCCATAAATCACGTGTTTCAAATACAAGTAGTTTCAACACATTTACAGTTATTCACACAAAGAATCCTGGCCAACTGATTCAAGTTATTCACTTTATATAGTTGTATAAAATCTGAAAAATCAAAAATCAGGTTATGTAAGAAAAACTTTAATATTAAACTTGAGTCCACATTTAAACAATGTAAATGTCTTAAGAGTAGTAGCAAGTACAATAATTATAATAATAATTATAATGAGCAGTAGCAAGCATATTCCTGAAGTTTACTGTAAGCACAGAATTAACTTTCAAACTTCACATTTCAGGACAGAAATAATTTAGCATATAATTTTTGAAAAATAAGCTAGCATCTCTAAAACAGTCTAAGGCATTTAATTGTGTTTCTTTGCAATTGCTGCTTAATATTGTGAACAAAAATCTGTTGAAGAATGATACCTGCATCTTCTAACAGTGCCACAGTCAGGTTTTGTTTTGGTTCCTTTAATTTGCCTGCTAGTATTAACCATGTCCATCTCCTTTCATCAGGCCAATTAGCCTTTTTTTGATCCTGTTAAAAACCTAACTGGCTGTTCAGATATGCCATGTTTAGTATCTCAGATGATCATTAACTAAAGAAGATATCTAAGAATGAATTATTGCAGCTAATCGAGCAACACTGAATTCCACTGCAATGCCTTTGCTACCTTCATTTTGCCTCCAATTTATTAATAGTTCAGTGCTGTCACTGTGGTTGAGACCAAGGAATTATCACACCCTTCCAGATCCCCATGGTAACTGGAATATGAACACAGTAAAAATTAGTTCTATGCAGAAAAGACTAAGTTTTCCCACAAACCAAAATCCTTAAGGAAGTTCTTTTCTCAGTCTTTCCACCTTAAAGAAGGCAGTGAAGGCCAAATTTGCTGACTTGAAGCTATGAGGTAGGCTTTGAACAGTCTTGTTGGGTCACATAAATATCTGTTCAGAAAGGACTCTGTTCAGTGCTTGTGAGAATGATAATCAATAGTCCAAAGGTTAAAAAAAAAGATTATTCTTCTTCTGCAAAACATGGCCTAGGTTACAGGCCATCCACTGAAGTTCACATTCTTACCTATATTTCAATTACCCCGCAGACTATTTTGCTGAGAATCAGGCCAAATACATTAATTGTGTATTCCAAACAGGAATAAGTCAAGAGTCGCATTTTAAGTTTTAAGAAAAAATTAAAATAACAGTTTCAGTGTGCCTCAGCATTAACACGACAAACTTAAATCTTTTTAAAATATGCAAACTTGTAAAAAAAATTCAACTGTAGCGAATATAAAAATCTGACCCCTGACAGATTTAAGTGTGATAACCACACAGTGAATACTACTTCAAAGGTATTCCCAACACCCTGCATTCCACCAGAGATTGCCCAGAAAGTAATGTGCCCTATTTTATTATGTTGGCCCATCACATCAGGGGCAGATGATGGTGGGAAGGCAGTACAGAGTGAACATTCCCAATGTTCTGTTCCATTATGCTGTCACTGATGACACTGAGTCACTACTACTGGTGTGTGTTTTCACAACCATGGCATGAAGGCTACTGTTCATCACCAGTGAAAATGCGTAGCAAATAGTAAGGACAACATTGAAAAACATTGTCTTGTAGCTGAGAATTTGCTCTATCAGCATTATTGTGCTTTTTGTATTTGTTGTAGTTTCACTAGGAAGCATTACTTTCAGAGCCACCTACAAGGATTTATTTCTTATTCACTTTCCTGAGCAGGTGTCACAGATTGTGACACTGCTGGTGCTGAAGGATAGCGATGCTAAGAAATTCTTCAGACGTTCTTACTTTCTTTCAAGCTGCTTAGACATGTAATTTCTGCCAATTGCTTCATTACTGACGTGGAGACAAATGAAAGCACCCAGTGCAATAGGAATACAACCAACATGCTTGCCTAGAACTGATTAGCCAGGAAGAACAGGACACAAGCAGTCACATTTGCATTTCAACTGTGTGGTAGAAATTCTGGCCCAACCCCAACAGGGAAGAACTGTAACAGTTACAGCAGCATGTTGGAGTGGACCTGTTAATCAACCTGCAAACTCCAGTATTATGAATAATGCCTCCTCTCTCTGTTCAGCTCACACAGTCTCATAACACATTTTCTACAACATAAAAAACTGCCAGATTAATTATGGTTGGGGAAATACCTACATCTTACTTACAAGATTTATTTCAGTATTTGAGCTGATTAAATTTTGCTGTAGGATGTAAAAATTAAGAACAGCAATTAAAAACAACTTTTTTCAGCAGACTGAGCACCAAACTTACCAAATTTTAAGTTTTGTGTCTAAAGCAATCTGGTTCTGGTAAATTTAACAGCAGTACTGAATATACTGTTACATGTGAGTACAGTCCAGTAGGAAAGATATAGACATTGAATTATTTTCTCAAATCTGTTTTCAAAAGATGATCTGCTCACCTTCAAAACACAATCCAGCTCAAAAGCTGGTTCTGGAAATTAAAACGCTTAAGCTTCCTGATTCATCAGAAACAATGTTTTCTGTATTCAAATGCTATTAAAGGCACAAAAGTAACTGAAAAGTAGTTTTGAAAACTCTTGAGATTCAGCATACTCTTGAGATAGAGCATTTCTCAGACAGCACAAAATTGCCACAAACTGAAAATGTGATTAATGCACTAAGCATGCCTGATTGGTGGAAGCTCAAAATCTCAACTTTACAGGAACGTTTAAAAGACAAACATAGTTTAGTGGCCTTCCTGTGGTTTTTCAATCTTAGTAAATAGTGAGATACTGTTTCCCCAGTTACTTTTTATGACCAGGGAAACTAAAACAATTAGGATTCCTGTGGAAGACAGCCTGCACTCAACCTTAAGCAAGCAGGTTTTAGAGCCCCTTGAACCACAAGTTCAAGTCCAGCAATCAAAGCATCTTTAAGAAAATGGAGAATTCTACCAAACCAGAGCAGAGACAGCTACCAAAAACCTCGCTGCATTTTGTGGGTGGTTTCAACATCATAAGTATGCTGCAAAGCACACACTGATGTACCTCTAAAATGGCATGAAGTATGAGCCATCTGTTTCAAAGCTGTAAATTAAACATGCAAATTTTTATTTCAAGTCTCAAATGCCTTCAGAGCATATTCAGAGATAGATACCTGATGCTTGAGATAATTAGTTTCAAGATGTAATTTATCATTTCCATTTCCAGTTGATTATTGCACATAAGAGACTTTTCAGTTATCTTGAAATCTAGCAGAATGAACATTCCTGTTTGCACCGGTTTTTAGACCACGCTTAATTGAGAAGTTCTGCCTTGAGTTATTTAGATCATTTTGACTGAGGTTCATTTCTCTCTCAAACTAAGGTGTCAGCATCCTGCACGTAACTCTAATAGCCTGGACAGAAGTTAATTCAGATGATATTCTAAACAGACAAAAAACATTCTCTTACCTGAATAGCAGCAAATGCTAGTGCTGCCCAGATGACATACATCATTATCTCCTGAAGCTTCTTTACAACCAGAGCCTCACAGCCCTGAAACAAAGATGTTTGTTACATACCCCTCTGGCAACCACATTTAGATACACACCAACAAAATCCCCCAAAGCATCAAACAATGCAGAAAGAAAAAAAAGGGTTTTTCTTCAGAAGTCATGTTTACTTCCTGTTAATAACTTCCGTGCCAGACTTCCTACTTATACCAAAAAGAAAATTAAATGATTGTCAGCAAAAGCACATGACTACCTAGGCTCATACCTGAGCTGTCTTACCTCAGAATAAAGGTCCATTGGACGGGTCAAGCTGCCAGTACAGTTGCTGAGAGTTGCTTTGCAACAGCTAAGTGGCACGCTGTTGTTTTTAGTTTGTTTGAACCAGACAGTACTCTCCCAGTCTGTGTAGTTATGGATCCCACAACAGCGCAGCTGAAAAACACACAGGTAAAGAGCTACTGTATTTACCAGTCACAAAATCAGACAGAAGTTCCAGTTGCAATACCAAAAGCACAAACATATTAAGGTTAGGCTGCTTTGTAACTCAACACAAGCTATTTGACAATGTTATTTAAGCAAATAATAGACTGAATGGATAGTTAAGTGTCATGCACCCTGAAATCATTTAACATTTCACACGTCTGTCTCACCTGCCTCTGTACGTAGTCAATAGCACGACTGGCTGCATCAGGATTTGTTCCATTGTATCCATTGTATACCTTTTGAATGCTATGATCAACTTCATCTTCCACCTGTGAAGCATTAGCGAAGCATCAGCATTAGCACACCAACAGCAGTAGTACAGGTCTAGGTAAAATAATTTCACTTTTAAGCACAGAACTGAGAAAACCAAGATAATTTCCTAACACCTCAAGTTAAGTGTACTTCAGTGGCCACAAAATTAAGAGCTCTCCATAAGAGTAGTTTGCACCTTTCCACTTTCTACTCACTTTCAAAGTAGAAAGCAAAACCAGTACTCACTTGGACTAACATTTTGTTTGGGGCCACAAGGATACTAAGTCATGTCATCTGCTTTTCCTATTCTGACCAAAGCACGGGTAAAGCATCAAAGATAAGGTGTATTGATTGACCATTCTACCCTATAGTGATCACACTCTATAAAATCCACCTCCTCCATGCTTTCTGAGAAATGCTGATGGCAGTACATGGTACATAGCAACAGCTACTGGAATAGCTCCTTAAACTACTGCAGATGAGTCAAGCTGCTAAAGATGCTGTTGAGTACTTGAGTTAAAAATGGATGCCACTCTAGAATCATCACTCATCCCTGAAAGACGTACAATATCCATTCTGTAGGAAGTCTTGCTAGAATCTTTTTAGTACGATTCTGTAAATTGTCATGTAAATGCACAAAGTTTGATCTTTTCAAACTTTGGTACTAGAGTCAGTTGCAAAAAAGAAGTCAGTTCAGGATAACCACTTCCAGAAGGAGTTAGGTGCAGAGAATTTTAGTCCCAGGATTGAACACGAAACAGGCACATTCTTTAGAATTGCAAATTACAGTAGGAAAATCTTGTGAACACATCATGGCAGAAAGATTCAGGTTGTTCAGCTGCTTTAAGTGAAGAATTTTCTGTAGCAATAGCACAAGTCTATTGCCCCCTTCCAGGAATACTGGTTACTTTCACAAGTAGATCTGTGTTAAGGCAGATATAATGTAAACAGAATTTAACCTACATGGACAACTTGCTTCAGACTACTTTGAAATCAATTGTTTAATTTAACTAAAGTGATTTAGAATGCTGATGAATTCAGGAAAATGTACTGTCGATTTGTTATATAGATTTAAAGAACAATTTCAATAAAATACTTGTGTGTTGCTTGACTTGTTTCAATTACGGCAGTATGCGTGAAAGAAAGCACAAAGCTACCAAAAAAAGAACCTTAAGGATAAGAGTTCCAATGCCCCCAGAGCCCCATCCAACCTGGCCCTGAATACCTCTCTGGGTAACCTGTTTCAGTGCCTCACCACCCTCTGAGTAAAAAAATTCTTCATCTAACATAAATGTACCTTCGTTTAGTTTAAGCCATTCCCCCTTACCACTGTTAGTGTAAAAAGTTGGTCCCCCTCCTGCTTACAAACTCCCTTCAAGTACTGGAAGGACACAGTGAGGTCCCCCCAGAGCTTTCTTTTCTCCAAGCTGAATCGCAGCCTTTCCTGAGCTCCCTCAGCCTTTCTTCACAGAAGAGGTTGCTCCAGCCCTCTGATTATCTTTGTGGCTCTCTTCTGGAGCCACTCCAGCAACTCCACATCCCACTTGCACTGAAGGGCCCAGGCCTGCACACACTGCTGGCTTTTCACCTACCAGAACCCTCAAGTCCTTCTCAGACCTGCTCTCAAGGGGCTTTTCTCCCACTCTGTACTCATATCCACATATGGAATGCGGCCTGACAGCCACAACTTTTCAAATGTGATGGAGAATGGCCCGGTAACCAAACCAGTCAGGTCCTTCAGAACCCTGAAATGAATGTCATCTAGCACCGTAGTCTTCCGCACATTCACCCTCATGAGACCGCCTCAGACTTGCTCTGCTCTTACAGTGGGATGGATTTCAGACCCCTGACCCCCACCCTACGTGTTTCAGGGACATGAGAAGCATGAGTCAAAGGACATGCTGAGTACCTCAGCCTTCTACTGGCTTCTGAGAAAGCCAGTTCTCCCTCCCCAATCAGACGGTGTACATTCTGCTTTGCCAGTCTCTTCTGACCCACATATCTAAAGACATCCTTCTTGTTACTTTTTGCATCCATCAAGTTCAGTTCCACCTACGCTTTGGCTTTCCTGATCCCATCTCTACATGTCCAAACAGCAATTAATCAGAAGAAAGTAATCAAAAATAATCAGAAATCTAGGCAGTTTTTACCTCCCAACTTCACTTATAATAGGTATGACACCCGTGTTGCCCTTGAGAACAATAGTTTAAAACACTAAGTACCAAAGGGTAGTAGAAAATGGCCATTTCTTATTAACAGTAACCTTGCCCTTTGAAGGGATTTAAGATTTAATTTTCAAATACCAAGTCCTGCAAGTCAGCTAGGTTAGCATAAGGCCATGCTGTCACTAAAAAGATACTCCACTGCCCTCTTTCTCCCAGGCTCTGACCCTTCAATACTGCTTGTGAAGCTGTGTAGTGACAAGACAAAGGAACATACAAGTTGGGACCAATCCAATTCTCAGGCAATTCAAGTGTGTAATTTCAGACAGGCTACAGAAGACAGATGTATGCATCTTTTATCTGTCCTGAATGCTGTTTAACCAGAGAACAGAAATCCACTCTTACACTGGAACTTAGAATAACTGTAGCTCAGTACAGATCAGATGCATGGTAACGTCCGAAAGACTATGATGTTATATGTTATGTCTCTGCAAAAACTGCAGTAAAATGCAACCATTCCAGTTACCATGTATTAAACCAACATGTTTCACATTCCCAGGAAGTATACAGCTTTCCTCAATTGCTTCTCAGGACTACTTGCACTACAAGCTAGAGTCCCATTTGATCAACTCATCTTTCTCAGTGCACTGCCAAAGATACCAGAAATCTAACGTACATTGAGGTAACTGGTAACGTTAAAACTGTCATCAAGTTTAAGTTTAAGACACTGACATCTTAAAATGTAGAACAGCAAACTCAAATTAACACACTGAATGAATGCCCACTAAGAGTTTACAGAATCAAGTACAGCAAAGATTACCTCTCTGCATTTTGGCTGCAGTTCACAATAAAATATTTAATAAAAAATTTAAAAGTTATTACCTTTGCTCTGTAGATGTATCCAAGAACCACCACCACAACTTCAGTAATAAAAACCAGGAGCAGGATGATCACAAACTGTAAAATACAATTCAGAGAATTTGTGCAAACATTTTCACACTCTATCAGAAAGTTTAGTGCTCCTCTGATTTATTATGAGGCTATTTCACAGGTTTCAACTCAGCAAACTGCCTGAAGCAGGTAAGTAAGTTGACCAAGTGAGTGCAGAGGTGACTCAAAGTTTTATTGCTTATAGCTTTACCAAGTAATAAGAATTAGAAGTACCCAGCAGTCAGGTAAGTGCTGACCATTTGGACTGAAAAACCATACAGGAGTGCTTCCATGAAGTGCTTTTTTCACTCTTATTTGGTAAATATGACTGCTGCACAGCCTGAGAGTTTCTTTGATCTTACTAAAAATGGTAGAAAGGGGAATGTTTTTTTCAGATCAAGTATTGAAACAACAGCAATAACAAGCTATGCGTTTGCACTGAGAGCGTTTTTAAGCACTACGTTAGTCTAGACAGCATCCAACAGCAACAATGAAGTGGGGATGATTTAAATACTGGCCTAACTTAAATCCTACCTAATTTTCAAGCTAAAGTAATAGTTAAAATGCTTGAAAACAAATTGTATGGATTAATTTGGAAACTTAGTTTCCAGCAAAGAACATTTAAGCGCCATAATCACTCTCAGCCAGCCTCAATGCTATGTTTAACACAAGAAGGCTCCTGTCTCACCTTTCCCCCTCCCCCATTTCAGCTCTTCAATCAGAAAAGATAAAACAGATTTAATGTTTAGAGCAATTAAAAAAAATCACAGCTCTAAAATGTGGAATGCAAAGACACCTCTGTTGCATGAACAGACAAACTAACACCATTATTTAGAACAGAATTAACAAAATTATAGCTATAAAACAAGATAAGGGGAAATACTACAAAAACCCCACGCAGTTTGAAAATCTATTTAAAGGGCAAAGGCCAGAGAGACAACAAGCAAACACCATCACATGGCAGCTCTGCAACTTACTGTAGCAAGTCCACAGCGACTTTCACGAATTGTGGCACAGCATCCAATAAGTCCAATAATAAAAAGAAGTGTTCCCACAGCTATGATAATAACTGCTGGAATGAGCGTGTAGACATCTTCAAAGAAGTGATCATAGTCGTCATATGTGATGAACACATAGGCTCCCACGTAGCACAGTATGCCTGCTGCTGCCTACAATAGACAATAACATTTAAGCTCTTTGAACACCAAACCCTCCCATCTGTGAGGCTACTGCGTAAGAATTATTTTTATCAAAAATCACAAAGAAGTGTTCTTCAGATTTTTTTTCTTTTTACAATCTTTTATAGATCACAGTGCATGTTTGCCTGGAATATTTGAAATGGAGGCTAGCTTCCCACTTGCATTTGATCTGGATGGATCTAGTTTTGACTATGCTACATATGTCTAAGCAATGTAGTTAAGAAATGAAGGTAACCATACTATGAACACCAAAAACTTACTCCCTTCTCAGATAATTTCCTTCCTGTGCTGTGAGCTTAACTTCCTACATTCACAAACTGTATACTTCTATATATACTACCTATACTTCTGATAAATGGATTTCAGACCACTTTAAGAGCCAGTTACTAGCAATTGAACAGCTATTCAGAATACGCATGTGGTTTATAACTACCATTAATTAACTACTTATTCCTTCATTTTGCTGACTAGCTATGATTTAAGGTCAGAACAGAACGCATACCTGCCTTGTAAACTAGCTTCTCTTAGAGACAACAGCTTTCCTGAAGTGTAAAGCACCAATTATTGAAAGATATATGAAAAGAAGAGTCATTTTCCTAAGGGTCATTGTATTAAGAGGACATTTTCCTAAATGTGGAAAAAATATCACTTCAAGTTACCACCACATAACAAGAGTACATGGCCTGAACCACTCTTGCTACAGAATGAAACTGCTGTATTCAAACTTAAAATGAAGCAATGACAGTCAACTGATTTGCAATGACAGACATTAAAATGTTTCATGATACTTACCTGCTGTCACAATGCATATGAATTACACTGCTTTGCTAGGCTAAGCTAAATAATCCATTCGGAAGGTACAAACGCTAAGGCACGATCTGAGCAATTCCACCTTGCCACAAAGGTTAGTGTGCTCCTTCTAATCCACATCCTGGGCACGAAAGTTCACTCAATAGGACCCAAGGAGGAATGCTGCAGGCTGCCCCCTCCTGCCCTCCTTTCCACACTCAGAGGCTTTGTTACCACCCCTACCCCTGCCCTATGAGCCAAGAGGACAGGTGGGATGCCAATAGTAGTTCCAGCAACTGAAGCACTATGATACTGGGTCAGGCAATAGCATAGTCCAACTTTCTGTTGAACGTTGGATCAATAAGGAATTCAGATCAGCAGCTTGTCCAGCCTTAAAAATCTCTAAAGGCAGAGATTCGACCTGTTCAGTATAGCACCAAACAAGACAAGATTTAAGATTCAAGAAAACTGGTGCCCATTATTTCAGCACTCTTTGCTACTACCTACACTTAGTTCTGCAATATTACCACAACTATTTTCCATAAAAGAGCACTGGATAAGCACTGCTAGGATAAAGTCTCACACTCAAAATATCGTCTGCAGCCCTTGGTTATAGAAATACTAGGTAGAGAAAAAAGGTATTAAGAGCCAGCTGAAAAGCACCCTCAGTTCTGTGTGGATCTGAACTACGTACTCCACCTCTCTGCCTTTGTTTCTGCAGGAAAGATAAGTGTGTACTCCACAGGAATCTAAAGCATCCAGAAGCTCACATTCATTCAATAAAAAGTACTGGAGAGATACAACAGTCACGAAACAGAACAGTCAAAGACCAAAAGCAAGACACCACCTCCAGACAACAAAACCAAGGTGAACAAGCCATTAAGACAATTGCCCCTTCACACAAATCACAGTGTGCAGAAATCCTGCTATGTTAGGTACAGCGTGGCAGAATGCAGACATACAATTTCTGTAGACAAAGCAAAGATTCAAAGTGGTGTCACTGAACAATAGAATTACATTAACTGTTGCCTAGCAATGAAGCATGTGAATGACAGGCCAGTGATGTCATCTCCCACCTCTAAGAACTAAAACACTTGTTAGAAATATGGTATTATGTGAGGTGGCAGAGAAAAATGACTGCAGCTGGTGTCAGGCACAGAAAATACTCAACAGAAGTGAAATCAGAACCATTTATGAGACCCTTTGTCTTCTTCTATGGTGAAAATTTAAGCAGCTTCCATCTCTCCCAAGAAAAATACGGTTCACACAGGCAGACTTGAGACTCCTGCTAACTGCATGAACATACACATTTAAAAAAAATATCTTTGAATAGAGAAAAACATCAAGCATTACAAAACTGCCTACAGATGTCAGCTTCCCATCCCTCCAAGAAGCAGCACTCACATTTGAAGAAACTTCCCTTGCAGCACTATGCAGGACAAGGCCAGCACATACAGCCTCAGAAATTAATGAGCATGGAGTGTGTTTTTCCTAAAGAAATCACTGCTTTCTAACTGGAAGGTCGCATTTTTCCTTACGCTTCTCAGCTTAAACCAGCCTTGCCTGAAGTCCTCACTTAAACCTTCCCACACATGGTACTACAGCAACTAATCAGCCACGACATCAGTCCTTAGGTCTTGCTTCCTAAGGTTGCAGAACTGGTATTTCTGCAGAAAAAGCTACTTGACTTTAGAAACATCCGGGTGGGTCCCTCCACCTGAAAACTGCACACTAGAATCATGAAGCAGTAAGAGAAGACACTGTCTCTACTTGAGAAGTGAGCATCCAGCCACTGAAATGCCCATACCTTTTGGATTTATTGCTGCCTCCCCCACAGAATCATGTGAACAACTGATCTTCTGAAGAAAAAAAATGAACTTTTATATTCACATCAGCCTTAAAAGCTAAAAACAGAATAATTTCTGTCCCCCAGACATTACATTTTAACACTATTTCTGAACCAGGGCAATCACTTAGTCTGTTGCAGCACTATGAAAACAGCAAATGCTGCCCTCTCAGCTCACAGCAAAAAGTTTCAGATGCCTTCCTTTCTCCCACACCAGACAAATGATGCTTACTGCCTTCTTCAGCATGCTCTGAACAGTAGCACCAACTCTCTACACATCAGCATTTTACTAGTATTAGAAGGCTCATTTTGAAGCAATCCTTTTCACCCATCTTCTCACCACTTTCACTTAGTGCTTTGTGGTTAGCATCACTAAATGGTCTCTGCATGAGTAACAGGGCCACACCTGTATGGAAATAAGCTGGAGCTCAGTTTCATGAGCTTCAACAATTCTTCAAAAGAAGAAAATAATACAGAAGAACTAGGATCTGTATCACAAGTAATGACACAAGAAGGAACTAAAAAGTAATAATCCAAATCAACACTTTTTATTCTGAAGAGCAGAAGGTAAATCTACAGAATACTGAGCTTGCTCAAGTTAAGCACAAAAGCATTCAAATAAAAAAGCTGTCACATTTAGCAATGTGTTACTCCTATCATTAAATAGAAATCAAGTACGTGACTGGTACGAATTTCAAGTCCTTTATAAGCAGGAATCAAAAGGAGAGCTCTCACACAATCTGCTCAAGGCTCTGAACGGAGATGGCAGCAGCTCCTGAATCCACGCCAGGTCACATGCATGCTCTGCGGGATGGTTATGCAGCAGTCACACATCCCTTCAGAGCAGCCTGCATTTGACCTACAGTACTGGATCTGATGTGGCATACTCCTACTTTAGCGTGAGTTAACCTTTCAAAAGGCTGCCAAGACAAATACAGTTGTTGAGAATAGTTTGTTGACTAAGTCTTTAATGCTTAGACAACCCTTTAGTCAGAGAAAAAAGTCTGATGCTATATAGGTCTCCTATAGTTCAGGAAAGCTTGATATGATTGCTTTAGCATCAGGATCCGAGGACTTGTTGAACAAAGAACAAGTATGCAAGTAACTGGAGGAAAAACCAGAAGATCTACTACACAGTGATAAAAAGCATCGCTCAAAGTATTACAGAAAAGCCTGTAAAATTCAGGGTCCCCCCATCTCTGGACTGGTGTAATACGGACTCTTAAGCCAATGCCTGCTTTCACTGAAGTCAGCTTCCACCTTCCACATGCACTGAGGTAGACAGGCCTACTTATTTTGTAGACACACCCTGTGGCATTAAGTAGGCAGCAACAAGCACCCAGAACTGTCTTGGTGCTTTTGATAACTTGCACACAGCAGGTTTGAGAGCTAAGATATTTTGCTGCCAAGAAGCATGACTTGAAAGTAAGAGATCAACAGCATTTACTCTGCTGATCATTTATTTATCAACAATGGAACAAGGCAGCTCTATTACATCCTATGGTTTCTTACACTACCCTAACGTTCCTCCCAAACAGATCTAAATAAAACTCATCCCACGTCTGCACAAAGCACTGTCCTTCATGTGACTTCTGCTATTTGACAGTCTATTTCCACACAGACATTTTTAAATTGTTCCTTTTTAACTCTTTCATTCAACTGAGCCAAAGAACAACACCTGTTCCCACAGAATCTCTATTCTGTTCTCCATATCAAGAAAAAAGACAATCTCTGAAAAAGCAGAAAGACAGCAGCAAAGCTTTATACATAGGAGAAAACACCTGCACTTGATAGCTGATGGCTTAAGAACAGTAATTCACTTTTTTTGATAATGAACCCTGAATGACAACAACAAAAGTTTACTACTCCCAATCATCACTGATGAGTAAGTTCTGGTAGTAATACAGGTCACTGCTCAGCCCAAATACAGGCCATTCCACTACAATGTCAGACACACTCTCTTCCCAACACACCTATTTCCTCCTTGATGTTAAAGCTTCAGTGAACTTTAGAGGAATGGACTTCTTTTTTAAATGCTGTATTCACTCAGAAGATTTCAGGGGGTCTGCAGCTGTATCAGTTTCTTTCTAAGTTTCTTTTCTCCATGTGCATATCAAGGTCTTGACATTTTCTACCTGTACACAGACACTGGTTTGCTATACATTTTCATTCCTAAAGCAGCACACTAGGAAGTGCTCCCCACCCCATATTCTTCCCCATTTAATTGTTGCTGTACTTCTCCAACATTCACACTGTGATGACTGTCAGATGCAGAAAATTCCCCCCATCAGGTTTTCTTTTAGCTTTCTCTACTTCAATGTCTAGTTCTTCGGTTTTAAGCTCAAAGGCCCTGTAGGATCAGGCCACTCCTCATCCTTATCAGCACTTCTCAACTCTGTCTCCCTTCTCCATTCCCCTCTAAGACACAAGCTCACATGTGACACTTTTCTCTACTTGCTTAAATTGATGCCCATCCACCATAGAGCTCAATGGCTTCCTGACCACTCCTCTCTCATCACTAATTATTTACATGCAAAATTAAGCTGTTACTGTCTCTCAAAACCCTTTGGGAGAAGGAAACTAAACCATTTTGTAAAGTTGATTAGAAATGATTACAAAATAATGTAAAAATCAAGCCATGTGGCTTTCTCTATACTGGCCAAATTCAATTCTATAACACCAGGCATTAAAAAACCCTCAAATTCAATCGCTTCCTTAACTAAAGCAAAATGCTGAGCTAAACCTCTTCTGCATTTCACATTACATATTTTAGATGTCACTAATTGTGAGATGCAGAGCACAAGACTAAGGAATTTTTTGGAACTGAAAGAAATGTTTCCAATATTACCCTTCTTTCGTACCTATTCAGTCACAATTATAACCTGACCCAACTCTCTGGTTTCCAGATCCCTTGCCCCACACGAGAGCAGTGATTATCCCATGCTTCATAGTCTTGCTGAGTGAAGCAATACTTTAAATTCTAAATGCTATACAAATTCATGGCATCTCACTTTGCAACTTGTTCTTGCTTCTGTCAGATACAAACTTTTAAGCACAAAACTGCAGCTGAAAAATCCTAAAAAACCTCATGACCCTGAGTCCTGAAGCTCACTCTGTAAAGAAACATTATGGGATTTATACTTAAAAGCAAATCAAAGCCATGCCAAAAATCAGGACCTGGTCTGTTTGCTACCTGAAAATTTGTGCCCAAATGCTTTAGGAAAATCATTCATAGGATGTGACACTTGAGGAGCTTTACACCCTAACTCCTGACTAGGTCCTCCACAAGGCACTGATTCCAAACTGTTCAGAATTATGGAAACTACACTCATGTTAATGCCAGAACAGCAGAGGCACAGAGTAGGCTACTTTCGCATCCAGAAGTCAAAGCCCTTCAAAGAAAAAGGCTTCTGTCAGTAATCTCCTCAGAAGTAGCCTTCAGGATTATCTGTCAATCTACTCTTTGATCATCAAAACACACCCGAGAAGTTTCCTCATTGCCCTGGCATTTAAAGTCCAGATCAGAAAATGCTCAAGTTTCCAGTGAAATGGGAAGGTTATGAGGCTGATTCCTAACAGCAACAGAAGCAAGCTCTAACTTTTTACACTTCTTCCTACTGCTAAATTTTAACCAAATTTTGTCCTTGCTGCATTTTCTTCTTCCTTTTCTACCAACAACTCATGAATGCACTACACTCTGAATGGCTACAGTTCCTGCTCAGCTAATTCCTCTAGTGTAATTCTACCTGCTGTCTAACCCTATGGTTACCACGCTGTGGTGAGTATACTTAAGTTATGAAGCAAGCACAGAACTGTAGAAAGCCTTCCTGCTATACTGAAACTAAGCCTGGAGACTCAACAACCACACCTAGGGTTACTGTATACTAGTTAGTCAAATAAATGGTAAAATTCATCATTCTAAGCTAGTTAAGAAATTCAAAGAGCAGTTAAAAGAGCTAGTGACTACCAAGTAGAAAGCGTCACAGGAGCAAAAGGCAAACCTGATTCCTTTTCTCAAGGAGCAGACATACAGGTGAAGAAAAAACCATAAAGCAAGCATGAGGTATTAAGTACTGTTTTGGCACTGCAGACTGTCAAAGCACATATATTCTTTGTGAAGGTAGACTCCTTCAGTAAACCACAAGCATCCCTGAACATTTTAGTCATCTGCCCTACCTCCTAAAGAACAAGCCTGAAAGCACTTCTCTTCCATGTTTACATTTATTTCTTTTCTTCAAATGGCTTTGAACTAAGTTGTGCACATCACCTGATGAAGCTTTAGCCTAGTGCCTTAATTTCAGCTGGGATGGAATTATTCTCTTCACAGCATCTGGTATGATCTATGCTTTGGTTCCAGGAGAAAACCAATTCTGTTAACACAGCAGTTATAGCTGCTACTAAGCAGTGCTGCGCAGAGCCCAGGACATTCACAGTGAAGGGCTCAAGGAGCTCGGAGGGGACAGAACTAGGACAGCTGCCTTAAGTTGGCCAAAGGGATGCTCCACACCACATGACTTCATGTGGAAGGAGTTCTGAAGGGAGTAGGCGTTCATCTCACTTTCCTCCACTGCTTGGAGGCCAGCTGGGAATCGGCCAGGGGGTGGTGAGCAACTGCTTGAGCATCCCTCGTTAGAGCAATTACCCTACTCCTTTTCTCTGTCTTTGAAAATAGTTTCATCTCAACCCACAAGTGGTACTTTTTTTTGACTCTCACTCCATCCCACTGGGGGAAGATACTTCAAAGTATTTTGGAAAAATGCACTTAGTAGAAACATCATTGTTTTATTTCTTGGGTGTAATAAAATGAAATAAAACCATCAAACTTTCCAGAAGAAGATGAATTTTTTAAATTACCTAGCAAACTGAGTGGAGCTTGGGCTAAGTCATAAATGAATGAGCAGGTACAGCAATGATCAGATAGCATGCCTGACCTGCCTTTTTCATAAGGCAAAGACAGATGTGGACCTACCACAGTTACTAAAGATGACAACTGACTTAGTCCAACACAGAAGAATAAGAGGATCTTACTCCTAAGGAATTAAGAAGGCTGTGAGCATAAGTGAAGCTCTTAATGTCTGCTGCCACAGACAGGGACAGCTTCTCTTGGCAAGAAGCCCTTGGCAGTACAATTTACTGTAGCTTGCTTTTCTACACAATTTGCAGCAGCAAAAGGAGCTTGCTATTGCAAACACACATACTCTGTATTAATTTTACTTAAACAGCCTTGTCAACTGAAGGATTTCTTAACGTTTATTTTCTTAATATAGACGTGATTTAATAAAATCTTTTTCCTGCTGTTTTTTTTCTTAAAGCTTAGTAATTATCAAACACTAATACCTGAGCACTTCTGTTAATTATAAGAAATTGCATAAATAAAATGTGAACTACTGCAACACATACAGAAGCCTGAAGTAAACATCTTGATGCACTGCAACAGATTCATTCCAAACAGGAACAGTATGGTGGCTTCACATGAGTGAAACTGCCCACCTCAGCAGAACCAACCAGACAATACTCTTCCTTTATCAGGAAGCACAACAGCCAAGCTGCTCTGCTGTTATTAAGTACTTCTTGAAAATGGGGGTGTTTTTTGATACCACTGTCATGTTGCTCTACGAGACCTGCTCATTTTTCAGAGGTGCAGTCCCACAGTGCTGCCCTCCCCAGCCCTCTCTTGTTTCTTGCCTTTTTAGTGTACCATTACTTGCAGCTGAGAATTTGCTCTATTAAACAGTGTTATGGTGTTCTTTGCATCTGTTTTAGTTTCCAAGGAAAGAAACAATACATTACTTTTGAAATGACCCACACACCTAAAGTCTTGATCAGAAAAGTTTAAGCCATCATCAGGTTCACAGTATCAGAAGAGCGGCTGATAGACACCAAACACTGTCCCTACAAACTGAGCAACAGACAGAAAATAGTACTGAAGGAGAAAATAAGAACCAACATGTTTAGTAGACAGGAATTCAAAACACCAGTTATTTTTAACAAGTTACATTCAAGACTAGAGAGTATAATAAAGAAATCTTTTTTATTTCCCCTCCAGGCAGAAGCAGTAATAATTTTCTGAACATCTCACATTCAAAGAACTCAACTATAAAAAAAAGTGTTCTGAACATTCACACCCACCCACAGATATCAGACCCGTGGTTAGGGAGGAAAAAAAGTTACAATAATAGAAAATCCTGCATTGGAAGAGACCCACTAGCACCATCCAGCCCAATTCTTCACTTCACATAAGACCACCCAAAAATCCAGCCATATTTCTGAGAGCATTGCCTAAACACTACTTCAGACATAATTCACATGGCTAGTTAGAGCTTTCAATGGCTGAATCAAACTAATCTCAAGTTTAAACACAGAATTCAAGTTATTTTTGTTATATGTAGACTAGAAAGATTATGACAATCACGTTGATCACAAGGCCTATACACACCACTCTGAAAAGACATACTAAGTATAAAAAATTCAAGGAGTTTCAGAGTTACTTGACAAATTATAGGCAGCTGACTACTGTCAAAAGCCTCAAGTGTAAATCTAGATGATCTGATTATCAATAATGGAATGTCATATGACTGACAAGCAGAATATTTCTGTAGTAGCACAGAAGCAGTTATACTACCAACTAGATGGGCACTAGATGTTAAGTTCATAAGTTCATAAGGTTGGAAAGGACCTATAAGATCATCTAGTCCAACCATCCTCCTATCACTATTTTTTTTTTTTTTAACATGCACATTTGGGTCACTCACCACATGAAACACACTATACCAAGAATTCAAATGCTTCTTTCTCTTTTGCCATTTAAAACTGAGATGTGCAACCTGTGCTGAAATTATGTCATTTCATATTCACATTCATTCCTTCCTATCTTTACGCTACAGCTTGGCTAAAGAGCCAAGACACAGGTTTTGAGGCTTCCAGTTCTGGAGAGATCTGTATTTATCACTCAACTTATCAGCAGTATGGCCATTGCAGCTGCCTTCCTGTCAAAGCTGCCAGCAAGAGTTGACTTCTTAGACTGCAGATAGTTTACAGACTGCATTGGTGACATTTTGATTTGACATAAAGTACTTCGTATCTAAACACAATCTGTCTACACATCATCTGAGTCGAGTTTGTCTCAAGAATAGAACAGTCATTAAAAACCTAAAACACTACACTATTACACAAAATAGCTTCTGTGCTTAACACTGTTTAAGTTGAGCACTTGCAATTAAATTACTGAACACAGCAAGTAGCAAACAACACCTTCCAAACATATAAAACATGAAAAGTATCACCGAACTTCAGAGTTGGAAGAGAGAGCTCATACAGAACTTACACCATTAAAAAACACAACCTGATTTATACCAGCAACTCAGGAGCATTAAGCACTCCTTCAAGATGTAACTCACAGCAACTTCATGTCCAGTGAAAAACTAAGCACTACGTGGCAGCTATCACGTTGCAAGTATGCATGTAAGAAAAAACTATGCTCCACAAAGGAGATTCCAGCTGTGCTAAAAGGATGATACAACTACACGAGAGTTCAAAGATAAGCAACGGAAGCAGTCAAACTAAGCTGTTCCTAACATAGATCTTTCAAATAGGCCTCACACTGCTCCTCTTTCTCAACAGCTGCATATACAAGTGATTGCAGACATGCATTCTGCCTGAACACCATTCAGTTTTAGGCACGCAAGAGAAGCACTCCTTTGTAAAAGCGTAGAGAAGCACATTTACCCTCACACTTGTCACAGTTCATATGGCTCTTACTAAACACAGTTACATTTTTATCTTCCAGTACCACGTCACCCACTACTCCCTCCTCAAAACTTTGAGCAGCAGAGAAATCTTCCGTTCCTATAGCGATTAGAAAATGAGAAAAAGAGCGATTAAACCGAGAAAAGAAATTCTCAAAACGTACAGGCAATTGTTAAGTTTTGTTTCACCCCTGCAAGCATTGCTCCGACAGGGCAACGAGGACACTGAGCGTCTCGCTGTTACACCCGTGTCCAGGGAGGTGTTTTCCAGCAGCACAGTGCGGCAGGTTCAAGCAAAGCAGAATAAACACCGACAAAAATCATGCGGCCCTAACAGCTCTGCAGAAACTGAAGCGGCAGAGATCTGAAAACCGCAATACCGCAGCTCCAGCTGCGTCACGTTACACAAGTGTCCCCAACGCAGGATCCAGGGCCGCTCCCAGGCGCAGTACGGCCGGGACAGCGCGGCCCACACCGCGCTCAGCGCCGGGCCGAGGCCCTCCCCGCGCCGCGCCGCTGAGGCGCGCCCATCTTCCCCGGCCCCAACGGACTCACCCAGAAAATGAGGTTGAGGAAGACTAGAACGGTTTTGGAGGACGTGATCCCGCACTGCCCCATCGCGTCGCCGCAGCTGCCACCACCCCTCAGCCTTCGGCCGCGCCGCTCCGCTCCGCTCCCCTCCCCTCAGCTCCGCCGCCGGCCCCACACCACGTGACACGGGCAACGGGAGGCGCCGGCGCGGAGAGCCTAAGATGGCGGCCGCCCGCGTCACGTGACAGGAGAGGGCGGGGAAAACTAAAATGGCGAACCGCTCCTCTTTAAAGGGGCCGCTACGCGGGACTGGTCTGAGGAGAACGCAGTTACCATGGCGACCGGGGTCTGGAAGTGAATGTGGAAGTGTTACTAACAGGGGCTAACAGGGATGCCCCACACCCGAGCTGGGCCTCCCTAGGCAGCCTGTGCCAATGCCTCACCACTCTGAGTTTTTTCACAACAGAAATCCAACCTGAACCTCCTGCTGGTGCAGCTTTAGGCTGTTATCTCCCGTCTTACCTATCGCTTGCTACTTGGGAGAAACTACGAGGGGAAAAAACACACGATTCCACATAACAACAGGGCTCTGTGCCCTCAGGACACTGAAAGGTGCTTTCAGGGACCATGCAGAAACCTCACTCAGTTGAATTAAATATTCAGGGACAGCAGGTGTACCCTGAGCTGGATCAGCATCCAGCCACTCAACGTCAATGCTTTGTTTGCTATCTTACTAACCAACCCAAACTCCCTTTCCCCGGCTGCTTCTGGCATTGTGGTATCTTCCTTCTTGTTCTTTCTTTCATTCCCTTCCTCCACTCTGTAATCCTCTGCTTCTCCCAGAAATTCCTGTCATTCCTGAGCTTTCTCCTCATGCTTGGTGAGCTCATCGAACTGCTTCCCCTTTCTCCTTTTGTAACGTGTTTATTTCTCAGGTGGGAAAGAAATTACCTATGTCACTGAGGGGCTTGACATGTTAGGGATCAGTCTTGTTAAGGGAGATGAATATTAACTAGTTACGTTGCACTGTTCTGTTTCCATGGTAGCAAAGTTAGTTTTTTTCCTCGTACAATTATAAGAAGTTATATCCGAACCAGTTTCCCAATACCATGGAGACGGTAAGTCTTTTTTCAGCTTTCTTTTCATGTCCTTACCTGCTCATGGATGAACTTCTCAATCTTCCAAGTCTTATCAGAACATTTTCTGTCTCTAAAAAATTTATTTATACACACAGGACAAGTGTTGCAAACTTGGTTGCACCATTACTATGGTTTTGCAATGAATTTTTGGCATTATGGTGTGATCCTGGGTTTATTGTCATGTGCCCTTGTTTAGAATTTTTGAGCCCTCTTGCACTCTATTGCTTGATCTTCAGCTATTCATTTACACCTACAAAACTAGGAAGCCACGATGTCCAGTCCCATTTGTCTCCTGGTACGTGTAATGTCTTACAATGCACTAATTTCAGTTACCACAGTATGTCTGGTGCAGATAACTGGTACTTCAACTTTGAAATAATCTCCTGTTCCTACCTGCTCTACTAATTAATTTAGTGATGGAGCCCTGTTTACGTTAAGAAAAATGAGATGTAATCTACCTAGCAGAAGCATTTAATGCATTGAAAGTGAGTGGCTGAATTCTGGTATATATGTTGCAAACTTGCAATCAACTTTCTCTTTGTCATTTTAAACACACTTGACAATAATATATATATATATTACTCCAAACTTTTTGATTTCAAACTGCTGAAGGACATAAATCAGTTCACAGAGATCTGAAGCCATAATGTGAATGTGTCAAGAAAATACGTTGTAAAAATTGAAATTACATAAAAAAAACTCTTTGTAGAGAAATGGTACACGTATGAATGTAGTAAATGTTTGCCTCCCAGTTCGCCTGAGCCATGGTCTGGCCAGCAGTGGGGTATTGCACTGCTGCTGGGGCCACCTGCAGATTTGGGGTGAGACCTGGAGGCTGCTGCTGGCCTTCCTCTTTGGGAGGCTTCTCGCTTCTCTCTACATCATCTTCATATGGCAGTAATAAAGGTACCGGCGTAGGTATTTGTGTAACCATGGCAACTAAGAGGCAGGAGCAGATAATGGTAAAAAAAAATAAATTACAACAATCTCAGAAAAAAGTCGTGTTTTTAACCTGGAGTGTTCCCCAGTCTCTTCAGTGGGTAGCTCCCCAAGACTGTGTGCACCAACCACCTATGAGGGCATGCATAGGCAGAAATGAACAGTGGGCAGGTGTGGTTTGTGTAATTGCTTTCAGCAGTGGTGCTCTTCGATTACATCCTCCAAGAACCTGTGATTCCTGCAATGTGTTTTGCCTTACCTGATATTCTCCAGCTTCTGTCTCATCTTTGCTGGAAATCTAACCCATCTCCCAAGGTTGCTTCTGGAACCTATAGAAAGTGAAAGGATGGTACATTCCATCCAAAAGAAAGCGTAGAAGATGAAATGGATCCTATGCCAGAGGGACCTCTTCCCATGTATTAGTCACAGAAGCAGCTTAGCTGCTTGGCCAGATGAACTTTCTTAAATCTTTAAACTATCACTGTTCTCTGCAGCTCTTAGCCAAAGTTGTGTGTGATGTTTTACTGTTCCAAGTGCAGTTATTGCTATTAACTAAGGCCATGTGTCTCCCAAGAATGATGAAAAACTTAGTCTTTCGACCCAGTTCCAGCATTACAAATTAAACATGTTGTAAACAGCATTTTTAATAGTATAATAGAAGCCATTGTCACTTAGTGACTTACAGGTGGGTTTTTTTTTCCCATTCAAATTTCAGGGCTGCAAAGATGTTCAGAGGGCTCGAGCACTTCTCCTATGAGTAAAGGTTTAGCTTGGATCCAAGGAGACCTTCCAATGGCCTTCGAGTATTTGAAGAGAGCTTCCAAGCAGGAGGGGAACCAACTTTTTACATGGTCTGATGGTGATAAGACAAAGGGGAATGGCTTTAAACTAAAAGAGGGGAGATTTAAATTAGATATTAGGTAAAACATTTTTACTCAGATGGTGGTGAGGTGCTTGAATGGGTTGTGATGCCCCATCTCGAGAGGCATTCAAGGCCATGGTTAGGGCTCTGGATATCCTGATCACTCCTGCCATGGGCAACCAGCCCATGGCAGGAGTGTTGGAACTGGATGATCTTCCAGGTCCTCTCCAATCTAAGCCATTCTATGATTCTGTGATTTTATTACTCATCTGTTAAGATGAAACACCATAGGTTCTTGTTCTCTTTGTACTGTGTTCTGCCTGTCTCTTGCACACACTCTGTATGTCTGTATTGTCTTTTCCTTTCTACAGCATCTAGTTCGTACCACCAATTCACAAGCCACCCTAGCTATTTAAGTGCATGTTTTACCTTCTAAGACCGCATTTCACTTAAAAAACAGGAGATTTTAAAGCTGATGTTATGATAAGGCAGTAAGTCAGTGACAGGCAGAAAGCTAAATCCTACAAATAGGCTTCCTTTATGCTTTGGCCTGTGTAAGCACTGCCTGGGCACATCATCCAACATGCACACCCCTGTGTCCCCATTACATGATGGGTATGCCTTCATTTGGGTATGTGGTGGCATGCTTTAGGTGCATGGCTTGAGGAATACAGGGACTTGGGGAATACCCAGCAGACAGCCCTTAGGTGTCCCCATATAAAGTGTTGTGGAGACTGTTGTCAGAATTTGTCATATAGTCTGCAGCTGAAGTTATCTTGCAGCAAGTATCATTAAAATATTTCATCTTTTTCACTGGTATTTGGAAAAATCAGATAAGTTTGAAATATAAAACAACCCTGTCCCTAAAAAACAAGTTATAATGTCAGACCAGTTAGCTGGGCTGCCTTTGCTTTTGCGACACACCCCTACCAACTGTTCCCTCGGTTCCATCTGTGGTTGAAAGGAGCTGCTCCACCTTTTAACAGAGATATTTACAGTTTGCTAATGGGTAACCTTATTAGACTGAGAGGAAAGAGGGTACTGGATTTAAAGCAGTACTCCACGGATAAAGAATCTTGCCTGGATTTATTTTATGGTACTAGAAAATTTCTTTATCATCTCTTTCTGTCTTTGTGCCAATTTTCAGAGGCTATTGGTTTATTTCACAAACATATTGTGAATGTTCAGAAGATATCTATGAAGCCTGAAGCTTCTGGAAGGCGGGGTTCCTGCTGTACCAGTTGGGCCAGCTCCTGTGGATATCCTGCCTATCCTGTTCTGAGTGGTCAGGGTGTTGTCTTCATGGTTACTGTTGGCTGGCTGGGAGCAGATGCCCAGCATGACCTCGCCAGGTGGTAAGTGCAGTGGTATAGCTCTAGAGAAGTGTTTGGATATATAGGTACAGCCAGCTGTGGTTTTCCAGCAGAGTGAAAAGTCTGGAAAACAAAACTGCTCGGTACTTTCAAATGGTTAGGGTAATTAAAGGGACAGTTGCAAACACTGGTTACAAACCAGCATTTGCTTCAGTACTCTGTAAATGTCTCTTTTTCCTTTTTTTCCTTCCCAGTTGAAAGACGCTTAGTCTTCCTCAACTATTTAAATTAGATTAAGGGAAATTAAACATCTTCCTAACCACCTGTAGTTTGCTGAGTTGTACTGTAAAATGGGCTCTGTGTATAAGTAAGCCGACTGAGGCTCAATATCCAGAAGACAAAACAAAACAAACTGATGTCAAGCAGGTGAATCCAGCTAGAAGAAATAGAAAATGTTAAGCTTTGTGTAGTACTGCAGGGCAATCTTTCAGGGAAATAACCTATGTCATCCGATGCTATGTGTGTTTTAGTGCTCTCTTAATGATGGCCTAATATTTCACACAAAATACAAGTTCTGTAATGAGATACCTTGTTTCTACCAGGATGTTATTAGAATACCTGCCACAGTGATCATTTCATATGAAATTGCTCTCCTCCAGAAACTATTCTTAATGGCAATCATGATTTATGCAAAGGGATCTATAGCAAGAGCTTTAATTTGGGGCGAATAAATGATTCAAATAATTATACATTATAAGAAAATGACAAGTTACTTCAAGGTGCTGCTAAATTTTTACCATGTTATGCATCAGTGGAGTACAACACTGTGAAAATCTCCTATGGCTTTGTTCTCTCTGCAAAGAGCAAAATAAATGAGTTCAGTTCATAATGGGTAGAAGGAAAAAAAAACCAGAACCGTGTAATTGCTCGCACTGATGTGTTCCAGCAGCTCGCAGGCTTCCACCTTCAGGCTATCCCGCTCCCTGGAGTGCCATTTGCTGCCATCTACTGGACGCCTCTAAAAAACTCAAGGAGACTCAAATCGGTGCTCTGATTTCCATCCCCTTATGTACAGCATCATTTGGTCACTTCTACACCTCTAGGATCCCAAAGCAGGGATTTATGTAGCTTGCTACGCTGTAGAGGTGAATCTGCCAATATCCCCTGGCAGAGGTTTGCTCTCATTGCTGGATTTGGCTTCCTCACCAGTGCAGAAATACCCCCTCATCCCTGTTTCCAGGTGTGGCCTTTGCAGTGTTCTTTGTGAAGATAAACAGGAGGATGTGCTTGTGCTTGTGGCCTCTTTCTTATGTCTTACTATGTGAGCATGCTTACCTTTTGGTACCCATCAAGGGGTATTTCCACAAAACAGATGAGCTGGGTGATCTGTCTGCAAACATGATCCTTGTTTAACTGTGGATATACAGATTTTCAGCAGCCTTATCGTAGACTCCATGAGGTTTTGGTTTTCCAGTAAGCAAAGAGCAACTGAAAAGTTCAGGAACTTACCTCTCCAGCGCGTTATACCACAGGACTGCTGATTCCAGTAAAGTTCTCTTTGATCTTAAACCCAATGCAATTGACTGAGATTTCTTTTTTTTTTTTTTAACTCAGAACTCCTCTATATCAGAAATCCTCAGGCAATCACCTCAGCTGCTGTGGATCTCTATTACTTACAGAAGTTTCCATAGCATAAAATAAAATAAATCTCCTTTGATTCAGACAGAAAATACTTTTTCTGTAGAATAGCATGGACTTGGAAACAACACACAAGTAGTAGTCACACAAATGCTGCAGGAATTAAATACCACTACTAACTCTTATTTTTTTTTTTAATGTAGCAGCTTTCTTAATTCATTAGAGAATGGTTTCTTATAATTTGATACAGTGGGATGAGCTAGCCACAAAGTCAGCCATTACTGCAGGTGAGAAGTAGTAGGGTGCCAGCAGTTTATCTGTTCAGCTGAAGAAGACAGATGTATATATTCTAGCAGAACATAAGGGATGAGGTCAGAGATCACACATTTCCAAAGATATTGTCTTGTATAAAATCTCCCTTCCACAGTGTCCAAATTCCTTTGCTTTCTGGTGGAACAATGTGGTGTGGCATGTATGTCAACTTGCGTGCCTGTGAAGTCTTCAAAGAGGCAGTGAGGATAGTCTGGAAATGTAGAAAATGCAGTGAACGTTTACGTATAGCTTTGTTCTGAGATTTTACACAGTAGCTCTGTAAACCACTGAGGAAATCTCTATTTCATCATTTGAAAACCCGTATTTCCATCCTCATATCTTGTTTTAATCCCTGTGGGAACTTCTCTGTAGTGAAACGTGGCATATATTAGTGCAGGCTTTTGGAATATATTTATATGGAAGCAATAGGAAGAATATGCTACACTACTATTACTGATTTGGGTAAAAAAAAAAAAGTAGCCAAAAAATCCAGTGAAAACAGAGGCAAAAGACTGAATTTGAAACTCCTAACTATAGTAACACTGCTCCTTTGAAATATACTTACAAGGAAAGCACAGACTATGCTGGATGTGTCCACTAATCTTTCTTCTCTTGGCAGTTGGGGTACAATGCCCTCGGTAACCTGAGCGGTGCAAGAGAACAGGAACCTGAATGCCCTTTTCTCAAGGAAAACAAGTGTTTCCTTTTACCCACATCCAGGGATAGTGGAAACTTTGGTGTCAGCCTTTTGCTGATCTCTGCTTAGACAGCTTTGCCAGGGATCTACAGCCTCTTATTACAAGCTTCTGACTGATGAGGCATTATAGTTAAGCAATTTAACTCCCAGGGGGTTCCTAGGCTCATTAACATCTTGTCACACCATCTGAGACATTCACCACATACCTAAGAATATGTCCCATCTGCTCCTTTCATACTCTTCACCTGTATTCCACAGACAGGGCTCTGAGGCACTGTGAACTGGCAAAGCTTTGTGGCCTTCTGTGGAACTCTCAATCTACATTCGGACCCCTAGAGAAAAAAGGCTGCACCTTTGTCAAATGCACATCTCCACCCAAAGTGCAGCCACATCCTGCATCTGAACTGCCGAGCCAGAGATCTGCCGTGCGCACGGCAGGGATTTCTGCACGGCTGGAGGCCAACGAGTTGCATCCTGAACTTGGATATTGTTCCTAACTGTAATTCCAATCCATTTTTTCAAATCAACGGGGAAACCTAATTCTGTGTTTGATAGAAAATGCAGCTGCGTTCACCAGAAGGAAGGCCTCTTCCAGAGGCTGTGTGTGCACGGCTCGGGTGGGCAGCGTGGCAGCTGTGTGTTTCAGAGGGCTATGTTACTGCCTTGATTCTCTAAGTGACCTATTTGAGCAGAAAGAAGAACTGTTCTGAATAAGGGCAGCTATTTTGAACTCAGGATGTTTTGGAGAGAGGGGGAAACAGCGAAGGATAGAATTAGGTCACAACTTCAGGATGCCAAGATTTTCCTCTTGATTTGCTCTTGTAAGGCAGGCTCTCACATTTAGCCACACGGAAAGGAATAATCTTTTCTCTGCACACATCAAACCGGAGTACAAAAGAAATTTAAGTCATCAAAAATTCCATTTTCTACATTTCTGGGAGAAAGAACGGCTAAAAGGACAAACCAATTTCCTCAGCTGTGTAATTAGCACTTACTGTCAGGAGATAATAAACAATCAATTGAAGTCAGCTGAAGCAGTTCTCAAGAGCAGTTCAGAGTCTCACTGGAGTGACTGAAATGCAGTGCAACACGAGCCCTCCTGTGATGAAGATGGACTCAGGGCAGGAACAGCAATGGGATTGTTCATGATTAGAAGGATAAGTAGGATCACAGAGGCCACTTTTAAAACTGTGGAGATCAGTTCAGTCTAGACAACGCTCAGAGCCCGGAGACTGCTCCCTCTGGAGAGCAAGCCTGAAATATTCATCTCCTGTGCTATTTAGAAGTAGTAAATGCATCTAAGTTAGAAAGTCGAGTGTTATTGTATCATAACCTCCATTACGTGTTGGGAGGTGTGGAAAAATACAATTATTAAAAATCAATCTTAATAACTGGAAGACTATATTACATTTGCCTGCAACCACAGTGTGACCTTGCTTTCAGAGGCTCTGTGCACCCATGTCTTGTATTCTCCATCGTAGCAATTGTGTATGCAGTTGGGTGTGGGCTGACAAACAGCACATCAGAAATCCAGCCTATGTTGTATAAAATAAGCAATTAGCAGTGACCTTGTGGCTGTTGCTCAGATAGGATCTTTTCTATTACATTATATCCCCCTTCAAAATTGCTATGGATTTTTTTATCGGTTATCTAAATATATTGAGGATAAGGCCCTCTTTCCAGAAGTGGTTAAAACGAGCTGTTTGTCCTTCCTTTCCAGGGGATATCGTAAATTCACAACCATGCCACTGTCTTCTTTTGGCAGTTTGGAGATGCAGGAAATGTTGCCATCAGGTGTTCCCAACTTAATTCAATCCCTTGTTAAGTTGAGCTCTCCTGTAATTCAGCCTCAGCCTCAAGACCTAAATCGTTCCTATTAGAAGTAACACAATGGCCACCCTTTCTTTTAATCAGCGTTGGCTGCTTTAGGCAGGTATTACCAGATAATCTGATTACAAAACCACAATGAGCTAGCATTTAGTTAATAACCGATGAGAAAAAAAATTGGAAAAGAATCAAAGGAGAAAAGGAAAAGAAAAAAAAAGAAAAGAAAGCCTTAAAAAGACACACGGCGTTAGAGGAAATGTTAGGGAGAGTTAGTTTTGCCACTGATTGCTATTGGCACAAGCCTCAAAGATGCGCAGCTGTGGGCGACAGGTTCAGCCCAGCAGGGAAGAGTATTGACAGAACTCCAAGAAGAATGAGGTCTATGGTAAATTCAACATCATTTCCTTAAGAGCATCACTTTCCTTAAGAAAGACTTATTTAAACTTACTATTAAGATTTATAAGTTAGATGCTCAGCAGTACAAACTGGCGTAACGTTTCCAGCCTGCTCTTACTGTTCTTATGGGAAAGTGACTCTTGTCCAGCGTGTTCTGGGGCTTGTGAGCTACCAGATTTTTGCCTCTCTGTGTGAAGCCTCTTCTTTCTTCAGCTGGTAGGAGAATCAAAGCACTTGCCATCATTCTTGGGATGCTGCATGTATTTGCTACATCTATGATTCAGCTGATGCAGATATATTTGAAGGAGACTGTGATGCGTCTTTCTTATTTCTTAAAATACCACCATGAAAACATGTCTAAAGTAGGTAACTTATTGTCCACTCTCTTCTTTTTCTGTGTAAATTTGCAATAGCATTGGAATGACAGCCCTTCTTGTCAGCCAACATCTCCAGAGGAGGCTGGGACTGGTTATTTTCCACCCCACCTCCCCTGTGTCTGCTCCTGAGTGAACAGGCTGAATGGAGCCCTTGGTCTGCTGCTCAGCAGATGGCATGCTTCCAGTGCATCACTACTGGAACGATACCCCGCACAGTATGAGGGAACCCAAGCTGTTAGAGTCTGCCTTTTGACTAAAGCAGAAGAAAAAGCCTTGACAATTTGCTATTTTGCAAGTTACTCAGTAGGAAATAAATGGTTTACAAGGTGCTCTGATGCGTTCCAGTATGCCCTTGTTCTCTGCCTAAGTTCCCAGAGCTTTTACTGACCTCCATTTTACACTGTTTTGGTAACGAAAGATACCATACACCATCACAGAAGGGACTGCATTCCTCCTGGGAGTAACAGGAATGGCATTTGCTCATCACACAACTTTGAAGCTTGCAGTAGACTGCTTAAAGTCATCAGGGTAATAACATAGTAGATAAGGGGCTTAGGAAGCCCACAAATGGATGCACACATCTCTAATGGCGTGCCAAAGGAGCTGAACACTGCACTCGTACTGATGTTAATGAGGCCCTTTCCCACTGCCTTCTTGTACTGCTGTAAAGTAATGCTGGGGAACAGGGCTGGTCCAAGCAGGAGGGATGCTCCAAGGCTCCTGCAGAACACAGACACCGAGACCACGCTGGAAGAGAGAGGACAGCAAAGTGGCAGAGGACACAAAGTTCTAGTCTAAACCTGGACGCCTATTTAGGCCAAAATGGATGTCAGAACAGCTTGATCTGCTACTCCAGTGCTACAGCTTTAAATTCCTTTCTTTTTAGTGGCTTTGTAATCTTGTTATGATCTTGTTCAAGCAGCTATTATTAAAATGGATGAAGTTGATATATAGTTCTATAAAAATCATTAGAGATAAATGGAAATTGATGGAGGCTCCCAATTTGTAGAGGACAGTTATGAATCAGTGGTGAACAGCATGCAAGTAGATACAGTAGATGCTTCAGTGCTCTTGCATCCTATTCCTATTCCCCTTCAGCACAGAACTCACATTGTTTTCTTACTTCTAGTAAGAAATTTCAGATGACTTTATTATCTTGATGTGATCTCCATTTTCTTTAGAAGAACTTTTATGTCCTTTTGCATTTTGGTTTGCATTTTGCAAAGTTAATAGTTCGCTTCTTACAGATAAACTACAGGAATTTCACTTCTTTTTTTTTCTTCTTTTTTTTCCAAGTTAATCTTCTGCTGTTCATTGCAGTTCATCTACATCATCAAGAGTCCAATGAAACCAGGAAAAAAAAATCCAGGATCCGACATTAATACCTATAACTAGGTCTGCCCCTGGCACATTTCTGTCTTCAAATGGCACTGTGCTGCTAAGCAGAGGAGTACGGGCTCCCCTTTGCAATGAGCTCCTTGTTCCCATTCCTCACCTTTTTGGAGTATAAAATATAGCAGAGGGTTTTGTGGCCTTAACTGTCAGCTCCTTTCACTGTCCTGATTCTGCCAGCTGCAATGTGACGAAGTAACACCTTGATGACAGTACAACAAACAGGTCCTGTTAGTGAGTGAGATGCAACAGTTCAGATGCTGACAGATAACTCTCGACGGCCATGATTTTGTGTTCCCTGATCCAATACTCCTAAATCTCCCTCACAGTCCCCCTGCTGCTCTCCCAGTGGCTCACCAATGCCTTGTTTTCCAGACAGCGAACACCACTCCTCACTTGACTTGTGTTTTCATCTGATATTTACCCACACCTCTGCAGCGTGTCAGCTTGGTATTCTCAAAAAGCACAAGGACACTACTGGTTTTGAAAGGCTTTGAAACAGTGTGTGAGGAACGGATGTGAAAGGCACGCAGTAGTTACAGCAGACTAATTCTGATCCCACCAAAATTGATGACATTACCTGTACAAAGCCGCTGGAGCTCTGGCAAGAATTGAGCCCTCAGGATGTTGGTTTTCTTTTTTTTTTTTTGAATACTTATGAGCAGTGCAATTGTCATGCAGAACCACGGCATTGCTTCAGTGCATACGGTGTCATCTGTGCTCTACTAATAAATTAGCAGCTACCATCGCTGCCTATCAGATCCGGGCACCAAATTGAGCTGTTTCATCTCACTGCTGCTGAAGTGTGTCTGCACGAGCAGGGAAGATGTGCATTATCCCATCTGTTTTTCACACACCCTCCATCAGGCTGTACGCTTCAAGGTAACAGATCAGACACAAAATGAATTCCACTGCAGACAAGTGCCTTGAAGGCATCCCGCACTGTCACAGCATACAAAAATCTTTAGAGCCATTTTACTCCTTCTCATCAGGTCAGCCGAGCCCAGCCCTCACCAGGGATATCGCTAACTTCGGTGTCTGTGCCCATGGCTGTGCTGGGGAGCAGGGACCACAACTGCTGCTGCAGCACAGCCCGAGGCACTGCTTGCACCCAACTGCTGCTGCCCACCAGCCAGCTTTGCTTGGAGCACCATCTTTTTCTCAACTTGCTGCGTGCACTTTCCTCAGAAACACGTATCCTGAGCTAACTGCCTGGGAAGAAAGGAAAATAACAGAAGGTGATGTTTGTTGGAGTGTAATAAAACTAGTTTATTTACACAGTAACATGAATGCCACAGAGTACACAGCAAAGTACCACAGCAAACCAGAGTGTAACTGCCCCTGATCACAAAGGAAGGCTTGAAGTTTATATACTTAACTCATATAAAAACGTGTAAATGTCAATATGAAGCACCAGATAAAGCAATGCAACCAGGAATTCCAAATACAAATTACCCACAAGAATGGAGTTCAAATTCAAGAAAAACAAATCCCTCATTCATGGGATTTTAAAGGAATCTCGCTTATAAAAGATCACCGATTTTGGAACCCCTAATTTAAAAATAATGTTTCCCCTTCTATTAAAGACAAGAACATATTGTTAGATGCTCAGCATAATCAAGCTTTGAAAGAAAAAAAAAAAACCAAGGATCTCAACTGTAAAACCTTCTAATACCAACAAGCCAAATGCTAAGGAAATAGAGGCCCGGGTCATTTTTGAAGTGTTACTTATGAAATGACCACAAACTTACACAACCTTAAATATATATTATATATACAATATATAATATATATTTTTTCAGATTAAAGGGGGCAAAGAATACTTCTGGGATACAAAAATTCATATACATACATACATATATATATAAATGTGCCTGCACACACTCATACATATTTATGTATATATGTGAACATATATTTCTTCCACATAAAAAAAATAAATTCCAGCGTCTTGTAAATCCCTGAAATTTTCCCCTTGGGTTCATGGAAAAAGAAATCTTCATAATCTGAAGTACAATCGAATTCTCACATTCTATACAGTGGGAATATGCTTATGTCCAGGTGTGCTGAGTACTTCGTTTCTGACTGGTGACTCTGCTTGATGTGCAAGCGTTCTGTGGTTCCCAACTAAATGCTGAGTGGAGCACCAACGCAAGCAGACTGATAGGGGACTATTTAGAATAGAATTATTGCATTCTACGTCTGTTCAAAACCACCATCCTTCCAATACTGCACCCGGGTGAACAGCAAAATCCACAGAAACATCTACCAGAAATTCTCTGCAACAGAGCAGCGGGAGAGACTGCTTCTTCTGAAACGCATTTTGTTCGCGTTCCCGAACGCGTCTGGAATCCACATGAGAGTTTACAGAATATCTCCACAGCTCTACTGTTACAGAGGCATTAAAGACTCTAATTCTGCACTTCTTTGACGTTACGTTACTGCATAACCACACCACCACAGCATCTCTCTGTGCCGTGCACGGGACGGCTCTGATCGTGCCGCAGGTTTTGCAGGAGCTGTAGCAGAGCCAACACCATCTCTGCAGAATCACAGTTGAGCACACGGCCCGCTCATGCACTGAGCAATGGTCACGCACTGCTTGCACACAGATACACGTGTTTTAGCTCTTGTTCGGAGTAAAGAGGAAAGGAAATTGCATCGAATGGTCTGATTCAGCTACCACATATCCCTTAAAAAAGTTGCAACTGATTTAAATAAAAACAGAACTATTAATTTATATTTCCATACGCATTTGTTATTACAAACTAAATATATTAACTCAAGCGGGGCTTCTCAGCACAAGGACCGAGAAACGGGTACATTCTAACTCAGCAGTTAAGTGGCCGATTACTAACACACACCTGATTCATTTAAATCATACATTTTTGGAATTCCTCTGTGTAAAGATGTCAGAATGATCCACTCATACCTTGCGGGGGCTGCTGTGATGTGAGGAGCACACAAGATTTAAGGTGGAGTGTCTGAGTAAACGCTATGTGCGTTCTTGTCTGCAGGCCAGCAACAAAACATCCTAGCTTGTGTTGTGTTTTTATTGTCTGAATATTGAAAAGAGACCAGGCCTCTCTCTTGGACATTGCTGAGGCTCCAAAATAAGATTCTGGACTCCCTCATTCCTGAAAATTTCTAGGTAAGGTTTTGCTGATAGATTCTCCTCATATTCACCTGGTGATGCATGCTGAATGATCAGATCTGAGGAATAAGTAATTCCGACGTAAGAAAGACAGAACAAACCCATCCTCCACAACGTCTCAGGAGTGAGTTTTTCAGAACCCCCCTTTTACCAGAGGTACAACGTCTGACCCACAGAGCACAGTGTGCAGCACATCCACTACTGACATCCAGATTGGCACACCTTACCTTCACCACTTCTCCCAAACGAAGGCAGCTCCTCATCTCCCAGCAGATTGTCAAAGCATTAGGCTCGTCCGGACGTGGCCGTGGGTCTAAGCAACTGACCTGACCTGCTCTCCCTGTGCACATGCACTTCCAAACCTGGAAGCCCACAGTTTTGGTTGTTAATCCGGCCTGGGCTGTACTACAAATGACTCAAGGGAACTTGTCCCCCTAACTGAAACTTCAGAAACGGATCTTATGGAATAGGTCAACTCAGTTATAAAGTACAGCACTGAATTAATGAATTAATTAATTTCATTTCTTCTGCATCTTAACATATTATTTATAGGGCTATCACAAGAAGAATCGGATTTCCACCAACTGACCGGCTTCGTTTTTAGTTTTTGGACAAGGCACTCAATGTTGTGAATCCAATCACTGTGCCCTCTCTGTAACATTAGAGAGGTTTTTAATGGCTCTAACAGGATCAGAAACCACTCATCATAGTTCTTCAAGCAAGCATTTGATTTTCCAGAAGTTAAGTTTCCACTGGAAAATTCTTCAGAGTTCATGATAAAAATATCTGAATGACAGCTTTTATTAATAGAAAAATATATATTTACAATCAATACTGTTATCTTAGATTTGCAGCTCTTCCTATTTCTTGAGCTCAACTGAAAGTGCGACTGCTAAAAAATTCAAGACCTGTGCACGTACCCACGTAAGTTAAAACGTGCACAGCCGGGGGTCGTGCTCCTGCTGTATGCAGGCTCTCAACTGCAAACAGAAAGGTTTTTTTTTTCCTTTTGCTTCGCAATTATGCTGTAGCATTCTTAGGATCTGTTTACCATCAGTTTAATGCACACATTCTCCGATATTTACGTGGCAATATCTGTTGCCAGGATGAAGGACCACCACAAACATTACCATCACCAGAGTTATGGGCACACCTGCAAAGTCAGCCTCAAGCTCCCCAGAGGAACACCGCAGGCCAGATTATGTTTCACTTCTCTGACCTTTCTTCTTTTGTATATTAAGGAGAAAAAAAAACAACCAAACCCTAAAAAAGGAAAAACACACACAACACTACAAATTGCTAAAGTTTACCCAGTGCTGCACAAGAAGAGATGGGTAGTGAACGTCTATCCATGCTCGGTTATACTGCAGAGTTAAAATGAGTATTGGTTCATCACAAGAAATACAAACAGAAGTTAAGATAGCTAGAGATACAAAGGCTTTGGACCAGCTGCATTAAATACGTACGGCTGTAAAACATTCAGAATTCAACTCTGCATGTGCGTGTTGACAGGAAAGTGACTCTGAAAACACGTGTCCGTAACCGTGGAGACCTACTGGCTTCAATGCGACGACGAGTGGTCCGAGAACTGCTCCAGCAGCCTTTACGGGTTGGTGAGGAGTTATGTGCACCCAGGCACTGTGAAACGAACACAAAACCAGACCACAGGGAACAAGAAGCCCTGCTCTGAGCGCAGCTGCGACTAACAGCTAGCAGACAGGATGCACGAGGCTTGCCATGCTCAGTGTGTGTACGCTGTGAGGGCACTGCCCCCATGCCTCCAGGCAATGCAGGGCTGCACCCACCACCGTGTGTGTGACTCTTTGTGCAGGTTCTTCTACAAGCTGCTCGGCAGTAGTATAGAAACTTTCTTTCCTGATGTAGCGAAGTATCTCAGCTACACACATTGCACTTGGGCTTTTAAAGCACAGTCTTCTTTTTTTTTCCCTCCCCATCAATGCTGCCATCCTTACCTCCTTGCCCAGAAAAGAAAGAAAAAATACACATCACATGAAAATACATTATCCTTGCCTGATCCTTCACTGATACAGGTGAATCAAACACAAGAATAATAATCAGAAGTTTCAAAAAATCTTGAGGAAGGTCACAGAGGCTGTCTACATACTACAGCACAGTCCACGTGGGCTTACACAGTACTCAGCTTAGCTCTGAGAGATGCCAGAGAAGAGTAACACACAGATTTCAACCCCTCCAAATGAATGGTGTGGATCCAGAGCTCGTTTTGCTGACCTTAAGCCTGCAGGACTGTTTGTTCCGTTTCCATGCGTCTGGTCCAAGCATGCATATGCTGTATAAAGTGGCTATTTGTTTCAAGGCTGAAGTGAATTGATTCCTCAGTTTTAACGACTACAATGAAACATCCATCCATAAAAGGAACACATGGATAGCTGCATTTATGTGCCAGGAAAATAAAGGAAGGGGCTGCAGATCTAGCATCCGGTAAAGGCTGGTGTGTAAAGTGAACACTGTAACATACAGCTTTAAAAAATACACACAAGAATTGCACATAGATCCATAGAAGAGAAGCACAGGCTCGTAACTAGGGCTGTCTGCTTTCCATCACCTGGGTTAGAATATTCAGTATCACTTGTTCCTCCACATCCAAATGAGTTCTTCGGAGCGATTCAGGGAACAATTCAGAGCCCAGCAATACTGAGAAAACACATCATCTGTCCAACTGCAGAGGTTCTGTAGGAAACAGCCCCTCGGTCAGGGTGGGAGGTCAGCAGCTGCCTCGAAAAATGCAAAGCTCCTTCAGGTTGAATTTCTTCAGATTTTGTTTCTTACACTCGCTAATTCCCGCTCCAGTCCCAAACCCCGTCTGTAATGATCTCCGAGCTGCTCTGACAACGTGCCACTTTTGGGGTGCTGTCTATGGCAACATGAGAACGCACTAGTTACAGCAGACAAGGGAAGCGCAGCCAAACACCGCTGTGGGAAAAATGGATCACGGCTCTGTTAGTTGTGGCTGCCAAACTTAACAGCTCCCTCGGTAATTAAACAACACTGTTTTTGCCCCTTGTTTTTACCCTTCAGAGAACTGTGTCTGCAGTAAAAGTGCCTCCATGTGGCCCGTTAGCTACACACAGACGAGCTCTAAACACTTCCATCTCCTGCCAACATACCAGCGGAGCCAATTTCAGTCCCACTTTGCAATATGGCACAAGTGACAAGAGCAAACCAAAATAAAACTGAAGAGGTGGCTGTTATTTTCAACCCCAATTCATAGCAGTGATTGTCAGAGAAGATTATACACGGCCTGTCCTGTTCAAGTCAGGCTTTAGTGCCTTCTGCGATGGAAGGGGAATTTCAATTGCCCACCGTGTGTTGTATTTTTATTGTACGAATGTGGTTATAGCTACAGTACATCAGCTGTCCAGACTGGTGAGTGTCAAGTAGGGAAAACAGGACAGACTAAGCGTGCATATTCTGCTTTTTGATGCAGAGGTCTTAAGCCAGGGAAAACAGTCCAATTAAGGCAACATTGATGAAATCAAGGATGAGATTGGAAAGGATGTGGGTAGGCAGTGTGTCAGAGAGAGAGGAGAATGGAAGAGAACAAAGCACAGACGCTTACTGCCTGCTGACACGGTGCAATCAGCAGAACAACCACATCTGCAAGGAAAAAAGAAGGCATAAAATGTTAAGGGAAAGATGAGAATCCATTTGGTTGAGACCAAAGGGAAGAAAGAGTCCAGCCCAGCCGTGGGGGACGAGGCGAGAAGAAATTCTGCGTGGGGTGTGGAATGAAAGCAATGGGGCAACGTGGGTCATCCATCTCCCATTTACAACTAATCCATCTCTGCTATCGGTCACTGCTATTCACTACCAATGCTACATACAGAAATGGCAGAAACTGCCCAGCAGGAGGAGGGCAATTTGTTTACTGTAGTTTTAGAAATAGTGGTATAGAAGTTTGCTCTCCTTTTATCTAGTTACAAAGAGTATGATCCAAATGCAGTCATGCGTATAAAATGAATCCCTAAGAGGCCTGGCTAAAAAAGCAAAGTTTCTGTCACACTGGGTACAGGAGGCAGTTTCTCCAATTGGAACCTATTTGCTCAGAGCTGCTGGCTTTGACATCTAGGCCTTTGTTTTAAACACTCGTTCAAAGTGTGAGCCCTAGGGCAGGCTGGAGTGAGGGCTGCACTGGAGGTGCTTCGTAAAAAGCAGCAGGTCTTATAAACTAGTGCTGCTGCATGATCCTCACAATGCGATGAAGTGAGTCCACGGTCGCAAAAGCCAGATATTGACAACAAAGCCAGTCTTCCAGAATCACTCCACAGTCTCTGTCAAAGGACTTCTCTGCAAACTTTATCATCAGCAGCGTCCTTTTGATGTCCAGCCAGTTCTGAAGTACAGCATCTTTCCGGGCCGGGTTGGAAGATGCACTTAGAGCATGGAACAAGTCCTCACGTGGACCCCAAAGCAAACACTGAAGGATTCCCTTGGCTTCTGATATCAGGATCCTCTCCGAGGGGTTGGGATTCAGCAAGCAGCTGGCAAGTTGTTGAAGCCCTTGAGAGTAGAGGGAGCGGCAAGGGATCTTGGGGAGATCAGCATGAGTGTACTCCTTCTCCTTCAGCTCCGGGTTCTCATCAAATGGATTGGGTAAGTGCAGCATTTCGTAGATAAGGATGCCAGTCTGAAATTCATCGCACTTTTTGTACTGTGTTGCAGTGATGATTTCTGGAGCCAGGCGGGACTGATCCCGCAGGACCTCAGGATCTACCATATGACTCTTCTGCTTGGCCTGTGAGAAATTGCTCACTATTAACCTGGCTGGGCAAGCAGTGTTGGGACTGGGCTCCACGGACTCTGAGCTCAGAGGGCTGCCTCCCGGTCTGGAATGAACCAGCAGCAGGTTCTCTAGCCGCAGGTCACAGTGCGTGATGTGATAGGGTTTCAGGTGCTCCAGGCCCAAACACAGCTGTAAAAGGAGAAGGCAGACTTGCCTCTCATATAGATCTGGGCTTTTGGCATGGCGAGGGGCAGACTCTCGCACAAAATCAGCCACTGTTAAGTATGGCACCTCTCGTGTGATGACTACAACACGGCTGCGTGGCTTGCTCATGGTCCCCTGGTTACTAGAGCTGTCTTTCTGCAAAGCCTCTGTACTGGAAGGAGGGCCTCCATTCTTTAGCTCAGGTTCTTGCTCTTCTTCTTGCTCTTCGTCCACCTCTGGTGCATCGGAATCCTCCCACGGAAGGAGGCGAACTGGCACTTCAGCAAGGAAATGGCCACAGTCCTGCTGGATGTTGAAGTTGATAGCCAGACTCTGCCGGATAGACAGGCTGTGATAATACTGCTGGGACTCCTTAGCTTTGCTCTTACAAATCTGGGGGAAGAAAATAAACACAACAGATACGACATAACTATTCATTCGAAAATTCGATGTCCTTGGACTGGAACACTTTTCACTGAACTGACCTTGGCACATGAACGTGTTGCATTGGATTGGATCTGGAGCTGCAGATCAATACGTGCAAGCAGCTCACCCTGTGCATGTAATATTCCATGGAAAATACAGTTCAGGCGTGTTGTGCTTCCAGTCAGAATAGCAGCTGATATACAGTAATTTTGCAGTGAAATCTACAATACAGACAGTTGTTCGTCTCTATGATTTTATTTCCCGTTCTTCTCTCAGCTTTGTACAAAGCTTGAGCAGCAGCAACCAAATAATAGCAATAATATTTATAAATAAATACACATAGAATATCTGAACATCAGACGATTGCACGACTGAGCTAGCACGGCACAAGTCAGCACCTATCAGCTGAGTTACATAACTGGATGCTGCTCCTTGCCTGCTGTAATTGGAAACTGAAATCCTACACACTAACACATCCTCTCCCTCAGTCAGGTGTGTGTGGGGGCACAGGGAGATTTGCTGTGGCTCAGGAAACCCGTTAGAAAACGGTACCTTAACTACTTTCAATCATCTGTCAGCATCCTAACTAAACACGGACAGTTTGCCCTATTTAGCTATATTTCATTGCTGCCCAGAAAGATCCTGATATGTACATGATCACCATAATTATCCTTACTAATTGTGTGCACTGTCACAACAGCTGGGAGCTCCAGCCTCCCTATGACAGCCACTGGACCACCTCTATCAATCTCTGTTCTAAGCTGTTCCCTCATCAAAACTGCAGTCCCACAGAGGCTCATCTGTGCTGCACGTTAACCACAGCTCTGCTAACTTTACTGAGGCTGTTCAGAGCTGCAAGGGCATGTTTTAACCTTTACAAGGTTAGAGCTGTACACTGCCACTTGGATCATCCCTGTGCAATGCCTTCCCAACCTACTGACAGCACCCTGAAAGACACACGTCCTCCTCAATTGCCCTTCTCTATCTCCCCTCATTTTTTTTCCCCTGCTTTTCAATTCGATTTTACTTCAAATCAATCTGACTGTCCCGTCCTAAGCGATACTAAAAATGATTGATTTCCATCGTTTAACATTGCACTTTTTACACTCTGGAAAATATAACTGTTCTGCATTTGGAAAGCAGCCAGCCCTCATTACTCTCAGCGTTATCCCTAACCCTGTGATTCCTGTTGCTCTTTTCTGGCTTCTCCTCCATTTAAGACCTCTCCAGCATCAAGGAGAACAGAACCTTACATATATTAATCACTCTTATGTTTCGCAGGGTGAATAAATTACCTTCAGGTCGCTGTCAGCTATGCAGTCAGAACCCCCAACACAGCCAAATGTCCCCCAGTGCCAGCTCTTCAGTAAGAGATTTTGTTTCAGACTCCATCAAAAATGGAGATGCTAACTCCATTCCTACTGCGGTGACTTTTAGAGGTTATCTTTGTATCAACAAAACATTAATTAGAAGACCGAACGGTATTTTGATTAAAATCAATACTGCCTCCATGAAGTTTTTTCCATCCGTATCCTGTTATTAAAGGAGATAATAAAAACGAATTGTAATCTCACAAGTGTCCAACAATGATAGCTCTTGGACACTTATTTCTCTTGTTCAATACATGCAAGTATATGGACACACGAACAAGCATACTGAGAGCTGAAAGCTGATTAGAGATGTATTTCCTGCCTCTTGCTTTTTGTGTACAAACAACACGACGTGAGAAGTGGAAAAGGGAGCTGCTTTATTTCAGGCCGATTAAATTGGTGACTACACAAACACTAACATTTGTACACTAGATGTTCTGTAATTGACAAATGGGAATGGAAAGCTAAGCTGTCTGGTAACAGCACCTGAAGACCACAGTATGAATCAGACACCTGTCTGAACTCATAAAACAGCATATAACAGAGACCAGCAGTAATGTGATGTGCTTTTAAGTGTCTGATCACTCTTCATTCTTCTGCTGAAACACAGATGCATGAGTAAAGTAAGTACTGGGTTTCAGACCACACAGCTCAGGTTCCCATTGTACTGATATCTTCCTAGAATGGGGAAAATGTGATGCAAGCAGTGGAGACAAACCAAATTTTCCCTCTGGTTTGTTCCAAGACAGCTCATAGAATGAAACTTCATTTACTAACATTCACTAGGCTGTAAGGAATCAGAAAAAATAAGGGCTAAGAAACTTTCTGTGCTATTTTGTTATTTTCTGTGTTGTACTTTCTACTCTGAACTCCATTTTATATTCTGATTTTGCAACAGAGCACTGAATGCTGGCCTTTAGTACCACTAATGTGCAATAATGCAAGCCTTTGCATTTTGTACTGGAATAACCCCACCACCATCTACAACTATCATCTGAATGACTGAGATTTAAGATTTGCAAAGTAAACCAAACAAAGTAAGTTAGGCAAGCAAAGTCTACATTTACCTTTGAAAACATTTAGGGGACAGGTTGTGAAATGTGATGGACTCATTAACAAGTATTTTACACTGGTTGTGATGAATTGCAAAAGAAGCTGATACAGAGCTTCCTTTCCGTTGGGGTTGGTTAATGCTATCTCAAGACTGTGAGTTAACAGCCAACCCAGCCTTCTTCGTATGGGTTTTTAAAGATTTGTCTGCTCCAGTCACTTACTTCTTAAAAAAATGTATGCAGAAAACCTGCTGCCTTTTCTAAGCAATGAAGAAAGAGGTTGGCCTGGGCTTGGCAAGTGTTATTTCTAACGCTGATAACGGGCTGGTTGTTCAAAAGGTGAAGCAATGTTAGTAAAATGCCCTTCTTTATGATGCAAGAAAGCAGTGAGATGAAAGAAGAGAGATACGAGTATGAAGGCATGGGAATTTTCCACCTCCCTTTTCGCTGTACCACAGAATGATAAGAATGGCTTAGGTTGGAAGGGACCTCAAGGATCTTCCAAGTTCTGACCCCCCCCACTGCACGCGGGGTTACCAACAGCTAGATCAAGTACTAGATAGCTCAGGTTGCCCAGAGGGTCCCATCCAACCTGGCCTTGAACACCTCCAGGGAAGGGCATCCACAGCACCTCCCCACCCTCTCAACGAAAAACTTATCCTGACATCTAATCTAAATCTTCCCTCCTTTAGTTTAAAACCATTCCCTCTTGTCCTATCTCTTTATACCTGTATAAAAAGTTGATTTATCTCCCGTTTATAATCTCCCTCCAAATATTGGAAGGCTGTGCTGAGATTTCCCCGGAGCCTTCTTGTCTCCGGAATGAACAAGTGCAGCTCCCTCAGCCTCTCTTCATAGAAGAGGTGCTCCAGCCCTTTACCTATTCTCGTGGCTCTCCCCGGGACCCTCTCCAAAAGCTCCACATCCTCCCTGTTTTGGAGGGCCCCTTATGTGAATGCAATTCTGCAGATGAGGCCTCGTGATGGCAGAATAGAGAGGAACAATCCCCTCCCCCTTCCCTGCTGCCACCCCTCTTCTGATGCAGCCTGGGATACCATTGGCCCCCCGGGCTGCAGGAGCACACTGCTGATCATGTTCAATTTTTCACCTACCAGGACCTCCCAGGACCTCTAAGTCCTTCTCTGTTGGGCTACTCTCAGGGAGTTGTTGCCCCAGTCTGTACTCATATCTGAGATTACCCCGACCCAAGTACAACACCTTGCATTTGTCTTTGTTGAATCTCATGAGGTCCACCAGAGCCCACCCGTATGGCATCCCTTCCTTCTGCTGTATCGACCACACTGCTCAGCTTGATGTCATCAGCAAACTTGCTGAGGATGCACTTGAGCCCATCAGCTATGTCACTGACAAAGATGTTAAAAGAGTTCTGGTCCCAGGACAGATCCCTTGGGGACTCTTACATCTGGACATAAAGCCAGTGACCACAAGCAGCTGGCTGCGACCTTCCAACCAATTCCTTATCCACTGAACAGTCTAACCTTCAAATCCACCTCTCTCCAGTTCAGAGATGAGGATGTGGTGAGGGACTATGCCAAAGGCTGTGCAGAAGTCCAGGCAGGTGACATCGGCTGCCTTCCCTTTGTCCACTGATGCCATCACTCCTTCACAGAAGGCCACCAGAGAGGTTAGGCACAATCTGCCCTCAGTAAAGCTGTCTCAGATCACCTGCTCATCCTTCATGTGCCTGAACACGTCTTCCAGGAGGATCTGCTCCATGATCCTTCCGAGTACACATGTGAGACTCACCAGTCTGTAGCTCTCCAGCTCCTCATTCTTCCCTTTCTTATGAATGGGGGCAATGTTTCCCTTCTTCCACTCACTGGGCATTTCACCTGACAGCCACAACGTTTCAGATATGATGGAGAGCGGCTCTGTAACCACATCAGCATCTTCCACAGGGCCCTGGGATGCGTGCTGTCTGGCCCCATAGACTTGTACACATTCGGTCTCATGAGGCCATCTCAGACTTGGTATGGACTGATCTCTTCCGTCCATCCATAGGAACCAAACTTTGGTCATATTTATTTGGACAGGACACAGTTCTCTACTTCTGCCAGTTCAATATTCTTTTACTGGTACGTTTTTTCTCCTTCACAAAGAAGCAAGATTTTAATGTTTCAGAGTTTTCAAAACCTGTTCTGCATTAACTTTTATTTTTCCATTATGGATCCAGTAGCCTACCGTGCCATAGGCTGCCTTCCATTTCACCAGCAGGGAATCTCATCTCCACTCTGTCCTATGCATTTTACAGGGCATCAGTGAATTTAAAGTAAGATGAATATTGTGGGAAATGAATTTACAAGTGCTGAAAATGAGAAACACGGAAGATGACAAAGGCAGCACCATCTGTGCTGCTCTGTTGTATTACACAGAGCGACAACTGCAAATGAAATTCTGTGTAGAATGAAAGCTTGCTAATCCCAAATTGATAGCTTGTTCTTGGCACAATATTTTCTTTCCGAGGAGGCCAGTTTGATCTCTGATTGACCTCATTTTCTTGATCTGGCCTCCAAACAGAGCTTTTACTTTTTAATGATGTGCCAGAACATAGAATTCTGCACTATTACAACTGAACTTGGAAGGGGCTGAAGTTTAAACGTGGGTGGCTTTATTTTCATCTGCAGCATGACGTTCTGGGGTGACATCTGAGAGGAGCTCTGCAGGCTCCACTGGGAAACTGCCTTGACAAAGAAACCCAACAAATCTCAGCACACCAAGTGACAACCTAAATATAACAAGAATATAATTGCCAGCTGCAACTAGGAAACTGTCAGCCAACATCATTTCTTTCTGCATTGCTCTACTTTATACATGGAATGGGAACCTTAGTAGCAATGTTTCACTGCACGAAGAACTTCTGCCACCCTGAAGCAATCAAAACAATACATTTTTAATTGCTCACTTGGAGCTGTCTGTACCTTTGCAAGTCCTGTTATCCTACCTGGCCTGCACTGCAGCACGTGTCTATGGCCAGAACACGTGTGATGAAGGCCACAGCTTCAGCTCGTTGATTTCTTTACTTTTGCATGGACTCTGAACCATGATTACTATGTGTGCTTATCATATTGCACTATAATTTCCTTGAGAGTTTGATATTGAAAGTAGAAGTTGTTTCCTTCCACCTCAGTGGCACAGTAATTAATGTTGTCTAACATTGTTCATGCTGACTAATCGGATCATTATTATTATTTTAAGATCCCTGGGATATTGCTGCCATACGAAGTCTGTTCAGGGATTGTTAAGAACTGGACTTGTCCAGTCCACTTTGTACAGAAAGTCGGTTCTCAATTGTGTGTTTATTTTGGTGTTAATCTTTTCATTACATATGTGGAATTATTGATATGTCTGTGGTTGCATGTGGGCGCTTACCCAAACCATCCCAGATCTTCTGGCTGCTTAGAAGACAGTACTTACACTGAATGAAGGAAAAATACCTCAGAGAGAGGAATGGTATGAAAGCCTTTCTTGTTAGTGAACTTTTGTTTAACATCTGGAAAAGTGCACTGTTTTCTGACTGTGACTAACTGTTATACTGATTCAGTCAAAATATTTTCCACCTAACTCCCTGCACCCTTTTAGTAAAGGCTGTTTACTAACACATTAGGTGAAGGAGAAGCAAAAATACAATGCTTTAAAACTACACACCTGTACAAACCATGCTTCCTCTAATGCTGGTACCAGGCAGAGCTGCACTCGTTCTCCAACAAATCTATTGGATCATCTTCGGTGATACCACCAGGATGAACAGGTACACTCACCTGCACTGAAGTGCCATACTTGTCAGTTTACATGCCTGAAGACCTTCAGTACCTTCTGGGGGAAAATCTCTTGATTTTTACAAACTGTGTAGTAATAATAATAAAATACGATCACAATCTAATGGGAAAATCAGAGAACTTAAAACTATCTGAACTGCTAGCCAGTGTTGCTTGGATAGTTCTGCAAAACTCAAAAGAACAACACAAATGTAAGTAATCAGCAGATGTGGCTCCGTACTTTCCGAGTGCATTTCTAAGGCTCTTTTTTCTACTTTTCTGTGCTCAAAAATAATAGGAAAACTTGGTTTGGGGTTCACTAGGCACACCGGCAGTTTTCACCTCACCATTTCTGCCATCTTGTTCTGGGGCAAAAGGACTAAAATGACAGAAACACGAAATGTATTTGTCAGAGGTAGATGACGATGTCATTTGGGCTCATACAAAAAATACTCAGGGTAGTAAATCTGGTACGTCAGTTGCAACTAAATTTGAACAATCCCTGTGATATAAGAGCAATGTAAGCTTTTGTCAAAATCTGATCCCGGGCCAATGACTTTAAGTCAAAGCTGAACCCAGCAGCAGGTGTTAAAACAATGTTGAAATGAACTCACTGTAAGGGGAGAAATCTAAGAACTGTAGTTTAAAGTTGGCAATGTAATTCAATACATTATCATAGAGAACGCGATAATAAAAACAACTACCAAAGAAGCGTAGAATTAAAGAGAACCTAATCTGAAAGAGAAAATGAAAATACAACAGTAATCCTGTACGTTGGTCTTGCTTGGCTTATGAAGAAATCAGAGAGTATCAGTGGTGAGATTCCTCCGACATCACATTAACCGTAAGGGAGGGCATTTCCCAGAATAACTTTTTGTCTTCCCATGACAGCACAACAGTTCATTGCGACCTCCAGCTCAATCATACTGTTATGGGCACTTCACTCACGTCTGAGACTGTCACTTCTATTATGCTATCATAAATTTCTGTGGTGTGAGAACTGTTTTTCTTAACAATGCAAAAAAAAATTTGCTTCGGCCATTGCCATGCTCTAGTCTTACTGGCTCTGTACAAGGTATCTATTCTCTGCCTAAATGTCATAAAAACAACAGCATAGGTCCTGTTTATCAGGCAGTACTTCATAGACACTGTGTGAAGAGGAGCCACAGTAGTGATAACCCAAACCTGCCTATATAGAAAGTTACAACTTCAGGTCCCAAAAGCAATGCTTTTTGCATCACCGTATTAAAAGCAAACCAGCAAGAACCTGAGTAACACCAAAGTCGATTCTGCAACTAGACCAGGTTGGCAGATAAATTCATCATCTTATTTCTCATCTTTTCTTAGCTACAAAGCATCCATATCTAATTTCAGATCTTTCCCAGATGAGGGCCTTGTTTACTAAAGAAATGTATATGACTGTGTCCACACGTTTGCCTTAACAAAATGCCCTTCCAGGTGAAACTATCAATTGCAACAACCTTACCTCTCTGTTACTCACTTATTTTTATATCTTCCTTGTAAACAGTCGTGCAGGAGTGATAGCAACGTTTGGTTCCTTTAAAACAGCACCTTTCCGAGAATGTCAACATGCTCTATATGGAACAATGACTTATGTCTCACACCTGTGTTGGGTAACAACTGCTTTATCTCAGTTTCAACAAGGAGGAGATAGGACCTCAGTGGTTTGCCCAAGGTCATACAGGAAGTCTGACAGAGCTGTGACTCTCCACTGTCTTTCCCACTGTCCTCCTACCCGACAAACGCTGACAAACGCTGAGAACTGGGGAGAGGCAGTGCTCAGAAAAAATAACCTACATAAAAGCTAAGAAGCACCAACGCCTGGCGAGATAGCTGCCAACTATTCATTAATGTATAGCAGTGAGTCTGTATTTGTCACCTAATGACAAATCAATTGTTTCTTCAGGAAAACGCAACAAAGTCAAAGCGGACAAGTTCAGCTGCTTTTCCATAGTACAGTTCATAAGGCAGCACTGATGGCTCAACAGAGATTTTGAAAGGCTGCTCATGAATGCTGGTGACAATTATGGAATCGGTATGAGACCAGAAAGACATACTGCTCTGGAGTTTACATTTAAGATTGCATGGCTCTAAAAGTGGGACATTTTTAATAATTAAGAATGCTGATTTATTATCGTCTGACTTAGTATTTGAACACAGGTTAATCTGCATGCAGGTGAAGTTTTGGTATTACAAGTTCCCAGAAAAGTGCTGAGCAACGTGAATATACTACAGCTTTCTCCTCAGTATTTCACTGAACAATGACTGCAATAAAGACTGAGTTGCATTGATTTTGCTTTAACATTTTTCGAGTCACAATAAAAAGAGATGAACCTTCAGGAGCCAGTGCCAAGCATGGCTCCTGACAGAAGGAAAAGCCTTAGTTTTGGGATTACTTTTCATGCAGCACTATAAGTAATGCTTACCTGTACTGCAGGACCAACCATAACCAGGGCGGTGTTGCTACATTTTTGTCACTGATGTCTAGGGTCACCATTTTTCAAACCCCTCTTACCTTGACTGCGTAATTGTTGAGAGGATCCTTTGCGTAAGAAGCCGGGTAGTAAACTGCATCACCCGCCTCACAGCACGGCTTGTCGCTGGTGAGCCTGAAATCCGACCAGCTATCTACTCCAAATCGCAGCTGGTCTTTTTGTCCAGCCATGAACAAATCTTCACATTTAAGTGCCAGCTTCTTCAGTGAATCAGTGTGCAGGCTTCGGATTTTACCTACCACTTCTTCTCGATTTTCAATTCCTCGATAAAGTGCTTGCCTCTGTGGCTTCTGGACACCTCTGCTTTGCTTAGACTGCGAGACACGTCTCCCCGTCAGAGACTCCATGCTGTTGGAACAACGGTCCTTAATACTGATAGTGGTTAGGCTGGAAACACTGTTAGTTGCTGAGGTGGTTGTCCTTAACTTTTCCGTAGGCCTGTCCAAGGAATCTCCTGACTCGTTGTCCAGAGCCTTGAGCTCCAAGCTGACTGAGGAGCAGGCACTGCTCGCTTCCCAGTTGGTGTCAATGTCGTACGTGGGATTGGCCACAATGCACAGGTTGTTCTCGAGAGCTTGCTTCTGGAGATCCCTGGGACTCGGCTCTGTGTTAGCTCTCAGAATTGTTTTTTTGGGCAGTGGAGGTGGTGTTGGCTGTAAGCTGTTCATTGTCTCTGGGTCCACTACTCCTCCAAAGGCAATGGCATCGTCCAAAGCTCCCTTTGGCTGCCTCGGCTGCTTCGGCGGTATCATGGCTGCTCTGGACTGTCCTGTAAGAACAGTAACGGAAGATTAAAGTACTTTGCATCTGCTGCTCATATTTGCACTCTGCAAACAAGATTAGGAAGGGTAAAGAAAGAAGATGACTAGAACTCCCTCCTCCCATTTGGAGAAAACCTGACTGCACACCTGAAATGATGAACTAATGAGAAAGGAAAATGACTAAGTCAGCATCGTGCATCTATTATCACATACAGCCAGTCTTTATTTGACCTTGGCCTGAATATTAAGATCAGTTCCCGTGCTGACAGTGCTTGCATTTTATATCACATGGCACTAATTACAAAATGTGCAAGCAAAACCCAAATATCAGTTTTGGCACTCTGGTCAATTTCAGCTTCAGTAGTTATGCTCAGCCTCCCTCAGTTCCGCCTGCAGCCAAACATCTGTAATGGGATCCTTTGCTTCCTATTGTGATGCACTGAAACGACGGGTGGATGCTGTTAAGTGGCTCTGTGTACTATTTTTGTGAAGGTACATAGCAAGCGAGGTGATCTTTTTTATATCTCCTCATAACAGTTTCTAAGGAGCTCGATCGCTTCAGTTTGAAATGCGCTGAAGAGGATGAAAGCACTGTTTCACAAGGTAGAACAGAACAATTCAGAGACAAACACTGTAATTTAACAACTTCAGCAGCCGTATCAGAAAGGTAAGATTGCTCCAGCAGATCCTTCAGTTGAAAACACAGAAGTGGCACCTACTTTCACAGAGGTTGACAAGCACACTGCTACCTGGTTTCAGTGAGAGCAGGATCACAGTTTGATATTACAAATGCATACATACCTTTTACCCACCAATTCAGCACAGCCACCCATCCCCAACCATAACGTTCTAATTGAGTTTCCTTCCTACACTGGGCACCTTAGCTGGCAATACTGAGTTCATAGACACCCTGACAGAGAATCTGTCAGCGAGTTCCCACACAGAAGGTTTCATGTACAACAGCATGGGATTCCCTCAGAGGGGCCAGCCGGTTCTGAAGATGTGCGCTTCTAGAGAAGACAAACTGCTGCTGATGTGTTTTGCATGGATTCTGGAGTGGATAATTATGTTTTATAACTGACAGAGCTCATGGAAATCAAGAATAACTGAGTGCAATACAAGAGAAGTAAAAACAAAACCAACTAATGACCCAAAAACCCAATGAACAGACCATAGAAATGACCAACTCGCTGCTGTTTGGGACAAGTCAACCGTTGTCACTCAGATCAATATGAGAATTTCCCCTCTTAATAATCAACTGTTGTTTTCAGAGGAATTATTCCATACATTTTCTCCTGCTCCTATGAGGATCACTGACAATCACAGTACGGCGGGGAGCTGACATTTACAGCTGTAGCAGCCATGAAACACAATTATTCACTGCGTAATTGTGGATGAGCATCTTTACCAGGAAGGGAACAGCCCGCAGAAAGATGTCACAACTGCCGGGCTGTCCTGGGAAGGGACAGTATGTGCTGAATCCTTAAAGAGAGAGCTATATCCACAAACAGAACAGTCCTAAGCCTTCAATTTCCAACGTTCCCTTTTCAACCATTCCAAGGAGACATCACGAGTGACAGTGCTATCTCTATCTTTTGTTTAAGCTCAAGAAAGCCCCAGAAAAGCCGGATGAATTTAGTGATAGCCCTGGATATTCCAATGTTTGAAAACTGCCTTTATGAGCAGTGAATTCTGCTAACTTGGTGTTTGCATTGGCGGTGGATCTTTTCAGCCTGACTGTCATGGAAAATTGCACAGGGTTACTCCCGTGGGTCACCACATTTTAGCTCACACATAATAAAAATGCTCCAAGGCTAGAAGGACCAGAGAATCCCCTTTTCTCTTTCAAACCACTGTGAAGGTCACTTAAAAAAAAGCAGATTAACACTCAGGACCCTCTGCTGCTCCTTTCTGACCTCTGTGCTGCAGTGTGCGTGCTCTGCAGACGCTGCTCCCCCGTCACCATCTGATGCAGGGCAGCATCTAACACTAGTGCCAGCTGAGCAGGAAAGAAACTGCATCAGAAATGTACTTCTTGCAGGCACGAGGAGTGCCACGATTCACAGCCAAAAGCAGAACTGATACCTGCACACCAGAATCACACATTCCAACACGTAACACTGAGACAAGTTCACTTCTCCTTCGGATCCGTTTTTCTTGCTGATCCCAACACGTCACCTTATGCAGCCATTCTCTGCCCTTACAAAATCTGTGACCTGTGTTCTCCCCCTCCCAGCAATGTTCTGTACCACAGATCACTTGCCTGTTTTATAACTGTTACCCTCTACCCCCTATGCTAAAATAGACTTAGTTGTTGGGTTTGGACAAAGCCTACTATCTCAGGAGGCAGTTTCCTAATTTGCCTTGTCTGTGTGACTGCTGAGCTTGTACCAGCAGGAAAACAAATCAGAGCAGCAGCCGCCAAAACCCTCTCCAAGACAGGTAAGAATTGTAAGTGTTTCTTCCTGCCTCTGTATTTCCTGCCTGCTTAAATGGCCTTGTCCTCCAAAAGCCATTCACACAGAGGAGTGCTGCAACTGCAACCAGTGACTTTCACTACTTCAGCTATTGTACAGCTTTCGGAGCTGACATAAAAACACAATGAGAGGAGCTTCTCATAACCAGGAATCAGTCTTTCAGATGTCTGAGAGGGTAGCAAGATCCAGAGAAGTGCAAGATCAAGTCATGAGGTAGTTTCTTTTTCAAGTAGTCCCAACTCGGGAAAAGCAGTTTGTAAAGCATGTCATGTTTCAGCATAGCTTCCTGCCACGAGGACCAGTTTTCCATGCTGAATGCAATCCGTGTGGGTTAAGTGCTTGAAAAACACTATTGGGGCTGCTTTTATGCTGGCTTCTTAATGCTGGACATTACTTTCACACCCAGATGACCAGGCCTTCCAGCTCAGCCTTCCCCAAGCATGGCACGGATTTAGCATGCACATTTTTTACATCATTGCCTGGTAAGAAAAAAATTATTTTGAAGTTTTGTTTGTGCTTGAAGCCACAAGAACATTCGTTTGCACACAAGTACTGGCAATGCATTTGCTTTTTGTTTTTCTTGCCTACTACTTCATTCTCCCCTTGGACACTTCCACTCAGCTTCCTCACCCACTGCACAGACATTGCAACACTACAAGATGAAAAGGAGGAACAGGCACAATACCAAGCTACCACTTAAAGATCTTTCAAGGGCTCCTACACTGTTCAAAGGCTGAAAAAAAATTAACTCTTTATAAGTCAGCAGCTTTATAGAGAGCTTTAAGTAATTCTACAGTACAGCATCTTCCACTGGAGTCTTACTGCACAACTGAAATGTTAATGCTTTAAGTCTCTGGACACCAAGCAGAGGTAAGAAATTCTAAATCAGCCCTAAAAGAGATCTCACTTTATTTCTCTAGGTAACTAGTTTATTGTTTTTACAAAATTTTCACAGTTTGCATTGCCAAGAAAAGCAAACAAAAATAATCATACACATACAACATGGGTAACCAACTTTCCAAGACCACATCTATCAAAGTCCCAGGGCAGTTACGGTGAAAACCACGGTCTCTGCACTCTAGAGATGAGTGAGGAAGGGAAATTTTTGAATGGCTCCTTATGTGCCTGCAGGAAACCTGAGCTAGGGCTGGGCTGACCACATGGCTGTATCCTGGAGTGGTTTGATAGCATTAGCTCTGGCGGGCTCTGCTTACTTGTTTATCCCCACAACCAGGAATGGAGTCAGGTGTTGCAGTAATGCCCGTGTCCGTGTACCTGCTTTTCATGTTACAAAACCCACACATGAAAGCTGATTACAGCATTCATCAAGTAAAATCCTTAAGAGCTAGAAGCTGGCCATCTCCAGGGCAGACATTATCCCTCTCTGCCTTTGCTCTGCTTGGAGATTGATCATCCTTCGCCATATGCATTTGTATTATAGAATAGATGCATTTGGTAAAGGTTCTTTATATGAGATGGTTATACTGATCTTTCATACTACTATAAAATACATCACTCCTTAATAAATTCTCACCCTGACTTATAAAGACAACCAAACCATGAGAGAACAACCCCAAAGTCTCAAGTCAAAGTATCTTCTAGGCAATACAGGTACGTTCAGAAATTCCAGTGAGTACACGCACACTATACTATAAAATTATTCCATATGCAGATTTACTTACTTACTTTTAGACATTAGATGGAAGTTACAGCTACAGCTGACATTATATTTGACTTTTATGGCTTGCAGAGCCCTGGCTTGTATTTTATAAATGAGCTTTCTCAAGTTTTGCATCTGCAGTTTGGAACCTGACAGATAATTGCTTGCAGGCAGGACTGCAAACTGCTGATGGGACAACTCCTGCAAGAGCAGGGAAAGGCCAAAACCAAACATATTTGAGGATGGTGTTGCTGTAAACTTCTACCTCACCGCAGATGAAAATTTATCAATCTTGCCATTGTTTCTGTTCCTAAAATTTCACGCAACACATCACAACAGAAGACAAGGCACTTATCAAAGTAAGGATATGATATTGTCTGCTCTTCCATAAAAAAAAAAAGATGAGAGTGTGTATTAGAATGGTATTTAAAAAGGCAATCTTGTGCATTATGCTGCAAATTGCTATGTTCATTGCTACAGCAAACTGCTGTATGTTTTCCAAACTACAACAAACTGTAGCACATAACCATAAAAAGGTAACTGTAGATACAAATGCAGCTGAAACAAAAGCAAGCACAATCTGACTTAATTATCTTACATATTTCCTTATTGTCCTTCCACTTACATACATTGGTATTTGTTAACTCTACAACATACATGATTTTGCTGCTGGGGTGGTGGAAGAGTGAAGAGTTGCTCTGTGTCCTTACCTTGTCATTTCTTGATAGCTATCTGAATTCTGAAGTGAGGCTGCTCGAAGAAAAAAGTTTGAGCTGCAGCCAGAGAACACAATGCCATTTAGGGTAGCATTGCTTTAACAACGAGCAGCAAGCTTGCCAAGCCAGGCTAAGCCTACAAGTTAGTTTAACTCTTTCATATCTAAAATTTACTCCAGTGACCATAAATCTGAATGTGATCTGAAGACGTGGATAAGGTTTGGAATAAAATGCTCCTTTCTTCTCATAATCCCCCCCTGAACCTGGTGGGTTTTGTGCATGTCCACAGATGAATGTTCTACCATTTCTCTGGACAACCTGTTCCAGTGTTTCATGATGTTTTACCATCACATTTCACGTGAGTTTACTACTCTCGCTTTGTGAGATGCTGTGGGAGGAGGTCTGTAGACAAAAGCACATCTAACTCTGTGTTGAAGCAGCTGCCATCAGGCCTAACATCTGCAAAGGGAAATTGAGTAAAGATTTAAATAAAGGAATCATAATGACATTACTTTGCGTGTGAAACGCAAGCTTGACTGTAGAAGCACTGTGGCTACAAAACAGCAATCTCCTCTCGAGAAGGAAGAGATATTTCATGCATTAAATGATACAGTAGGCTTCATATAGAAAAATATTAGTTGGTTAGGAATATGGGCTAACCAGGCTGTCAGCAGGTTTAGGTAGCTAGATCTACTGTCTGGACTGTATCTGTAAAGTACTTATGTCCTAAATATGGAAAACAGATGGATGCAGACCTACACATCTATCTCTATGATTAGAAAGTAATTAATCAGGTCTTCGGGTAACCCCACCATAAAAATATAAATGTTAGTTCTTCTTGAATTACTATTTCTTGGAAGATGTTAATATTCCTTGGCAGGACATTTTCCTCCTTATGCTTCACAAACAGTAAGTTTGAACCTAATTATGGTTTATCATAAGAACATGCAATCTCAGGCCCTAATTTGCATTTCAGCAAAAATATGCAACAATACAGCTGAATATTTAAGGAACGTGTGCACCTGATGGCTTAAATCTTTGGTCCTCAATCTCTCAAGCACGTAAGGACATGGCAAAGTCTTCTACGTGTGAGCCATCCCAATGCAGTCAGTTTATTCTTTGCTTTCCTGGTTGTATCCCTCAGAACGAGGCAGGATAATTTAACCTTCTATAAATAGAAATTACAAGTGTATCCTTAGGAACCAACTTTATGAAAGCAAACTGAGTAGCTTGAAAGACAAGGTTCTTCATACACATCCGGATCTAGCTCACATTTTGCTCTGTAAGTATGCACTTACCTAAATTGCTGTACGTAGCACTGCAAGGATTCAAGTCAGAAGGATGCATAGCTTCTTCTTTGTCCTCCTCCCCCTGAGGGGCACGGGCAGCTGACACTGGTATGACTGAGGCACTGCCACCATTGTCCTGCTTCACAAACACGGCTCTTGGGACACGAGGGGACAAGTCCTCCAGTGTCGTATCATCAGGCACTTGACTGAAAGAAACAGAACAAAATCATCTGGAGACCAAAGATAGATCCTAACGGCAAAACACCAGACTGTGCACTACGTATCAAGGGAATGAAATTAAGAAACAAGCTCCTTTTGCCCACCTCTTCTTTTACAAATAACTTTCTAAAACACTTTTTCTTAATAAGAAATCGACTCACATAGTAAAAATAGTTCCTACCTTTCATACAAAAGAGATAATAAAATGTTTTACAGCTGACCACAATCAACATATGTACGCAGGGATGACTGCAGAAAAGGTGTGGGACTCACACAACAGCGACAGAAGTTAAAGTGTAGAATAATTTTGCCTAAGCAAAGGTATAGTGAGGGGACTCAATAAATGCATACAACTTAATTAATGCATTTTCATATACTGGTAGGATTTTGGGAACTGACACTAGGAAACTTAACCGTCAGTTTCCCATTGAAAATTCTCCAGGATTAAAATTGATCTTCTCATGTATTGGGTCAGACACAAAGGCCTGGAAAACATTCCTCTGTGCCTGCTCTTAGTTGTGAAGTTTTAATCAAGCTATGATTATTTACAGCACAGAACCACAAACACGATGGATTCGATTGGCTTCTGTGGATATATTTACTGCGATAGGAGTTAAAAATTATATGCAATTTATCAAAAAAGTACTGTGTTCAGGTTTATTAAAATACTGAACAGTGCTGTTGAAAATGTAGCAGCAGATATCAGTAACGTGTCAGAGACAGACCAAAATTTTTTCTGTATTTTTAGGCTCTCTCCCTCACAGAAACAAATACTGATTAGAGCCAAATCTTCAGGGTGCCTGTCCTATCCACTAGTTCTCATTATTCCAGCCTGATCAAATGGAGCAGGAAGACTTTTAAATACTCGTGCCTTCCATAAGGGTCAGGGGTGAGCACTTCCTTCAAAAGATGATCTCCACACCGTGTAAGCAGGTGTTTAATTTTATGCTAAAGACTTAAATCAATACAACTTCTGATGAACAGCAACAAAAAAACCCCTTTTTGAAACAGGCAGAGCAGCTGAGTTTCCATGGTACAAACCCTTGCAGTGGGAGCGGAGATTATATCCTCAAAGAGTTAACATGAGTGATAAGCATAGGTCGCTCTATTCTAATCCAGAGCCAAAATAACTGAAAATCACGATACACAATCTTCTATCAATCCCAAACTGACTTCAAAGGTTAAAACATGCCAACAGTGTGCACAACACAAGGCCCCGTGTTCGGCGCGGCACGCACATGCTGCTCCTGCCCTCAGACTCATGAATTTTAACCGCAGGCAGTTGCAAACAGAACTCATTAGAACTTGTTAGTAAAGGAGAATAAAATGGCATCACTTCAAATAGCTGTAGCCTTTAATCAGCACTAAACATTTTGTTCATTTTTAGTACCGTGCATAGCGATGGGGTGAAGGGACGTTCCACGTGCCCCGAACAGCCCCACATTAAAGAGTTAACCTACGATAATTTCAGAGTGCACGTGAAATTAAAGCGGTGGAAAGGCTCTTAAGATGAGAGATTAAACTGAAGACCTACTAAAGTAGCTGCTGTGAATTACATACATACCTGCGCTCCTCCATAAGGAAGTCTTCTTTCAGAAGAAAGAGTTTCTAATAGCTTTGCAGCCCTGCCATTGCCACCCAGCAGCACTACCACATCTCCAAGACGTTGTTTAGTATCCATAGGTGCGGTACAGAGCAGACTCATTCTCCACACCAGACACATGCAAGCACATACACTAAACCTAAGCTCGGAAGCATTTTGCCAAACAACGTCAACCAAGAGCGCCAAGGAAGAAAGAAAAAAAACCAACTCACCCACTGTACTCACTCACACAATTCCCCATTAAAGGAAATTCTTTCAGGGCCTTCTTGAGTCTTTTAATCATGTCTTGCAACTCTGGCGAGCCATTGATTCCACAGTGTTCTGATGCGCTACAAGTTGTGCAAGCTGTAAGCAACAGGCTGAACTCTGCACAGAGTGATACACCTACTGCACCTTCATGTTTACCTTCGGGGGTTGGCCCAGGGACTTGCCAGAGCGCCCCGGGAAAGCACTTAGTTACAGCCCTGCCTTCTTAACTCTTCCACTGCTTCCACTCAAGGAAAGCAGGTCACAAGCCACTGCATCAGGCTTTTGGTATGACAGCTATGGTCTTAGTCATGTTAATTAGCTAAGGAAAAGCAGGTTCAGATTTCAGCTGGGGTTTGAAGAACTCAGACGAGCCCACTGCTAAAAGTAAGTGAACATCTTGAGCTGATATTCCAGCCCATTTTAGCGTCTGAACCAAATACATATTAAATTCCAGCAAGGAGATGTCAAGCCACGAAAACTGCAAGGAAATGTCTCCCTGTAACTTAACAGAGATCCTGAGACATCGAGCATATGTATGCTGACTCAACGAGCAAAAAGCCAGCCCGTAATCACCTCTGCCATCACACAGAGGGAACAAAGGGGGAAAACCTCCTCGCTCATTAATCTACAAGAACCGAAGGGACAATTGCTTTTGCTTCATGCAGTAGTCTCAACAGTTAAAAAACATATTAGCATCTAAGAAAAGTAGAGCAGGGTGTCTGATAAACAAGCTGTTCTTTGAGACTAGAACCATTAAAGCCTGATTTTTTATAAATTAATATATTCTTGTTGACTGTAGGAGATACTGAAAAGCTATCCCCTTATTTGGGATATTTATAGATATTTTGCCAGGGTGGATTCTTGGATGCCTTGCGTAAGAGCACATATTTAGCTTCTGCCATAGAGGGTGCCGTCTCCTCTGTCCGAGCCTTTTACTTTCCTGTGCTTTATTTCAGAAACAAACTTCACAGGAAATGAATTACTTCCCTTAGAGAGCTCTGCTGCTCAGGCACAGAGGGCAGAAACCAAATGATTCTGTTAATGGAGGAGGGAGAAGCCCTCTGTACACAGCCAGCACGTGTTTTCTCAACACGCTGAAGTTATGCATAGCAAAAAAAAAACTTGACATAACAATGATTGTCCTTCAGATAACACATTCCTGAAATCATATACTTGAGGTTCACACACGTACAAGCTCAAAATTGTTTTAAAAGCAGCTTTCTGCAGGGCCAAACGCCTCTGCTTCTTCCCTCAGCTTATCCTGCTCTGAAGTTTTTACAAGAGGACGTGGTCTAACCTGCCTCAGCCTTCTGGGAACAGTAAATGTGTCACTAGTTATAGAAACGGTGGCACCGCAGCCATTGTGCGACTCATGTTCAGTGCGTGCCGTCTCCATCAGGGTGACTAATAAATGGCAATGAATGCGAGGCAGATAAAGGAGTGAGTGATTCTGAGTGCATTCATGGACTTGGGTCAGATCTAGAGGTCAAGCGGTTCTGTGTAAGGCAGCTCTTGTGTCCAAGAGGCAGAAATTAGCAACAGAAGCGCAGAAAAGAGCGGATGAGGCCCTAAACTCAGCTGAGACTGAAATTATTTTGATGCCCACTCCTTCCCGGGGAACATTAGCAAAGCAAGAATCCATTGCACTCACACAGCTTGAGATGAGAGAGCCTGACAAGAAAGGTGACTCAGCTTTACACAAATGTCTGTGGAACTTGTATAGATACATATAGTTTCAAGGAGATCTTATTGAGACCCCCTCGGACCACAGCAGTTTCAAGTTAACGAAGCTAAACCAAAGCCTAAATTTACTGATTAACACTTGAAGAAAAATGCAGAGGTTAATGGTTTGGGGGTGGCCAAAGGTCAACTCAGACCGAAACCCCCATTCCAAGCACAGAACACTTTATCTCTGCAAATCACAGTACTCTATGGGTAGGGAAAATCCCTTCCCGTGGTTCGTGCACTTCAGTTTTTCATCACTGCCATTTGGCAGCCAGAGGCACTTAAGAGGAAAGTGAAAGAAGCTTTGCAACTGGCAATCCGCAATAGCTGAGCCATAAAGTTTATTCCCAATTCTTATTATTTAGAAGTTAGCTTATTCCTGAAGCATGAGAACTGGTATTCATTTATTATTATTTTTAAAAGTCTTTGTAATGCAATGTTTGCATGGATAATGGGAATACATTTCCTAATCCAGCAGAGACATCCTGCTAAGCTCTTTAGCGTCAGTGAAACTCAATGGCAGTGAGTTCCACAGATTAACTGTGCATTACGAAAATCATTTTTCTTTGTCCATTTTTACGTTTTCAGTCTTCCCGTTTTACAGACTGTACTACAGGAGTTAAGAACAGTAATACACAATTTGCCATTTATCAATCAAAATTTGTGAAATAATAGATGATACACATAGAATGGCTCAGATTGGAAGGGACTTTAAAGATCACCCAGTAGCAACCCCTCTGCCATGGGCAGGGTTGCAAAGCACTAGGCTTGCCCAGGATCCCACCCAACCTGGCTTTGAATGGCTCCAGAGGTGGGGCCTCCACAAACTCTCTGGGCAACCTGATCCAGAGCCTCACCATGCTCTGAGTAAAAAATTTCTTCCTAACACCTAACCTGAATCTACGCTGTCTTAGCTCAAAGCTATTCCCTCTTGTCTTATCACCATCAGACCACGCAAAGATTGCTTTCCCTGCTGCTCATAAGCTCCCTTCAAGTACTGGAAGGCCACAATTAGGTCTCCCTGGAACCTTCTCTTCACCCAGCTGAGGAAACCCAGGTTGCTCAACTCTTCTTCATAGGAGAGGTGCTCCAGCCCTCCGATCATCTTTGTGACCCTCCTCTGGGTCCTGCTCCAGCAGCTCTATATCCCTGCTGTACTGGGGGCCCAGGCCTGGATGTAGTACTCCAAATGGGGCCTCACAAGGGCAGAGTAGAGTGGGGACAATCCCCTCCCTCTCCCTGCGGGACATCCCCCTTCTGTTGCAGCCCAGGATACCATTGGTCTTCTGGGCTGCAGGAGCACGCTGCTGGCTCATGTCCATCAGGACCCCAAGTCCTACTCAATAAAGGACAAGGCTCATCTCAATGAGTTCTTCTCCCCGTCTGTACTCATGTCTGCGATTGTCGTGACCCAAGCACAACACCTTACACTTGGCCTTGTTAAACCTAATTTGATTCACATGGACACACTTTTCAAGCCTGTCCAGGCCCCTCTGGATGACATCCCTTCCTTCTGTTGTGTCAGCTGCACTGCATGGATTGGTGCCATCAGCAAACTTGCTGAGGGTGCACTCAATCCCACTGCCTATGTCACTGATAAAGATGTTGAAGAATAAAATCCTTTCCACTTGGTTCTTTAACTGCTCTCTGCATTTACAAATCTTCCTCAAATATTCACCTCACTTCTCACTTAATGAGCATACATAATTTCTGATTCTGCTGGCTAACAGAGACATTCCGGAGAAAAATCTCTCAACGGTTCATCCCTGATGAGACAAGGTGAGATAGGTGGCTAATACTCTTAAAAACTACTGTGGGACTCTTGACTAAAGATAAAAAACACCCTGCTGATAACTAGAGAAAAGCAAATTAAGAAAGCAGAGTTGTTAATTCCACCTGAACTTCCTGGGTAGAAATGTTTTCAGTTTCAGTAGACTTGCTCAAGAAGGAACTTCCTGCAAAAGCATCCTTGAATTCTCCCCACCACTTGATGTAAGCTACACGTGAAAGGTTTTGCATTCAGGTGACAACCCTTCTTTAACACCAGTACAAGAGGTCCTGTAGACTAGGGAAGAAGTCCTCCCAAGTTTTAAATACAGACTTGCTGTGATATTAAAGTTTTGTTTTTTTCACAAGTGCTATCTGAATGTTGAGAAAATGGGATGTGATAGTAGCAATTATTCCTGCCCATCTTTGGACCTTAATAGAAGACTACATTTTTGAATGCCAGTAAATCCAGTCATGCTCTTACTGGGTATCTCTTACATTTCCTGGCTCCTGATCCACTAAATCAAGCAGGTCTGCATGTAAGCTGTATTCCCTGTGCTGCTCATCTTTGTGAGGTCCAGGCCATGGATGATGGATACTATGGCACAGCCTACCATCCCCATTACTTTTATTTTTTTTCCTTACTTAACAGTGATGTAACAGAAGAAGCCAATAAACTTATGGATGAGCAAATTCATATGGGGCCCTTTTAAGTCTTGGTGATCTAAATCACCTCATTGGAGCTGTCTTTCTCAACTAAGTAGATGCAGAAATCCGATTCTTAATTCGGCTTGTTGGTGTAACACTGGCTTACTGTAATTTAAAGCAGTTTGAACAGTATTCAGCAACCTCAAGGCAATCAGCACATCAAAAAGCATCTGAGGATCACGCATTGTCCTCTGATACCTACAGAACTCATTAAAACGCCCAGTGAAATTCCCACAGGCTATTTTAATTAAAAAAAAACAAAACACCCTAAAAGAAACCCAAAATGTTGATGTAGAAATATGGTTTTTAAGCAACAAATCTTCAAAACATATACAACTGCGGACATTATTTATTATTTACTATGGACATTAGTTATTATAGGCATTTCACTCATTTTGAAAGTCGTTAACGGTAGGGGTCTTTTGTAGCTATGGGACAAGAAAACTCATGTCTGTTGACTCTTAACCTAGTTCCACATCCTTTTGACAAAGATACCATCATTTTAGGAATGAGGTCAGTAATCCCTGCTTCAGCTTTGAGGAAGTGCTTTCTTACTTAAACCAGAATAGAAAGAATACACAGACCTCGGTACTTGAAATATGTCAGTAAACATACAGTTTTATCTTTAGTTTATCCAATTCTGGCCCACAGAGACTATAAGAAGTGACTTGTGGTTGTGAATACAGAACTGGAATGGAAATGGCTGCACACAACTCACTTGTACCCTGATTTACAAGACGCTGCTTGCTACAAACAGTGCTGAACGATTTTAGTTCAGTTCTGACGTGGTTTATGAAGATGGGAAAAGAAGAATCAGAAGGCAGAGCTGCAGTTTTCTTTTAGGAAATGGCTCTATCTAAAAAGCTGCTACTGTGTGTAAACCACTCTACATGCAGCCTGGCTTGAAACAGAAGAACTACCACATGGATAAAATCGAACCACTTCTTTCATGTTGCTTTCCCAAACTGCTGTGTACTTTGCCAGTGCGTTCAAAGGACAAAATGTCTTTTGGTGATAACTTTAAATACCTCCAGAGAAACCTGCTTTGTGGTTATCTTATCAATCTCTACCGGCTTTGTAATCCATTGAATAGTAAGGAAATATTGTACATTTATTTAATTTGCTTTCAAGACTCTTCAGTAATTTGACATTTTTAAAGCTTATCTTATTTTCCAGGTCATCAGTTTGTTGTTTTTTTTTTCAGTGACTTTACTGTTGTTGGCATTCTCAGAAACGTGTCACGTTTGTTGACTGCTATCTTCCTATCTTCCATTTCCCTCTAAGCCATGGCAAGCTTAAAATACCTTTTCCATGCACATATCTTGGTCTGAATTAACACTAACCTTTCATAAACATCTGATGGGTTAATAGAAAACAAGTATAGCATTGCCTATTGAAACTTCTGACTGTGTGAAAATGGAACCATGTGAGATCCTCACCTCCTGGCACATTAAAAAGAAGAGACAAAACTCTTAAACACAATTCCTTCATTTTTTGGGCAGTATTTGGTTTCTCTGTCTCTGCAACAGTATGAAAAATTCATCAAGCTAACAAAAAAAACCTGAAAATAAAGATACCCACTGTCCAGTGTTCTAACCATGTGTTTTGGAGTATTTCAGTGTATTTCCTTTCCGAAACTGCAGAACAATATCATTAGGAAGAAGACGTTTCAATTCTAATGTTTGGAAAATCCTGACTGTCACCAGGGAGAATTGCTTTTTGCCTGTATCACCGTGGCTTGCAGAAAAACGTAAAGTAATAATACTTTTGGAATAAAGTAGCATGGAATGATCACCTGCCTTCAATAGTATGGGTCAAAGGGACTCCAGTAGGTACAAAAACACAAAACAGGAGAACAGCACCATCTCTAGGGTAGTCTAAGAACAAGAGCCAACAGCGTGTGCAACCTTTGGTCTTTTACTGCAGGTTACCACCGAGATAAGCAGTACTTTTCCTTGGATCATCTCCTCAGTCTGCTCACCAGAAGTAACCACACAATCTGTTTTGGTAGCACACGTAAGTGAATGAGCATCCTGAGGGAAATGTATTTGGTAATTCTGCTGACACAGTGTTGACACAAAGTCACTTCCTCTGGAAGATAATGGAAAATATGAATTCCTCTAAAAGGACACTGAGGGCACAAACTTCTCCGATGCAACTGGTTCTTCAAAGCTGCTTATTTCTCCCCATTTAATTTAAAGAAGATTAGACTCCTGTGAAGAGTTATTCCAGCCCTGGGCATGTTCAGCATTGTCTTCAGCCTTAAACTATAGCACACACTGTATTTGGAGCAATTGCTTCAAATTTAAATCTACAGAATCCAGTTTTATATCACACTATGCTAAACCTTATCAACACATTACATTACAAACCCCAAGGCTTTCCAGGTCTGACAAAAGGCAAGCAATCTGAAAAGCAATCCTGTCCTTCACAAGAACGTCACACCGCTTTTCCCAAGATGTGATCTAAAAAGATTTATCACCTCTTGATGCAATGGTCACTGCTGGTCAGCTAAGACTTACATATTGTACTTCCAGGAAAACAACAATCAGCTTATAGTAAGTAAACTATGCTCACTCAGGGACTTCTGTTTGCTTAAGTCAATTTTAAAATCATTTAACTAAAAATCACTGTAATTTTCTCTAACAGATAGGACAGTAAAGGAGGAAAAACCCCAAAAGGCACTGCCATGATGCATTTGGTGAGGCTTGCACATGTAAGTCACAGAGTTTATGGAATGTCCCATTTCCTACCATTAGGTTATTGCTGCAATGAACGATGCCAATGTGAAGTTATTCTGGAATTGGTTTGTGAAATCTGGTCTAACACATCCACAGCTGTAGCCTGCACGCAGTGAAACACAAACTATGTCTACATGATGGACTGCAACAAGCATCTCCAGCCCCACTAAGTTTTGCACGGCCATGCACTGTGAGAACTCCGTGATGTGTTGAAAACAATAAGCATCTGAAAATGTTCTCATCTGTGTCATGCTTTGACATAAGCAAAGCAGCACGTGTGTATCCTTGACAGCAGAACAAACCATGACCGAAGCCATTCAAATACCAGGAATTTATAGGAGCAAAATAAATAGCCTGACTGAATATTCTTAAAGAAAACAAAATGATCCTGGTAAATAATGATTAAAAATAAAAACCAAAAAGAGATCACCAAACAAAACTGTCGGGCAAAAAAGAAGCAGTGGGCTCTGCTGAATCCAACACCGTTGGGGGGCAAAGCATATTACCCACTAAAGGCCATGCAAAAGGTAGACTGCTTATTTTACAGATAATTTCCTCCTATGATTACTTCTTTCACGTGGCTTATTTCTGGAGCACGGCAGAGATGCTGCAATGTAGCATCAAGTTAATAGGCACCTCTTGTTATCGTGTGCCTGTGAGATAAAGCTAGTGCACCACCTTTCATGTGTCACAGAGCTTTTAATCTCCAGTCCTCTTTTCAATAGTTGTCTTCTAGTTCTGCAGAGGAATTCTTTCGCTTTCCCATAACATAAGAATTATTTATTCAACTAGAAATTCAGGAAAATGAATCTGATTCAATGTAGCATGGCTATCACAGTGTATTAATGGACCTGCAGGCACAAACACCAAATAGTAGGTACTGCCCCTAGTAATTTTTTTTCTTAATGATAAATGATATCAAGAAAAGATTTTTAGAATACGCTTTAAGATATCTAAAATAAATATATTTTGAGACAGGTACACAATGTAATAAAACCCCTCATTTCCTCCTTAGTGCTAGCATACACCGTACAGTTTACAACTGAGTGAGTAAAATAGAAAGCACGGTTACCTGGGGATTTTCTTCAGGATCTGAGGTGGTGATGGATGGCTCGTTATTTTCTGCTCAGAGCTCTCTGGAGACTTCTCCTGTGTTTCTCCTTTATCTTTTGCGAGTACATCTGCAATAGCAGACTCCACTCCACCCTTGTACTGATGGTCAACCTTTGGTTCGGTTTGTGTTGGTTCACACCTATACATGAAAACAATGGATGGCTTCTCGCTGGACTCTGATTTGGCTTCGCTGAACCAGTGATGACGTTGCACCGGAGGAGGGGGGAGCATGTGTATTACAGTTCCATCGAGACCCACCAACTTCCCTTTCTCTCTTTCTTTCTCTCTGTCGTCCTCATCATCGGTTTTTCTGCGGCGGAAGAAGCTCTTAAACGATATCCAGCGTTTGGGTTTTGCGTCGGCAGCTCGACGAGCTTCTGAGTGCAGGATCGACTCTGCCTCTGTTGACCTGGTGGGACTGTTTGGTTTGGCCCAGTTGCTGAAATGCCTTTGCAGCAGATTACTTGCGTGGTAGGGTGATGACGTGGACCGCGGAGGAGGAAATGGTGGTGCTTGTTCTGTTTTGGGACTTGTGGTACTTGGGGTGCCTCTCACTGGCTTTGGGGAGTTGGTGGCAACTGGCTGCGAAGCTGTGTCTTTCTGCACTTTAATGGCAGTGTTTTCCGTGGTCTTGGACGGCTCTATTTCAGGCTGTGATGTAAACAGAGATTTGGGTCGTACGAGGGTGTTTTTAGCAGCATCTGCATCAGGAGGTAAGGAATACAGTTCTTCTGCGCTGCAAGACTTGGCTCCGGCCTGTGGTGTTTCTGGAGGAGACTGTGGGGGCTGGATGGAAGCCACAATCTGTGAAAGCACCGTGCTTGCATTCTCTCTACCGCTGCTGCCAGTGGTAGCAGAAGCCTCCGGTGATGCATCTGCTGGCTCCTGTGCTGTCTTCTGAATTTTCGACGGGGAGCTGTGGTCAGAACTATGACTTCTCTGTGGCGACATCTGACTTTTACTGAGACAGCTGTTAAACTCTTGCACCTTCTGAGCCACAGAACCGAGCCTACATTCAGTGCTATTGGTCACCCCCTTTGCTTGTGAAAATTCAGTCGGTTTGCCTCCTATGGCTTCAGTCATTTTGCTTTCTGTCTCTATTTCCTCATACGTGTGACTTATTACACTGGTAGTTTTATCTTTGATGGACAGTTCTCCGCTGGTCCCTAGAAAACTTTTGTAGATAGCCAGGTTATCATACGCATTTGGATTGATTACGATCGGAACCTTAATGGCATTTTTGGAACTCTTAGCATAAGTGGGCTCGTCGTGAATGATAATGGGAAAAGGTGGCATGCCAGCGTTATTGTAGCTGTTGAATTTTATCTCGGATAAATTGGGAGACTTAACTGGGATAGTTTTAGAAGAAAGGTTTGTAGCTGTAGGTGAAGTAGGAGCCGACTTGTGGCTTGTCTTCCTGGGAGGAACAGAAGGTCCAGAGCTGTTAGCACCTAACTCCACCTTTGGTATCTTCTGTCTTGGACTAGTGCTAGAAGTCCACACTTCTTGATATCTGATTGCACTGGATTTTTTCAGATTAGCATTGACTCGTGCAGGTGATGCTGCAGAGGATATAATAGGTGTGCCCGGGGTTACTGGCGAACTCGGGCTAGACGATGTATTTTTGGCTTCTGAGGTTTCAGTCTGACTCTCCTTACATTCATTAGTCATGGCTGCGGATACATCCACTACGGTATATGGCTTGCAAACGGGCTGTTCCATATTCACCACTCTGTACGGTTTAGCTTGCTCTTCCACAGGCACCAAATTTATAGTTACTGCTTGACTGCTAACTTCTGAAGAGCCTTTATTCTCTTGTTTATCAGTCTGCACAGCAATCTTGCCATCTTTCTCTTCCAGCCGAAGAGCAAGGACAGCCTTGTGGGTTTCTATACTCTTTGGAACATTCCTGGAAGCTTTTGACACGTCCTTCACTTGCTGACTATCACAGAGGCTTTCATATTCTGGTTCGATCAGTTTGATGTCCTGGGGAGTACTAGGAGATAATCCTCCATTACAGAGTTTCTGTGAAGAGCTACTGGTTGTTCCAGAACGAGACTCTTCTGTCAAAGAAGAATCGGGAGATGTAGAATCAGAAGATACCATGCTCTGCATGCTCTCTTGCCCGTACAGAATCACAGTCTCTTCCCCATAACCATTTAAAATTTCATCGTAACTGTCATCGTAATCTACAGCGCAGATCCGCTGCAGGGACTTGTTTCTAAGAGGCACGGTATTCCATTTTTTGTCAACGCAGAACTGAACAGGAGACAGAGTGTTAGCTCTAAAATTAGCAAAGCGAGGTTGGCCTCTCATACGAATTTCCATTGCTAGCAACTCTTCATCACTTTCATCCCAGCTCTCATGCTCTTCTTGCATGCTGCCAAAAAACGCGTCATCTTCACTCTCATCTCCACTAGAGAATTCCGGGTAACAGAAACGTCCGCCTTCATTACTTATTACCTCAGTGCTTCCACTCAGAATAACATGCTTGCTGTGCGAATCCTTCATTCCACCCATCATGCAGCTTGGAGGAATCTTTCGTTCTAACGATCTTTTATAACAATTATTTATTCTTCCCAAGAAGGTTTCTCTCGAGTTCATTTCGCTTCCAGTCAGCTGAGGTGCGGTATCCAAACCTGCAATCTCCTTCAAAACTTCTGTCAGTCCATTGTTATTATTATTTGGTATCTTACCTACACCGTCACTGCTGCCGTAAGGCCGAGGAACGTGGCTGTAGCCTTCAATTTCATCTTCGTTATTGTTGTTCAGTGTTTTTTTGTGCAAGACAGCTTTGTTTCGGTTCCAAGCAGCGGGCACCGATTTGTTCTCGCAATGATCTGTCGCGCCGACTTCGCCACATACACCTTGCCCATCTGCCACCATCATGGTGGGCTTCACAGCTATCGTGGGTTTCTTTGCCACAGGCGGTCGGAAACTTCCCGTATTTCTACCACGCTGGCTGTTACTTTGGTTTACATTGGTTTTCAGATTGTCATGCGAGAGGGTTTTTTTTTCAGATACCGGGGGTAACTGATGCAGGCTTTTTGGCTTAAAGCAGTTCTTACATTCACCAGGTTTCCAGACGTGTTCAGTGAAGGTGTTGCAAGCAGACATTTTCCCAGGACGCTGAGCTTGATGCCGCGCTGTTCAGTGCATGGTAAGAACGTCGCCCATTTGTTTCCACTCTGTTCACCTGGTATGGCTACTGCCTTGAGCAGCGATCATTCTGAAACACAAAAGAGAAGGGGGACAAGAGTGGATAAAAGAGGCTGATTGCTGTATCTCCTTTTTCTACACGCTGTGAACGACGACTCTGAATAACCCAGTAGCCTTTTGCTGATCTTAGCTCTTTCTACTTAAATTTACAAAACCGCCCAAATGAAACGCAAAAAAAAAAGTTGCCATTATCATTCTTCTCAGACATAAAGAATTAAAACTTTGGCAGCTAAGTCTTGCATTACATAGATCGGAGAAAGAGAGAAATGGCAATGACTGAGAATGTAGAGTAATTCTCCTGACAAGTTCAGGACCATTGACCTTTATTTTTTACACAATAAATCAAACGCTGGGAAGAGGATATAAAACCAAGGATTAGTGCAAATTGCCTCCAACATAACCATTTAAATATGGCACAAGAAAGTAATAGTGTGCTTTACTCTCAAATGCAATTTAGATTGTTTTAGCTTCAAATGCGAATGAGCTCAACTTAAGTGGCAAAATATGTCTGAACAATTCCAAACTCGGCCATTTTAGCACTTTTTTCAGCAGAGTCAAATTATAACTGGACAGATGCTATGCTTGACAAGGCTGGAGTGCTGTGCTGGAAAATCAGATAAAAAAACGCTGGGACAATCTTTCTGGAAAGTCACTGCTTATTCTCCTCTAGCTTGCAATGCTGGCAATAAAACATTCCTATACCCTCCAACCACAGCTATGGGTTTTTACTCCCTGATTTGTTTCCCATGTAGTTTTATCCACCGAACACCCACCTGCACCCAAATTAACAACGGAAATACACTTGTAAATTCATTTCCAGGTGAGTTCTCCTCTTTCTCTGATTTCCTGACATCATCTGCCTTCAGGGAAAATTGAACACGACTGCTGTATTTTACAGGCATTGGAGTGTCCTGGCTGTGAGAGATTATGAACTAATGCCTGAAGTCTTAAAGCCCTCAAAGCCAAAGCCACAAGCCTGGCCTCTTCCTCACTGTTCTATAACTCAAACACAATCAGAGATATTTTACTGAGCTGATGGACATCATGTCTGTTGCTGCTTCTCAAAACGCAGGCACTGAAAAAAACAGTGATTATATTTTCACGTGATTTGGTGAAAACTTGCTGATGATACAGGTACATTGAAAGTGTAGTAATAAACACAGAGCAGAAGATGCAGCTTTCTCCACAGCTGGGGCCAGTCACAAGGCAGCAGGACAGCGATGCTGCACTCTCCGTAGCCACAACTGGTCTCCATCAGCTTAAGAACAACAGGAGCTGTGTGTCACACTGCCACTTGCATGACTTTGTCAGTCTCCTCACGTCACTGTGTGATTTGGAACAGGCTGCCCTGCGCTGCAGAGCTGTTCCAACGCCAGATGGGGCTGCAGTCTGACTGCATCACAGCAGAGCAGGCTCACACACACAGTACCACAGCCATCATCTTTTGTACATCGACTAAATATGTTCCCAGACACAGCTTTGGGCCAAAAAGTCAGTGCCAAAAGCTTTCTCTGCATGACCTAACACAGAAAGCCCGCCAGACTGAGTTCTGCCCAAACTTCAGCCCCTGTGTTATCTACGTGCTGAGTAAAATGTCTCTGTACTGGTCTGCTCTCCGCCAGGATTTGTTGGTTCAACACCTTGCAAGCCAGAAAACTGCATTAAGAAGTAATGCTGCAACCAGAAAAACTGCATTAAGAAGTAATGCTGCAACCAGAAAAACTGCATTAAGAAGTAATGCTGCTAAAATACCAGAGAGAGGATAATGGGATTTTATTCCCCAGTTAACTCCTTCCCTTCGTGTATTTCACAAATAAAAGGAGAAAAGTTAATAGAACATTTTCTTGGAAAACGTATTTCTCCATTACAGAAAATCTCCAAGCAGGCCATTTAAACACAAAGATTAGTGCATGTGAGTACGACGTTTACGATTTAACCAGGTAATGTTATTTCTCAGAAATGGCACGAATTGCACTTGCTCTGCAATCCTATCACAACACAGGCACTTTTACGGCCTCCTAGGCAATGCTTTTCCTCCTAATAACACTGGGTAAAATGAGAAAGCACTGTAGTATTGCACACCCTTAGAGACATTTTTCTCATGTTTTCCTGCTCCTCGTACTCGCTCCCATTTGCTCAACACTTAAAGACGTGCTGACATGGATCAGCTTTCCTGTCACCCACGTGAGCACTGTGTAAAAGCTATGGAGGTGAACTAGATGCGTGCGTGTCCATGCAGACAGGTCACAGGTATGCATGAGTTACATAATCCAGGGGTCCCAGGATGAGCAGCAGCTATGAGCTGCTTTGTCACTGCCTGCAGCTGGAGCAAAGAAGAAGCATGTGTCTTTCGAGAAATGTCTGATAAGCAAAAGACCAAAACAACAAAACAAAACCCCAACGAACAAAAGAATTCCAGCACGGAGCTCTTTTCACACTTTGAACCCAGAAGTGCTTCTATGCTATTACGGATGAAGTTCACATTGACCTTTATGGGTGTAAAGAGGTACTGCACTCTAAAAACATTCTGGCAGTTTCTTCATTGCTGTACAACCACAGGCATTTTTCTGCTGGTGCTTTCCTCTGCCGTTAAAGACAACCAATGCACTTCTATTCCAACAACAGAGCCACCACTATGAGCGATAATGACGGTGCCGGTGATTGCTAACGAAATGAACAACATCTTATCTCAGTACAAATAAAACCTGTAGCGTTCTTCACACGTTCAGGATACGGCTGATAAGAGCTGCAGCTGGACAGGGGGCAGCAGAGTCCGCTGAAGGTAACGACAACACACACGAACGCATGAAAAACACTGCTCTGCTCTGATATCCCAGCATGGTTCCTCTCTGCCCTACTCAAAACTATGAAGGGCGTGAGGAGACCCAGGCAGTCCCACGTGAGACCCCCTGAGCTCCACTGTGTATCTCTCCTGCTGCGATGGCAGCCCTTCCCACGGCTGAGGGGTGGGAATGTGCACATCGCAAAGCTGCAGGCGGCTCCGAAACGCGTTACCTGGGGGAGGAACCCACAGGGAGACACTCAGTGTTGGGAAAGTGAAGGCAAGAAAAGCCCTCAGATGTTCAGTACGAAACAACATCTGGCCTCTAATGCGTTAACCGTAAATATGTAGTAGCGCGGCAGCCCCCAGCTCGGGCATCCTCCCGTCAGGAACAGAACCTCGCACACAAACGTATTTGTGTGGCTCTTATTTGTTGACATCATCTTTTCTGAGTGCACAGAGATGGCAATAAACATGCATTTTGAGCACTTTCCCTTTGTTCTAAGTAATTTCAGGCTGGCGGCTCTCCCTTACGTGCTTGCTGGCTGAATCACGATGAAGGCCTTCTCCAGTAATACTTTACACTAACATAATCCAATTAAAAGGAACTTAATTGGTGTGCAACATTCCCTACAATTTCAACATTTTAAAAATGAATAGTCTCAGTAAGTACCAGATGGTGACATGCACTAATTAATCAGGCCTGCTCCATGAATGAGCATATTAAAATGAAGGCACCTATTAGACATGTGTTTTCAATGCTGTATGCTGCAAAACCTCCCCTTAAATGAATGCCTACTACATTACTGAGCGATGTGTACACGCATGCACTCCATCATTTGGTCTCTTCAATCAGTAGATGCTTGGTACAGGTTTCCTTTTCGCTGTTTATTTCATTTGAGGCCACATCATGAGAACAGGCCCATGGTTTTTCTGCCACACAATGAATCACGCTGACTCTAAGAGGCAGCAGCACACTGTACTGCCAGTGAGCAGCCCGCCAAGCTCTCACCACTGACAAGCATGTCGTCAAACTGAAGGATCAGCGAGGGGAATGCAGCCAGGCTTCCTCTGCACGAGCACACCACAAAACCAGCACGGCTTTGTGGTTGCGCCTCAAGTGCTCGCAGGGATCTGGATGGCCACTGATCACCACAACCAGCGCTGTACATCAAACGTTAAGACTGAAATCGTGGTTGTGTTTCTTCAGTGTCTGATACATATATTTATATATTTAAAGATAATAAAAAAAAAATAAGAAGCTTGAGGAAAAAGCCTCAAATGCTCTAATTTTGCGCTCAGCCTTCCGCCTGCGGGGGTGTGGGCTTGGGCAGACAGCACAGATAGCTGGTGCTGCAGGCATCTGCCAACGAGGCTGTTTTCTCCTTCGTGTCTACAAAACAAAGCACACCAAAGAAACCAACCCCAAACCAAAGGACCTTCTCTAATTTTACATCCTTTGTTCAACTTCAAAGGAAACCAAATTCCGAGTGATGCTAAGGGCAACATCTGTTCCGTGCAGGCAGTGCAACGTGGAGAGCCTGGCAGCCACAAGTCAGCGTCCCCAGCTTACAGGCAGTGCCCAGGAGCACTGTGCCCTGAACGACCTCACGGCACTTATTAATGAAATTCAAATTAAGCAAAGACTACAGACAAGGTGCTGTACAGCACCGTCACAGCAGTTTGGATTTTAAAGGTTAACGGATCAACACTTAAAGACATGAGACTTGCACAGGACCTGGCAAAAGTGAATGAGCACTGGACAACGTAGATTTTGTAGCTGGAAACAGTGAGTCAAAGTTGTCACTTGGTAGGATATAAAAATACAGGACCCAGATTTTGTGACTGAAGTGTGACACCACGGTCAGCCATAGCGTGCAGTTAGCAGCTGGTATGCCAGGAAAGAATGCAATGGCACGATGGACTGCCACAGTTTTATCCCCAAAGTGGGCTCAGCAAATATCTGAGCAAGCCAGAAGCGTGCTCTGGCAGACTCCACAGGATGGAGGTCCCAAGGAATGCCATGCATTGTCATCATTTGGGGTGAGAAAGAATGCCTGCTTCAGGTAATATTTTTTTCTGCTCAGAACTGAGTGCACTCTTCAAGGCCATAAAAGGACAGATCTGCAGAAAACAGCAAATGTCCCCTGGAAATGAAAAAGGTAATGACCTAGCTTCAGGTCAACATAAACCATGAGGGCTGCTCCGAAAGTAATGCCTCCTATTTTATGACGTCAGCTTGCGATGTCAGAGGTGGATGCTGGACATGCACAGCTAATGGTGATGACCTGAGAATTTGCTCTATCAAACAGTGCCATTCTGCTCTTTGTATTTCACGGCAACAAAACAGGTGGCATCGCTTTTGGAGCGGCCTACTTATAAAACTGCCAGCTTACTCCAGAACCGACCTGCAGCAGCATAGAGTGTGCTGCCCAGATACAAGGGCATGCCATGGAGGGAGAGCACAACAGAGTCACTGCTGAGCAAAGTTCTGCAAAAGAATAGTTGCAAAACAGCTGTGAGAATAGTATGAAACAATCAGGAACACAATTGGGAGTTTTTCTTTTCTAACCTCCCATTCTGTACTATCTCTCAGTTAAGAAGAGCTTAAATGACATAAATATTTCACAAAAGCAAGTGAGTGAAGGAAACCCTTGAATGTTTTTTCCACCTAAAACCTGTAAGAAAAGAAAAATGATAGAAACAACCAACGAACTGCAGCAAAAACCTGCCCTTGGCTAGACAATCTGCGATGCTTCAGAAGAGATCAGGCATTTCTTCACAATTTACCTAACCCGAAAAGATAATGCCATAGAGCAGCGAACAGGCAAGAAATATCCTCAGGATCTGTGCAGGTAATCTGATTAGATTCTGCATCATCACATTTACAACCCAAAAAAACAGTAAGGACAAGCTCTCACAGTTGGTTTTCAGGCCCAGGAGACCAGCCAAGGCACGTATCTGAATGCAAACTCTTCTAAGTTCTAATAGGAACAGATCACTACCTTGTGAAAACCATTAACAAAAATATTTTTCCTTCTGGAAAAATAATCTTTTTTCATTAATATACCGTAAGTTTCTAATGTCCTCCTGTCTTTCAGACAGCACTGCTGAGCATATTCTTATGGGACACTTTCCACCTGCACAGGAAATGAGCTTTCCCTTTCCTTCCTCCCCACACCCCAGTAAGCTTATCCTATAAATGCACTGCTTACTGAGATGCCTAAAGGTGACTGCATACCGATCCAAGCACTAGCAGCAAATGAAGGGCAAGCACAGAGGCACATTTGCTGAGACGAACTAGCATAACAATACTTGAAAAATGCATCCTCAGGTTCAGTGCATTTAAGTTGCTCTCAAATCTGTTCAAGAAAAACAATGAGGATTAAGCGTAGCATTCCGAGAGCGCGCCTGTATGACCTTCACCAACCCACTTGCTACTCTACTGCTATGCTATCACTTCTACTTACTGATCTTCTCCTCTTCCTAGGCTTACCTGGAATCTGGCCCATTACCTACTTCTCCAGCTGCGCATGAAAACATCTGCAATAGTAAACTTTACAAAACCATTAAACTTGTTTGTACTGCCAATGAACAACAATGAACTACCCGAAAAACACTGCACTGCTTCTGCAGCTACAAAAGCAGGTAATGGCTGTGGTTAACCTTCTGCTGAGCACTGCTTGAAAACAAAACCGTCTGCGTTATTCCTGTATTATTGAATCCATCCATTCTGTAACTCCAATTTACTTGAAATTCTCTTTCATGTACTACTGCAACTTCTGGCTCCAAAGATCCCTGCAAAACCCCTGATGCAGCAAAACATACTATTGCCAAGTATGCATCACAGCAAAATACAAAATAGGACTGAAAACAATATGTAGGATCTCACAGAGAAGTAGCCAAAGACAAAACTCTGTAGTATCAGAAGCAGATAAATAACTTACTGTTATTGGTGGATCGCAGCCATACTGTAAGAGGTCAGCTATAATAAGGATGATAAAATCCAAGGCAGAAAAGCCACATGGTTACTTGCCATTAGTCTCATCCCCCTCCCCAAGAGACTTTCGATTTAATACTTGAGAGAATTGTTTACAAATAAAACTATCAAGAACTATGAACAAAAATAAGCAACGGAGATATTAAAAAGACTTGATAAATTAACAGCTCAGCGGGGCTGGACAGTGTGAAGCCAACAACTGGAGAAGATTGAGAACCTGGGGGCTGAGCTACAACAGAGCCACGGGGCCCCTCACCAGAGCTGTGCATCAGGACAGCAATGGGGAAACACGGTATGAGTGGGACCAGTGGGTAAACCCAGTATAAGGGACTTTGCCACAGAAGGCACACGACATGCAGCAGATTACATGCTTTCAGTGCAAAAAAATCAAGGACACAATGCACATCTCAGGAAGAAATACAGCACTGAAATAAACACACAAAGATATTTTTGGAGAAGAGAGGCTTTTCCTATTAAATGAAACGAAAAGATTGGGATAGTTCAGAATTGAGACTAATAAAATAACAGTACATCAATGATCCATCATGTGAGGAAGACAGACTGGGTGTTCCCACTTCATCTTTCAGGGAATGAGAGCAACAACCCCAAGAGGCCGCACATGTACACCTGCAGAAAGACAGCAACTCCACGTAAAACACTTCCTGAATAAAGATGGCACTGAGATCAAGAGGTCGGCTGGACTCAGGAAAGGATTAGAAACAGAATCACAGAGGTTGGAAAAGAAAAACTGCGCTGCTCACGCACTCTGTTCTATGTACTTTTCCATCTTTGTATGGCACGCCCCTTCTGTTCAGGACTTCATCTACAAAAGCTGTCTTCCGGCAGGGCCCTCCCCAAAATCAACCTCTTTGGTAGCATCATTATTCTGTCTTTTCCTTTTTATCAAATCCCACTGTTTATTCTGCTATATTGATCTGTTTCAATACCAATATCCCATTATCAGTGGTAGGGTCTCTTCCTTCAGGTTGGATATTAGGAGAAACTACTTCTCAGAAAGAGATGTTGGACACTGGCACAGGCTTTCAAGGGAGCTGATGGAGCCAGTGTCCCTGGAGGTGTCCAAGGAAAGGGTGGATATGGCACTGAGGGACATGGCTAATGGGCACAGTGGGATGGATTGGGGTTGGAAGTCTTTTCCAGCCTTAATGATTCTGTGATTTTCACCCCCCTCCTTTTGTAACTCATAATTCAGGCCTATATCTCAGCCCTGGTAACATTTTTGTGTTTGTTTTCATTTTTTTATGACTGCATTCTCATGTTTGACAAGGGAAAACAGAGACCTCAGCCTACACTACTTAGGTCAAGTAACTTTATGTTACTCTAGCATACTTCTTGCAGACCCAATGCATAAAGAAGACAGTGGTAATTAGAGGGATAAGGAAGACAGATGAAAGTCTTTAAAAAGATGAGTGCTCTTTGCTGCCATTCTGCAGGACAGAAAAATCAGGATAAGATGACAGTAATAATATGAAAGGGAATTATCTCCACAACTAACCTAAGGAATTCTTGAAAAAAATGAACATCACTTGAAAATACAGATAAATATAAAGCACATACTAATATATCTCATTCACTGCCCGGTGCAGCAGGTGACAACAAAGGCTTTGAATCTTCATAAAAATTCCTTCAGTTTCCCATTCCAGAGTAACCATCTCCTCCCACTGCCTCTGACTTGCTGCAGTCATTTTGTTTTGTTCTTTGCATCTATGATCAAAGAGAAACACTCAAATTTGAGTATTTCTTTGATAATCTTGAGAACCTAGCTATGGGTAATTTTCTGGTCATCAAAGATAGTTCAAGCAGCTCATTCTCACTTAGGCTCCTGCTCTAATCAGTGTGTCATTTATTCATCTCAATAAACTATTTTACCAGACATGAAGAACGCAGTAAGTTATGATCTGCAGACATAAGCTACAGCAGTGAAATGAATGATGAGCTCTGAGTGAGAAGATTAAACATCACTGTTTGTTGACATTGAAGTTAAAAAGAACAACAATGGCACTTTACGATGCGTTTTCCTTTGTACCTGTAGATATCCTTTGCCTAGAATCCATCCCTATAAAATGGGAAACAACTTCTGATGAGAATGTTATTAGGGATAAAAGCACCATCGCAGGTGAAATTTTATTCAGAAAAGAAATTAGCAGATACTGACATGGTGTGCTCTCCAGCATTCATTATAAACAAGAGTTAATTTTTTAATATCTGATTAAATGTTGTGTCCAACTCAATTATAGGACTTCTCCTCCTTCCCAGCACTCCTTCCAGGGTAGCAATGCCCTGTCTTCGCTGCAGTTTCTCTGTGCACTACCCTGTGCCAGCTTCCCCTGCACAGTCTGAGCAGTGCCGGAGGTGAGAAGAGATGCTGTTCCCAAAGTGTATTTGCAAAGGTATTTGCAAAGGTATCACCAGCCCCAGAAAACTCCCAAAGTCCACGCTGCACAAATGTTCCAGGCTGCAGGAGGGGCTGTGCCACACAGCTGGGTCCCTTTGCAGTGAGGGAATTCTAGCACTTACAGACCAGAGGAGGCAGCCACAGAGATGGTGTGCTCCCCTGTCCCTGCCACAGCTCCTCCTGTGCTCCACTACTCCATGCTATTCCTTCCACTGATGGGCAGAAGCGCTGGCAGAGCTCTCCAATCCTAATTAAGAGCCTGCTGACTGTGCTTGAAAACCACAAGCTTGAAGCCCAGCCAGTGTTGACTCCTTGGGTCGAGACATGTCTGAAACAACAGAACCAAAGCACTGCAAACAAGCTTTACCAAAGGGAGAAGAAAGAAAATCAACAGCAGTGACTCTGGAATTCTCTCTTTAGTTCTTTTTTAAACATACAAACGTTTCCTAAAGGAGCTGTTTGCCAAACATACATTTGCTACTTGAGTTTGACAGAGTTTTTAGAATTCAAAGCTTTCTCTGTCAAGAAAAACCACAGTGTGGATTTTCCAGCCTAGTACTGCTAAGATGACTCAATGCTAACCTACAGGGGCCAGAAGATTAAAGCAGAATGACATTTATCTGCATTCTTTACCTTTCAAACAAGGCTTCGTGACAGCATTCCTCATTCCCACACAAGACTGCTATGATCCACCAGTGTACCAAGAAACACACCGAGCCCAGGGCACTACCTTCCATCACTACCAACTTGAGTCAGTGAAAGGCTGCTACCCCCAGCCCTCCCAGAGGCTCTCAGAGGGGGCTTCTACTCCTGCAGCACTATGCTACTCAAACTCGATTGTTAACACCAAGGACTACTTTAATGTGGACTGGGAGAAACACAGACTGAGACCTACGCCTCTGTGCAGAAAAGAGGCACAAAGTGGCAGTGCTTTTCTGCTGCTCCCTTCAGGGATCCTGGGTGCAGGCTCTGCAGCAGCCCACGAGCTAACATCACAAGTCCATCAGATCAGAGAAACCCAAATCACACTGCCCTGTCACCACCTCAGAGCCATGATGCACAAGAGGGAGATGTGTGCCCGCTCCAAAATGCAGTGCACGGCGGGGAGGACATGACCTGTAGTACTTAGCCCTGCCATTTGTTCAGATAAGACTGTAGTTTTTAAGGTTGTGAGCTCTAATCTGCCTTAATAACACACGTTGGCAGTGGGAAATTAATGACATAAACGGTACACGGGATCCCAACTGTTAGGTGAATTACATTGTAATTGCCACAACTACACAAGACAGTGGTACTCGTTTCTTTTGCTCCTATAGCAAACAAACAAACAAAAAAAACCCAGCAACAACCCAAAAACCATAAATTGAGCACTTGAGCCTCCCCAGAAAAACATGCTGTTCCAGCCTCTAATCCCTAATGACTTTGTGCTTTGTTATTAACACCCTCAGACTTCTGCTTGCCAGAAGACAACGAGGCATTCCCAGAGCTTTGCACTGGTGGCAAGCAGAGTGGAACAGAGCCCTTCCTGCCCTGGAAATTGATTCCCTGCATGCCGAGCCAAGGAGCTGTCCTTTTAAGTCCAGGCTCCTGTCCTCTGTTAGCAGTCACCACTCCACAACCTTTTGAGGATGCTTGCTTCTCCAAGGGAAGCCAAGCAAGCCTGCTTACTCCCAGTTTACAACACTACAGAGTAAACACAACTTATATGCTCAAACCCTTTTTCAACGTCATCACTGCACATCTCTGCTCCGCTCATCTTCGTTAGCTGTGAGTTTGTAGTTTCTTTCAGATTAGTAATAAAAAACCACGCCTGATTTTAGGACAAAGATCGGTACGCAATGTTGCATCCCAAGCTGAAAACAGCCTCGTGCTTCAGCCCTACCAGCTAGCCAGGCCTCGTTCACGTAACATGCCCCACACTTCCATCATCTCACTTTCTTATCAACAACACGTCTGCAAGGTAAGTTTCGCCTTCTGCATACTCACTAACAGAATACGTCCATTCGTAGCTCACAAATCACACTTAGTGTCAGGAAAGGAGACACACAGAGGAAGAAAGATGCTAGGCTTTGCCAGGCCAAGGAACCGGGCTTTCACTTGTCGTCGTCAACTTGGCAGCTCTTCTACAACACCAGGCAGTTATTCAGCAGAAAACAACTGGCTGATCTGCATAAAGACTCAGGGTTGGACTTCTGAGATTACTACATAGATTAGTGGGAGGATTTTATCACCTTTTATTTTATTTATTCATTACATCACCAGAGAGTCACTTTCTTTGTCTGTTTAAAGTACCCCCTCCCCAAACCATGGCTCACGTGATCATCACGCACGAAAGCCCTGAGAAGCCTGTATGCACAGTGCTTCCAAAGCCTGTGTTTGATAGGAGCTGCAATCTGTCCTCTTGTTCCAGCAGAGAATCCCTCCAAGCCTGATATAATTCAACGTGATTAACAAAAGGACAGTTTCATAACGCTAATTAGCATTGTGTAGTCAGAAGATAGACTGTAGGCCTGTATCTCTAACACCCTATGTTAAATTTGTTCTCTAGACATAAAAAGACTGGTACATTAAGCATATCTTATTTTCACATTCTGCTTTTCAGAGAAGCCCAGATGAATCGTAATGCACACAGATAGACTGAAATGCTCAGCAGATGATTTTGCTCGATTCTCAAGTGCGACAAATTAAACGAGATCTTCACTCACTGCCTTGGGAGGAGATGGCAATGCATTACATTTTACAAGCAACGGCAGTTGGAAATCCAGTTTTGGCTGATATACATTTCTAATTGCATGCTAAAACTTGAAGACCTAAGAACTGGAAAGGAAAAGAGCAGGAGAGAGACTTCACAGAGATAATGAGAAGGCTGCTTGCTGAAATTAGGGAACATCACTGGTAAGGTCTGCAATGCTGAGCTAAAGAAGGAAAAAAGCACATTAATTGTCCTGCCCAATGCATAACCTTGGAGAAATGGAGTCCTGTATTAACTGATTTTAATACCCAAAGCCCTAGCAACATGACAAGTTGAGTGAGTTTCCATCTTACAGGGCACGATGGAAGAATTGCATCGAGTCTAACAAGATAAATTCTGCCTCCAGTCTCTGTGAACCCCTCAGTGAGCTGTGATCCATAGACAAGGCAGATGAAATTCTCAGACATTTCCCAGAATCCTCCTGCTTGATTCAGCTATTCATTTCCTGCTGCACACTATTTTTACGCTTAAAAAATGAAGCTTAAGAAGAGAAATTAGGAAGAAATGCCGAACATTTTCCGAAAGCCAAATTTCAAACTTCCTTTATGAAAAACGTGATTCAAACACTTTATTATTGGTGGGTCCAATGAATGCATTTTTTAAAAGCTGATTTGCTGAATTTAATGTGTTATCCCACAATAACGTGGACAATTCCTCTGTTTCCTCTGCTCTGCCCTTGAGAGGCCCCATTTGGAGTACTGCATCCAGGCCTGGGCCCCCCAGTTCAGCAGGAGCAGATGTTGGAGCAGGACCAGGGTAGAGCCATGAAGATGATCAGAGAGCTGGAGCACCTCTTCTGTAATGAAAGGTTGAGGGAGCTGGGTTTGTTCAGCCTGGAGAAGAGAAGGCTCCAGGGACACCAATGCACTTTTCACTGTTGCCTTAGCAGTGGGTGTGCTGTACCAGTGTTAACATTGGGAACATTTCAGCACTACACCACTTGAACTGTTCCAAGCAGAGTTTTAGCCTGCAGTGAAACCAAAACACACGCACTCACCTACAGTGCCCCACGTCATCATTAAAAAAGTTCCAATAAGTAACTTCAAGTGCAGAAAATACAATCCAGCTTTTAAATAAACACTGTAAATACTCAGTTAACATAGTTTGTGGACACAAATAATTGTGCTAGGATGATCGGATTTACTTTAAAGAGGAAGAGGTTATGATATTATGAGCAAGAAACTTCCAAATGCTGCCCTAAAATTATCTGTTACTTCCAGCTTTGATAAATCAACAAGTCACACCTCTCCCCTCCAGCCTGCTTATTTCTGAAGTCTTTCTCCTACATGTTAGAATTCTCAAGGACTTAAACTGATCCAAACTCTTACAAAACGTCAGAGGGATAAATACTGCTATTAACAGATAGCAGTTTGTCTTTAAGAAGCAGGTGCCCTACAGGCACTACAAGGTATTCACAGGATAGGATGGAGGGGAAGAACTGAAGCTGAAACCTGCTCTGTATTACCAGGAAGATCCTCCAGCTGGTTGGCAGTGCTCTACAGCACTAATGCCTCAGGCAGAAGACATTTAACTGTTTCTTCCACAACGCAAGTATAAACACGGCAAATCAACTATTTATCCAACACAGATAATAGAGTTCTACCTAGCCATTTTCTACTTCTTAAATGCAAATGTCACATGAAAAATTTATTCTTACTAAATGTTGAACACAAGTGTTTTAACAGAGAAGGAGGAAACACGGCGATGATCTTTGCATTTTGTCATCACCAACTACTGCAGCCCGTCCGCCCCGAAGCGCCTACAGTTCCTGTCAATCTGCCTTCGGATTTGAAAGGAGCTTTGGAGAAATGATGGGTACTTTATTATGTGCATTCAGAAAAAAACCTGCCACAAAGCATTGCCCCGTTGAATGTTATAAAAGTTCTCATAAATATTCATGTGCAGCATTTGTACTCTGAGCGTTTAATCATTTCTTTAAAAAAGAAAGGAATGGGGGAAGGAGAGAGGGAGAAATTACTGTTTCCCTCTGTTCCAACCCGAAGAGTTAAAGGCAACAGAAAGTATGAACTTGTGCACAAATATTCTGGAAATTAAGCAGTACCCAAACTTACAAAAGGGGGAAAATAAAGCAAATGGGCTTAAAAATAAAATTATAAACCTAATATAAAGGTTAAAGATGTAAAGTGAACTTCTCAGCTATCACATAAGCAATGGAGACAGCAGATAGGGAAGAGTTTGGGCTACCAGCCTTGCTGTGATTTTGCCATCGTGCCACGCAAAGATAACTTTGCTTTTGCATTCTTTCATCCACCTTTGAGTACCAGGATCATCTTTTTTTTTTGTTTAAGAAACATATATAGTTACGCTGTATGGGTATATATCTTTTCAGATGCTACACTCCAGACATACCTCCCCATTCAAGATAGATACAGGAAAACATGCTGCAGAGCAAACTCATAATATAACAAGCTCACCTCGCGCTGGCTGAACAGAATGTAAGCAACAACATTGTAAGATGGAGAAAGAGAGGCTTTCTGCTGCAGAGTTTGGGTTCCCTGGTGTGTCAGGTCTGTGGGATCACTGCCATATCTGCCAGTGTCTGCTCTCTGGTGTATTCAGCAAATATTCCAGACATACACCAGTTCAGAAACAGAAAACAAAACAAACTACGTTGACATCTTCTACATCCCTGAGGAAAACTGCCCCTTGTGAATGGTTTTTGCCATTTTCATTGTATCTTGCTTGATTTGCTTTACCATCCTGACTGGAACAATAGCTAAGACACGAAAGCAAAACCTTTTCCACAGCCTGGTTCTAATTGCATTAAAACTCAAGTGAGACAGGACACTTAAATAAGAAACAACTGCAGCAGAGCCTGAGATAATAGCAGATTGAGACAGAAAGGAGTGATGCATTAAACATCAGCGTGTCCCCATCACCTTTAGCACAAGAGCCATTCCTCCTGTGGCACGGCATGGCAGGAGCAGGTCCTGCAGCCAGCACAGAGCTCTGAGTGCCTGAAGCAGGCAGCAAGGCGAGCTCGTTGTGGGATTAGTTTTCTCATGGACCACCAGGTAAAGCACAGGTAGGTTTTTTTTGTTTTTTTTTTAAGTTTCTGGATTTGGACCCTTGTCAGGATAACTGAATTCTCTTTTAGTGCCCTTGGAAAACATACCTTTTTTTTGGGACACTGAAAGCACCAATACAAACATGCTGAATAGAGCTGCAGCCACCTGGTCTACGCACAGAAAAAGCTATTGAAATTCCACGGTTTTTATGTTTGATATTATAAACCACTGCTCAGCTGCACCTCCAGCACTGGTGCAAATGGGAGTCCACACCCACATCCCCAAAAGGGAGGAAAGGGGATCGCTTTCAGGAGGGAAGGAACTGCATCACCTCCCTGTACCACACCTTTTCCCAGGGCTGGGCAGAGGCACAGCTGCAGGGAAGCAGAAGGGCTGGCCTATGGAAAGGGGAGGAGGGCAGTCATCACCTCCCTTTGATGACAGCTAGTTACCAGGCTGACTCAACCAGCACCAAACCACGTGTAAGCGATTCTACAGTGTGATCTACCAGCATATGGTTAGAGCTATGCACGTACAGAGCTACGTATCAGCTACAGAAACCTGTTGGCTGTTTTTCCAAAGTCATCACAGTACAATTTCAAGGAAACTATCTAGATACCCTGAGCATGAACAGATTTATTTTCAGTCAATAAACAGAATCTGTGATTACAAATTCTGCGCTTAGAGAATATAAACTTTCACAGCAGTTTGGTAAATAAAACATTCTTGTCCAAATAGCAAAACATACATTAGTGCTCTATTAGAAAGGTAATCAAGTACACAAAAGAAAATTGAAAAAGTTAATTGCCAGGCGCAAAATAAAACTTACTTTCTCGTGTGCACAGTCTGCACCTCTACTTGCAACAATGGAAGTGCACTTAGGCACTGATTACCAATGTCTGTACAGCAAACAGTGCCGTGGCACCAAGGAGTGACTGCACAGAAAGTTGAGCAATAGCAGTTATGAGACCACACTGCATGAACGTTTTCCAAATGCAGCTGAGAGGTTCCTGTGCAGCCACTGCTGGAGATGCCTGTCTGAATTAATCTGAAAAGAAAATGCACGTAGGCACGAAGGTAATCAGTGAAAGATGTGCAAGTAAGAAAATACTTTGCACGTAATCAGAAGGAATCTAACTCATATCTCTTTATTGACTCCTGGGTTTGTCTAGCAGTATACCCCTATGCTTATTAGACACTGTAAGCTACAATTAGATGGAGATGCTCACCTCCATGTACCCTCACCGCTCCACTCGCACTGGCTCTGCTCTTCTCCCAACACCTCCAAACCAACTCGACTTTGGAACGGCAGCACAGTAATCTGCGGATGGGGAAGTGCAGTTTTCTCCCAGGCTAGCAAGTTGAGCAGGCTGAAGAAGATATGAAATAAGCCCAACTATCATCCACAGAGAGATGACACTGCATGGCTCAGGGCAGCAGAGAGGTAGCTGTTGTAGCTCTGCTGTCTTCTGCACCTGAGAAGTAGTGGCCAGGAGAGCCACGTGTTTTATGCTGGCAGCAGGGTAGTACAGAGACCGTTCTGAAGCTCTAGGCCACACAAGGACTTGCTCAAGTTGCATAAAAAAAACTTTCAATCCTGCTCAAGCATCTTTTCTAGAGAAGCCCTCAGTCGTTCACAGGGACTGGAACAGCCTGTCACAACGGCTATGGAACAGCAGGCTCAAAACACCCCTCACACTGTGAGTAGTTGAGGGACATCTCCAATAACACAACCCTGTTTTACCTATTCTCAAGGAGCAGGCCAGCATGGCTATGGGCTGATATTACCTAGTTACTGATGCTAATTACCCTTTATCATATTAACTTTTTTTTTTTTTTTTTTGCAGTTTCTAGCATATATCTTTTCCATTGGATACCACTGAATTATCACTGCATAATTTTACAAGAAAATTAAACAAAAGGCTATTTCTTCCCCAAGGAGAGTAATAATTTGAAAACTTGCTATTCTTGATCACAAGTTGCAATAAAGGCTGAGAACACCAGGGGCTGCACAGAGCACAGGTCATGATGACCTGAGCCCCGTTGAGAACACAAGCTAAGCAGTGTTTCCTGAAAGCAGAGCATCTATAAAAGCAAGTACTGCAGGTGCAGTAATTCAGCCAAAAACACAGATTTATTTCACCAAAGCAGGTGTGACAGATCATGCTTGGCCCACTGCAACCGAGTTACCCATTTCCACTGACTGCTCCAGCTGATGTGCAGGAGTGCAGGAAAACCAGGAGTGGTTTGCTCTTCCAAGCTATTCTAGCTCTTCATATGCGGGTGGTGGTCTCTAACACCAAACTTTACAGAGCACTGACCTCAGATTTAAAGATCTACATTGTCTTCCAATCGACTGAAATAATGTTTTTTGGCTTCAAGTCCTCCTATTTATTTATTTTTTTTAATTACTTATTGCTCAGGTAGCTATCTAAGGATGTTGGTAAGAATGACATGTTACCCACTACTTGCCCCCTTTAATTCCTCAAGATACAAGTACTCTTACATGCAGGAAATGAAGGCAGCAGAAAGCTGTAGATCCCATGAATACAAAAACTGTCTTCAAGGCATGGAATGATCCAGCCCTAATTACAGCCAGATGGAGACTGATCTCTTTGCAGCGATACTAAGATAATTAACTGAACACTGACTGATGCGAGACTTGAGGACGCCGCTGCCATTCAGGCAGCCAAGGTAAGTGTTGGTATTCATTGGTCAAACCAAGCTCACTGGGGCCCAAAGCCTTCAGAATTGCTCAAGGATATGCAGTCGGGGAAGCATTACTTCTTCTTGGCTTGGTGCTCTCTTTCTTTACATGCAGAAAAAATGCCTTTTCCATTTAGAAGACAAATTCATACATTTTGATTAATTTAACGTCTCTAGTAACACCAATTTTTAGACAAGTTCAGTCCCTCCGGCTTCACATTTTTGTTCTGTAGCCAATTAAGTCTTACACTGATCAGGAGAAAACATTTCTGTCACTTTCTGTTATGGAGTGGTAAAACCTTGTGCATCTCAGCAGCATGCTTGGAGCGTTTTGAAAAATCCGGGTGGGGAGGTAAGAATGTGAGGAATTCCTAAGAGGGACTCTTTTTCATTCATATTTTGTTTTTCCCCACATCTTCTTCCTGAGTGCTCCAGCGCTGAGCACAGCCCCTGTGCAGGACAGGGGATTTGGCTGAAAACCTTCAGAATGGCACTGCAGCACAAACCAGGTTTCTGCTTAGACCACAGGGATGCCAACGTCCCCATTCCTGACAGCGATCGGGCTGAAAATAATCCATTGCAGAAGAACAAAGGAAGACGGTCTGTGTGCCACCAGGCACTCAGTGCTGTGGTCAGGAGGATTTCAGAGTGGCTGCTTTCTGTTCTCATCCCCTCACTCAGCTCTCAGTACTAGCAGACAGACCAGAAGTATTTACATAACTGCCTATATGCCATTTCCTAATTGGGAGAATATAGAGCTAATGGAACTGCTTTGATTTACAGTTGGAAAAAGCAGCACCAACACCATAGGCTGTAACTCTTCAACATCTGAACAGCACACTTAAAAAATTATTTTCCTGTTGGCAACTACCTAAGAAATCTATTCTTAATCATAAAAAGTGATTTTTGTTCGCAGGAGGAGATCTACACGTGGAGATTATCTGAAGCTGACTGTTCTGTTAATTAGCAGAATCTGAAATGTGCTCGCTGCTTTTTATTTTTCCTCCATAAGAAGAATGGGAATGCATCTCTTGCCAATGCTGTCATACAATATGAAGCTAGATAAGAATAAAAGAAGCCGATATGAAAAATACAATCTAATAATCACCAGCTCAACAGCTTGTGAATCAAAATCTTAAAATACAGAACGCTAGTTTCACATGATGGAAACTAAGAGAGGGTGAACTGGTTACAAATACTGAGGAAATGAAGATGGGAGGCCTCACTACAAAGCAAAGGCTCCTTATCTGCCAGCCTCGGGAAACACACCGCTCCCACAGCCAGCAATCCCACTGCCAAAAGAGCTAAAAGCTGGCAGCTGAGGAGATGCACGTGACACACGGGAGCTTGTTGAAAACGACGAGCTGTATTGGTTTGGAGCTTCACAAAATCTATGAGATGATTTTTCCATTTTGCCTGACCTGCTCAGTTTAAGTCTCCAGGGACAGCCACCGCAGCACCAGCAAGCCAAGCACACAACCTTCAGTCTGCTTTTATCAGATGAACCATCAAGGATGATCATCTGAACGGAGCTGCCATGATTTCACAGGTGAGTGTCAGTGAAAACGAAGACTAAAGCAAGCTGGTGAAAAATCACAATCTCCCTTTGGAAAGGATTGTGTATAGGAACATTAAATAAATATTTCCACGTTGCCGTTGCTTCCTGTGCTGATGTTTCCATTTTGAATCATCATTTTCAGCTATTTAAACTTCAGCTAAAAAGGGGGCCTAAAAAGTACCACATCGAGTCTTGGGGAAGGACAGGCTTTTCTTAACCCCCAAGCCAAGCACACCTTGAGCTTCCTATCTGTAGATAGAGCCCCAAGCCTTCACTGTGAACCTTGGTTTGATTGGTAGGCAACCCTGCCCACGGCGATCACTGAAGTCCCTTCCAACCCATGCCATTCTGTGATGGTATGCTTTGCACCTGGGCAAAGCTTAATGCCTAAGGTGTAGCACTGTAACCCTGTGGCTCCCCATGCCAGCAGGAAGGCTGCTGGCCGGGAACACGGCTCTGCCAGGAATGCCTTTCCAACCCTAAGTATGGGATAATTGATATAGCAGGTGAAGTCTGGCAAATGGCTCAGGAATGCACAAAGGAAATGCACTATGCAAATGTAAAAGCATTAAAGGAGCCTTTTCACGGTTATCACCTTAAAAGCACCTTTAAGCCAACAACCCCACTTCCTCTTACATAGGTACTTAGTTATATCTATAGCACACAGTGGCACACCAGGCTGCCTCAGTGCCAGTATCTTACACTCCTTCCCTGCTCTACATGCCAAATCAAAGAGAAGGAACAAAAGCTGGTGTTGTTTCTGGAAAGAAATGAATTCTGTAGGAAGGAGCAGGCCGTTCCCTTCCATGCACACAACCAACGTGAAGGAGTAGCCTAGGGGACAGACACTGGGAACCAGAGGCAGTACCAAGACTTGCTGGGCATGCCCTGGGAAGGCAGCACGATGGCTGTGGGATGGTGGTGCGCTCAGCTGCATGCAGCCTCTCCCTGCCATGGGCAGGGTGGTGATTTCCTCTGCACTGCCATCTTCCCCCTTAAGTCTGCTCTTCCCTTCCTGATGATGAATGCGCTTTTTATTATTCTAACCGATTCAACAATAATTTTAGAAATTTTATCGCTTATTGAGATTTCACTCAGTGAGTCAAGTGGAAAAAATGCATTCTGGAGCAGAGAGAGAACCCTCCCAGCTGAATTCCCTGAGCCAAGAGCTCCTCCCATGCAACGCCCTCCAGCTGCTCTGGGACACAGAAGGAATCCGTGGTGCAGCACCCGCGGGGCCTGACTGCTGAATTCTGAACTGACGATGGGAAACTTTGCCACGGGCTGCAGCCCTGAGCCTGACAGATTTACAGTTGGTGCTGTTTTGGTATTCCGGTGCTCTGCTAGGCAGCAGCATAGAAAGGAACAAACAAAACATGTCCTTCCAGTTCTCTAAATGTCCCCCTGAGAAGATGGTTGTAAGCCACTTGTGCCTCCTACCTACTGAACAACACACACCAAGGCGCAACGTGATCCCAACCTAGAAAGGAAGAACGAGAGCTTGCACTGCTTCTCAGTTTGTCCTGTCAATACTTCTAGGCTCTTTAGTGTCTTCCACAAATCCAAAATCTCTACTGCCCCAGTCCCACAGCTTTGGAAACTGTCTCGTCCTCTCCTTCTCATCAGGCATGCCAACGAACCAGAGACCCGTGAGCGCACGTACACACGTTCACAGAGGAGGGCCACAGAGGGAGGGAGAGGAAAAGAGAAGGAATGCCACAAGAGCACAGTAAATTTGACAATCTGAAAAAAACAAAAACATCTCTTTATCATTCCCTTGAGTTTCATTTGTCACCACTGTAGATGGATGGAATCTGCAAGCCCTACTCTTCTCCCATACTCTAGCTAAGAGAAATAAATACAACACTCAAGCGACTGGCACAGAACTTAAAGATGGGAAACCAGTCAGGGAGAACTCCTACCAGCCTGCTGACCCACTGAAACAACGTGGTTGGGGCTGGGAGGCTGTTAAGTGCCAGCCTGTGTTCACACAGTGGACTTCAGGGACCTGAATGTGGCTTTGAGAGCTTCCTTGAGCCCTGAGAGAAGTTCTGCCAACCCAGAGCACTAACAGGTCTCCCACTCAATGTAAGGCCTTCAAGATTACCCAGTTTGAAGCCAAGCAGTAAGAAACACTATCCTCTATAATCCATACAAATGATCTTAGGAAGCTGCATTAAGGAATTAAGAAATCTTATTACCACTCAAGTTTGAGGCGTTTCACACATCCTAGTACCCACAATCTGCTTTGTAAAGCCTCCTTCAGGCAAAGGCCTGCTGCACATCTCAGCGCCCGCTGCTTCAGCCCTGTGGCTGCTGGTCAGGGCAGCACCACGTTCTGAAAGTTGCCCCTGTTTGTTGATAGGTTTTCTAGTGTCCAGATCATCAAACACCAGAGGAACCAGATGCACGGCTCTACTTAAGCCTGTTTAATCAGGGACACGCAGCTCGTCACAGTCCAGAAGGTGTGAGCAGCTCAGGGCCACCTGTGCCATCTGCCCCAGCCTGGGCTGGAAGGGCATGCAATGCTAGGCATAACAACAGTGAGACCATCTTTCTAAATGCCACCATAACGATTAAGACAGGCAACTGCAACGAGGCAAAACTGATGCAACCTGCATGAAAACCAAAGCCATGATCTGGGCAACGTTTTTCCTTCTATGGTTGACTACAGGTACACCCTCAGAGGGCCCTGCATGGCTGCTGATACCATATCCCTCTGCACATCGCTGCCTTTAGTGCTCTGAGAACTGCTCCTTGCTTTCGGGTGACTGTCAGACACTGAGAATCCAATAACATCAATGCTAATACACGTATCAGCAGGTGGGTATCTCAGATACAAAACCTGTGCAAACACATCACCCTAAGCATGCACGTTATCATAGTGTAAAAGAGAGGGGGAAAGCAGTACTTCCAGACTGCCTGTGGCAGAAGTGTAGCACAGCAGCACAGCTCAGTACCACCAGCCCAAGTGCTTCAGAGTCCTCACCAGCACTTCTCAGCCCCCAGACTCATGCCTGTGCCAGCCCTGACCATGGGGCTGCAGGAGCTGTACACACTCCAGGGCTAGGGCATGGTTGACACCTGTGGGCTGAAAATTACTTGCCTCCTATGATCAGGAACAGTAGCATTTTGAAGCAGCATTACCCCACTGCTGATCAGGTGGTAAGAGACTCACTCTGCTGTCAGGGGGTGGTAATTATTCTGCTAAAGAAGGGGCTCCTTGTGCTGCAGACAGTGCACATACTGGTTGAAGGGAAACGAATGGACCTGTACAGGAAGAGTGCCTGCTTTTCTTGATATGTATATACGTTGTTAGTATACATTCACAGATATGCTGGAGAACTGATTTGGAAAATGGGAGTTTTAAAGTCAAAACATTTTTTCTTTTTGCTTTTAAAAATACAAAATTCAGGATGAATATACACTGTTCAGAACAGAACAGACACATGGAGAGAAAGGCAGCAGTTAGTGGCTGGCTCACGCTTAAGGGCCCTCAAAACCAAGTATCTGTTATTCATACATTTAAGGATTTGCTCCTCCTGAGTACTGATTTGAAAAGCTTCTGCCACTGCAAGATGAAGACATCCCTAAGGGCTGCTGCGTAGGCTGAAACTCTGTGAGCTCTCAGAACACTACTCCTTCACTTGAAGAAAAGAAAGATCAGCAAGGCCAGTGTGTTTCCACATTAATTGCTCTGGTTCTAATAACGAGGTCAAAATAAGTCTGCCCAGAGCAGAAGTGAGCTGGCCACGCAGCCACACTGTACAAGCCAAGCCCCGTGCACTTGCCTGCACACTGTGCAGAACCCCCCAGCAACACAGTGTGCCCCATCTCACAGCTGTGGGAGCCCTCCTGAAAGGTTACCAAACCCCAACCTGTGAATTGCATGTGGAAGTGACAACATTGCCAGTTTCAGACTTGGCCACACAGAGCTTACCATGCCCACAGCAGTGTGCAGCTTTGGGAGGAGGACAGAGGTAGGAGCAGGACCTGTCAGTACACACAGAGAGGTCACTGCATCTTTTTTACTGTTGTTTTCTACAAGAGGCAATCTCCCTCACATCAACAGCTCCTTAAAATGCATGCTTTTGGGGCTATCCCACACTGATTAAAGCTTCCTGAGTCTGAGAACACAGCCTGACAGAGAAAACCTCTTGGCAAAGCAAAGGAAGCCCCAGGTGGCAATATGGATGTGTGTACAGAGGGAGAATGAGGAATGAGCAGTTCAGCAGCAGAGAAAATCAAAAGCAACCATGCAGAAACCCACCCAACCCCAAACCCTCAGAGGGCTGCTAGTGCAGCTCTGCCATAGCCTAAACCCAGAACCTGCACTGGGATTATGGTCTAAGTTTCAATCCACTCCCCACCACACTCCTTCACTGCTTGCTGAGCTGCATTAGAACCATCTGTGCAATCCCCCCCTTCCCCACGTCTGTTCTCCTGGCAGCTGTACTCCATCATCCCTTTAAAAACCTCTTTTCAAAGTTCTTGAGGCAGAAGGCCTTTTAACAGGCTAAGAGTTATCTCTAAAATCAACAAGGAAACCACACTGTGTGCTGTGCTTTACAGATTAAAGAGGAAGAACTGAAGTTGGAGAATATTTATTTCTAATGGGAAAATAATTGAAGGTTTTAGGGATCAAGAGGTTGGGTTTTTTTTTTAAACCAAAGCCATGTATCTGACAATAAACAGGACTTACTGAAGTACTGCATGTTGCTGTTGCAGGAGGGTTTCAAGATCACAGGCTGACCAGTCACACATTGGCAGAAGCAAAAGGAATGCAGAAGAGCAGTTCCTGACAGCATTGCTGGCTGGTGATGGGTAGGCAAGGGGAGGACTGTGGGAAAGAGGTGCTAACGTTTATAAAGTCCAGTAGCAGAATTCAAGTGATTGTCTTTATACAGGATAAAATCATTGCAGATCTCTGAACACAAAAGTCATGGACTTTCTTCATCTTTTATTTGAAGAACATCTGAAGGTAGTTGTCACCACAATATCCTGTTCCCATCTAGCCACAAGTCCCAGGTCACTTAAACAGTTTGTGCACATTTGTGTACACATGCACTGCACACTGTCTCTCTCCAGAGCTCTACACAGTGATTAAGTGTAGAGGTGCTGTTAGTGCACCTCCTCTCCTCCATCTCCTCCATCGGGAAGAACAGAAGCAGAGAACCACAGAACCATCAAGGTTGGAAACGACCTCCAAGATCATCCTGTCCACCTTCCACCAATATTTTCCCACTCAGTGCGTGTTTCTCAAATGCCTCCAGGGATGGTGACTCCACCACCTCCCTGGGCAGCCCATTCCAGTGCCTGACCACTCTTTCTGAGAAGAAAGCTTTTCCTGATATCCAACCTGACCCTCCACCAGTATACAACTTGAGGCCATCACCTCCTATCCTATCGCTGTTATCTGACCAACACCCCCAGGCCCCTTTCCTCTACACTGGGTTTGTTGGGGCTAAAGTGCAGGCCCCTGCACTCGGTCCTGCTGAACTTCATGGCACTGGACTCTTTCAAATAATCTTAAAACTCTTTTTGCCTCCCCTGACCAAACTTTTAATTTCTTGTATAAATGAGCATCGTTTAAAGTTTCCCAAGCACACAAGTTCAGACAAGACTTCTACAGTTCCATACACAGGGATTGGCCACTTAATTTCCAACCTCCCTTCTCCATCAAACCAGAATGTTTTCAATTTTGAAATAAGTGCATTAGGTGGCATTTCAAAGCTGCAGTGAGCAACTACAAGACGTCTTATTTTCTCTCCTGAATGTCACCAGAAGGCAATAGACAAATGAGAGATCTTAGTACAGGCTCTACATAACAACAGGCTCAACCCCGGCAACACTGGCCTGCATTTACTGCTGTCATCCCACACAAATTGCTCTGCACAACCCAAGGAGTGGTATACTTTTAGGAATGGGCTTGATAGCTCTGGCAGGACCAGATTTGACACAGAAAGTCCCAGCAACTGCCCCAGGAGCAGTGCACTCACAGCACGCTGGGTGGCACTGAATGGGGCTGGTGGATGGGTTCTGCTGGCAGTGGGAACTACACTGGGCAACTCTGCACCCTGCCCTGCCCACAGCTTCAGCAGGAGGCAGCAGGGGAACGGCTTCACTCCATCTTCCCACCATAACCAGAAGTGCAGTCTTTACTCAAATGTTAAGCCACATATGCAGGCCGTTAGTCAAAATTACCTTTCTTTTAAATAGCTTTGACATTTCATGATGTTATTATTTTAACTCTGATCTGTTCCAGAATTCACACTGATCTTTAGAAAAATTATTTCTAAAATAAACCCTAAAGCATCTTCTATATATTGCTGCTATCTGTCACCGTTTTACATAAAAGCAGATAGTATGATATATCGAAGTGATCAAAAAATGGAACAGTCCTAAGAAAATAACCGATAAGTCAGCTCTGCCAACAGCCAACCCTCACCTTTGGACATCTCAGCACAGAACCACTCAACCTTGCAGTGAGAAAGGCAAGATGACAATACTACGCGCATCTCAAGCAAGAAAGCACAACAGAAATTAACTTAGGGTGGTAAGAAGAGCCAGAACACAAAGAAATGCCACACAACACTACTGGCACTGCATCAGGCAGCTCTGCCAGCCCACATGCAGCATCAGGAACACTGCTAACCAGGTTCAGTTCCCATAACAGCACGGCTCCCACTGCTTGCCGATTGGGAAACCACACTGAGTGCTGTAGCACAAGTGCTATTGCTGGAGACACTTTTAGAGAAGAGAGCTCTTGAGCAGGAGCGCGGCCCTCCAGCAGCAGACTGCAGGCACTGGCGAGAGGCTGTGCTCCTTCTCCCTGCACACAAGTTGTTGCATTAACACAGATGTGCAACCCTTGGAATTAAGCACGATGCTGAGCTTCAGTATCACAGTTAGCTAATGGCAGCTGGAGGAGAGCCCTGCTGGCTGCACACTGCCTGCTGCCCTTGGCTGCTTCTGTACTGCACAGTATGCTTTGTTTCCAGCTTGCAGCTGGTTTGCACAGCTCCAGCTGTGCGGCTGCCAAAAACACTTAAACCCCAACCTGTGTATAGGAAAAGAGAGCTTTAAGAGGTCGTTTTCCCTTCCTGCATTTTTATTTTTGAAAGATGGAGATGCAGCAGGTAATAGACTTTGCATTCAATTCGTGTGCTGCGGGGTATTGGCTGCGTGGCTGCTTTTAGCCATTGCAGCACTACATTGCAAAGATGTGAGAAGACAGGGCAGGTCACGGGCAACACAGAGTCAGATAATTCTGGGGAAAAAGTTGTGAGAAGCTTGCTGAATTTTTATGTCATTTAAACACTCCTCTAGAAAATGGTTTTATGAGATATTGGGCCAGAACGCAACTCCAAACCACAAAGTCAGGAACAGAGTAGGTGATTGCCATGGAAAAGTGATTCATCTGTGCAGAATAATTATTAACTTCAAGTATTAACTAAATATAACAGACTTCATCTAAGAAGGGATGATGCAGTTCAGCTGATGAGATTCAAAATAACAGAGCCAACAATCAAGCAAAACTGCCAAATATCAAAGACGGTGCAAAGAAGATCAGGAGGATTATAAACACAAGGAAAGCCCCAGAGAGAACAAAAATGGCATAAAGCACAACAGCAGCTCAGCAGAGAGCACCAGAAATCCCACGTGTCCTTGGTGTGCTTCTGGCAGGGGCACATCCAACACTTTCTCCAGACCCTCAACTCAAACTCTGCAGCTCAGAGACTTCCTGAAAAGGCAACGGTGCCTCTGTGCTCGATAGCCTCGTACGGAATTTTCCTTCACACATTTACCCAGTCACCTTTTGAACTCATTTAAAATTTAGTATCCACAACATCCTGGGGAAGGACATTCCGTAGCTGAAGTACCTCGCTGTGCGTGCCTGAGCTGCCAGGTTCTGGGTGCAGAAGGAAAGCAAACAGATGAGAAGCTTACTCGTGAGTAATGCCTCTATTCAACTTTTCCCTGAGCCGTTCTGATTTTGATTACTATGGCAGAGTCGTCCAATCTTCCAGCTTCACAAAGTCCAATACTCCCCCCCCCCCCCAAAAGATGTAAAAAACCGTTCAGATTTGTAGTTGAAATCAAATGATTCTTCTCCATGTCCATCAAGTCTTACAGAGCCCAGACGATTTGGGGGTTCCCTCTGCCCTTCCAGTGAACACTTTGCTGTGCTTGGTGCCCTTCAGCTCCATCCCTATCAACACAGAACCGTGCTGCAGGCAGAACGCTAATGAGCGATTTCACGCTATGATTTTATTTAGATTTAAGAGGGAGAGAAAAAAAATAACAGCAATAAACCAAATAGCAAATAAATGGGCAGTGGGTGGTGGCAAAGGAGGATGAAGAGTGACTGTGTGATCTTAATAGAGCAGAAGTACCGATTGCGAACTGCAGCGGAGGTGAGGGAAGGTCATGACAAGTGCAATCCCCGTCGAGTAAACATCTGATGTCAAGAAAATGCCTCAAAACAGCCCCACAATGGGCTCTGCGTGCACGTATTTGGAATTTTCCTCTTTTGTAAGCTGCTGTGCAAGGTCAAGTTTGAGTGCAAGAACTGCGGTGCTCCTGGAGACTGCTAATGCTCATTTGCTGCTACAAAATGAATCCTGTTAAGCTTTTAGGGGAACGACTTGCTTCTAGCCTCCAGTATCTCAAACACCAAAGAATCTATTAAAAAACAAGGGAACAAGACACAGGACTCGCATGCATGCAATGTATTCCATGTGATAGCATAGCTTATATTTCTTTAGATCAAAAATGCGATCATAAATTCTCTCTGTTGAATTAAAAATGATAGCTTGCATTATTTAGTATTAACTACTGCAAGTGCCATTCATTAGAATATTTAGATTCCTGCAGCCTGCCCAACATCTGTTACAAGCTCTTATGTTCACTTACTTGCACTGTTACCCAGATGCAGTTAATCAGCCTTAGATCCACCCCCTCCCCCGGTAAACTGCAGCAAATATATCTCACGTGTCCCCAAGAGCAAGATAGGGGAGGTTAAAATAAATACATCAATACATCAATCAAAATCCCAGCAGTACTGTGTCACAGCCCAGCTCTCTGGCTTGGCAATTCAGATTATAATTGAATTTTGGTGGCAGTGATTTTTTTTTTTGCTCTTCTGATAAAATCCCTCCAAGTAGATAAAATCATGATGTTCTTAAATAAATAAACCTCTATTTCCACAACCTTATAGGACTGTACAAGGCGCTGATAAAACGCAATATTTATCCATAGCATTGCAGGAAGTTCTGAGCTGGGCAGAGGTAGCAGCTCTCTAACAAGGCAGAGCAAGACCACGAAGAAATACCTGTGTTTTCCACATACGGCTGCCTTGAAAATAGGCACCTAAGTGGGAGAAAACACCAATATTTACACACTGTGAAACGGGCTTCTCATAGACAGACAATCAAAGTCTGCAACATGAGACTTCATAATGTAGCACTGCCACAAGCAGCCCCAGTATATTAGCAGTCAGTGGGAATAAAACGGGTGCATTAAGCTGGAGCTCTGCTAAGTTTGCAGTGGGGAATTGTTCAGATCTCTCCGCTGCCCACTCTGCATAAATGCATCCAAACCGGAGCTGCTGCTTTGGCACGATTTTCCCACTGTAATCTGATGGCTATTACTCTCTCAAATCCCATTTGCAGGTCATTTCTGTATGAACTGAGCTGCTTTAAATCCTTCCTGCTTTTCTTCTTTTAAATCTAGGGGAAATTCAAATAGCCCAGCACCAACCGACAGGAATTTACTTGAACCATTTATTTAAATACTAATGTTTTCGTGTTGCTGCAGCTTAACAGCTCGAATTGGTTTCGTGCCAACTTCCTTCACTCCCTCTCGTTTGGATAAATGCATTAGTTTGCTCAGTGCTGAGAAGTGTGGCTGAAAGAATAATGCCCATTATTTCCTTTCATGCTCAGACTCGTTTCCACATAGAATTTGGAGCATTACACAGAATTTATACAGACAGGAAAGTGCATACCGTTGTGAAAATAACTACTTTAGGTTTGTAAACGTTTTTGCTTGTTTACTAAGGTAGCCATAAATCCTCGTTCCCCGTGTAATTGAACAAATTTGGATGTGATTTCCCTTATGCAAGGGAAGCAAAGTGATTATTCACCCACCTTTGAGGAAGGCAGTTAAAAATCTGTCTATGCAGATCAAACTGAGCTTCTTTTATCTCTGTATGTACCAGATAGCACTGTGAATAAAAGCATCACACTTGTCAGCATCTTCTCCCGTGCCGGAGGGCTGAGAGGGAGCTTGACCTGAATAGGAGAGCTTCCTCAACTTTTTGTTTCAAAAATGATGACAGACCACTTTGTTTGGTGCAGACTGCCTCCCTTACTCAAAATTGGTGTTTGAAAAGCAGCTTAATGCCATTTCCACTAACTACTGTTGGAGAACTCCCTTGCAGCAAACCAACAGACCAAAAATCAACAGGAAATCTGTAGGCCATAACGAGGCTTGTGAGTAATGAAGTTTAATATAGCTTGGATCTCCATCCAAGAAAGGCAGAAATGACGACAGCTGATACTACCACAGCAGGCTCTCCATAGCAGTGCAGCTCCTAGGAGCAGTGACAAAGCCACCTGCCCAAATGTGCTCTCTTCATCTTCACTGCCCATTGACCATTCTGACATGTGAGTTTGGGAAGATAAGCTTCAACTAATGGCTTCTGCTTCGTGGTCAAAACTGCCAAAAGCATCAAGGATGTACGTTAGAGTCCTTCCCCCTTCCAGCAAAAAGTCCCTGAGCTATTGCTTTGTATGCTGCTAACACCTAGAGACCACTGCAATACATAATAGTCCAAGATGCAAACACAGTGGAGAAAGATGTGTCATGAACATTCAGTGTTCCTCTTTGTTTGAATGGGGACTTAAAAGCCCAAATCACTTCCAGCATCTGGAAGCACTCAGCCACCAGAGCCCTGAGCCCCAAACAGTGCCCTGAGCTGAGCAGAGGAGCACCCAGCTGCTGCCTGCCAAGGGCACCCCTCCAGCCCTGGAGCATCCCTCTCTCCTCTCACAGTACACAACAGTTCCCAGGAGAAGACTTCTTCCTAGCAGCTTGCTGAACAGTAGGTTACATTACCTGGCACACAGAACAATGGCAAAAGAAATATTCTGTAAAAAACAAACAAAAAAACCCACTGCTGCTGCTTCTACCCTGTTATTGAACAGGAACTGAAATGCAGCACCCTCATTTTTGGACTTGCTGGGCATCTGGAGCTTGGGGAGTTTTCTGCCACAGAAGTACAAATCTCAGCCTGCCTTCTTGCTTCACTGACTGCAACACCAACGAAGTTCTTTATTATAATAAACATTTTTCCTCATTCTTACCATTAGTTATAAAAAAAATCATCTAATTGCAGTAACTTCAAGGCCACTGATGGACTCACAGCTTTGACTGAGTGTTACAGATGGCACAATAAGACACCTTTGCAACAGAAGGCCTATCATTAGATATCTTATTCATAGTGTTAATGGCATAAGCAATGCTCCTTACCCATATTCCTTTTACTGAAAGTGAAGTTGCTCAACAGATCAGAGAAGATTCACTCACTTCCCTGCCTTTGCTGTCAGCCTTGTGGTTCTGCTTCCTCTCCTGTGCTCAGCATCTCACTAATGCAGTAGGCAGCTCTCCACTTCTGCCAGGTTCATTTTCTGCCTAGTTAGTGAGTTAAATCAGCTGACAAAGCTTAGAGGTGCTAGCTAGCTGGGGAAGGAGGGGAAGGGCAGGGCAAAGCAAAGCGTGCAGGAACTTCCTCAGCTGCAGCAAGTTGCTAGGTTGGATTACACCCTCACAGATAACTTCACATCCAGAGTACTTCTCAGGTTGTCACATCAGTCTTAACCCTATCGCTATTATCTGCAACCCATACACTACTTCACTGTGGGGGTTGCAGTTTGTCTCTAGCATTAGAGAAAAATCCGATAGAACTGGAAAAACTGATAGCAAATATTTCAAGTCTAAGCAATCCTCATCTTCTTCCTCATCTGCCCTCGTCGGCCCAAAGCTGTGTCAGTGGAGGAACATGCTCAAAAACATCAACACTGAAAACCTGGCGGTACACCTCATCTAAACACAACGTTCAGCACTGACTCATACAGATATTTCGTGTTGACTTCTACAGTGCTCCTGGAACAAGGCTGTGACCTACACATCTACTGGCTTTCAGGAATTCTCTGAAAACCTTGTTTCATTGAGAGAAGTTTGATCAACCAAGGCGGCTGCCTACACCTCATCAGCATCCCTGGCATAAGCACGCTTTGCTTACACAAGAATACTTTATTGCTTTAATTTAATGAAGTAAGGAACTGTCCTGGGCTAAATCAACACATGGATTTCAAATAAACTCAAGAAAATGAACTAGGATGTAGCAAGTACTTTTTAATTCAACTAGCTCGTGAACCTCTTTCTTAAATTTACCATATCTCTTACTTAGTTTCTCGACTTTGGCTCCATTATTACTTGTTCAGCAGAATAAACTTGAGCACTCCTGCTCCTTCTCCGCCAGCTCTTTGCTCCTGTGCCAGCCAAGCCAACAGGCAGCTGGTCATTTTGGCAGGGCTTTCCTTCTCCTGTTGAATCACTTCCCGACTCGGTTCACCACGAGGCTGCACAAACACACAGGAAGGCACAGAAGTGGAAATGAGTGACCAGCGGGGACAGGAAGGTGAGCTGTGTCCAGCTGCGCTGCCACCAGCCATACAATCCTAGCTGCAATTTGCTTTGTTCTTACACAAGATAATCTAAGGAAACATAAAGAGATGGGAAAGCGAGGAAAAGTTAAGAGTGAGGGAGGTAGGGGGCAGACTCAGTGTGGAAGTATTTAACCAACGAAATATCAAAGTAATAGCTTTTATGCACCCCTTGAATCTCACAGGTCCTAAGTTCCGGAGGAAATTTAAACACATATCAAATTTGCATTGGTTAAGTGAAATCAAAACCTCCAGAACAGAGCCACATAAAGTCACTCAAACCAGAGACCTTCTGGCAGTTGCTACAGGAACTGCTGAATTTGTCGATACCATTACACACTACTGTGTGTTAAGTCCCACCACTGGAAGGGTTTTCCAAGTTTCCAGCAGTCCAGCAGGCCCAGCAGGGTCAGCCAGGTGCCGGGGAGCCAAGCTAAGAAAACCCTTCTTGATCCCTGAAAACAAGTTCTGAACGTTCATGGTATGGAAGGCTGAAATTCCCAGAGAATCCTTCTCCTGAGATGGCCTACATGGCCAAGGATGCCACCGAGCTCTGCACGCTGAGTGACAGCACTGTGGGGCTGGGGAGGCTTCCATAACTTGGTGTCTGAACAGAGCCACGTACACACCTTGCTGTTCGACCCCAGCTCTTCTGGCCTTGTGTCCCAGCCCGTGCCCTGCTGCTCACTTTATTAAAAATGCCTGTATACTTTGCACCCTCCTCCTCCTCCCTCTCCTTCCACTACCCCGCTAACTTCCAGCGTAATATGGAGGGGTTTTTTTTGCATTTGTTCATACGCTTTGGGCATTAATTTATGTAGCAGAACTCCTCAGCTGTGTGGTCAGAAACACTGGTTATAAACTACCAATTTTGATCCCGACGGTAAGATTCGATGACTAAACTGTTTCTTTTATCCAATAAACCAACGACAATGGACAGAGGAGGCGATGGCACGCTGGGAGCTACAGTTATTCTTTTACCTAATCCCCAGGATTTCAGCAGTCCTATGGATACGGCGGTGGAAGGTTCCACGCTTATGACTCATGCTACAGTTTTTCCTCTCTCCTATTGTTTTGCGAATACTTGGCTTAATTTAAAATCCATTTCAACCAGAAGCTTCCAATCACAGCGGAAACTTAACAATCATATACTGCAAGTGAGTAATGCCTCATGGGCGTGCCTCTGCTACATCTTCAACTGATATCCATTCTGGCTGCCAGGACCCTCTCCTCATTGCTGCTCCTGAGCTCCTGGCCCTGGCTGAGTGCGTGCCCAGGGGTTGGCACGAGCCCAGGGGGGCATCTGGGGGAGCCAGTGGGGCTGGAAAGGGCTGATGTGGAGAGCTGGAGGGAGCAGGTCAGGACCTACCAGGCAACTGCACTCCAGCCATCCAGATTTAGATGGGTTTAAATGGAGGTGTGCTATCAGGAGTCGCTCCCCCACCTTGTGGCTGGCATGGATTTTGATAATGCCTGAGATGCTGGGGCAGCCATACTGAAATCTAGGGTTCTCTTTTGTTTCGTAGCTTTAGCTTTGCTTAGCAGCCAGTTTTTGTGTGGTAAATAAAGAAGAATTACAACATATGAATGAAGAGACGCTAAATTAAATTGTATGGCTTTTACAGGAACGTGGTTTGGCATCTAACAGTTGCAATAAAAATCTCTTGTGCATGTAAGGACCGTATCAAAGCAGCAAGGCAAGATTCAAGCTGTTTCCATCAGTAACTTGACACGCTGGGTAACAAACTTCCCCAGAAACAAATGCACAAAATGCAAAACCTTCTTACATCATGTCTCCGTGCAAACTACTTCCATCAGCCTACCATCCTTCCTCAGACAGGGAAATTCCCACTAAGTCATCAATAATAAATGCATTCAGCGATCAGTTTACGTACTAATGAGAAGCTTTTAGCACACAGAGCCCACTCAGGGTCTGGTCTGGAACATGAGAGCATACTCAATAATTCAGAAGATTCAATTTTATCCCCAAAGATAAGCAAACAGTTTGATATCTACTCAGATTTCCAGACCAAATCGAGGTACGGCATTACAGGAGACATTAGGATTTGTCAGTCAATAAAATATTCTCAACATGTTCTTCTGTGGAATAGGTTATCCACTTTTAAAAGACCATCTTATTAGAGACTAAACATCAGGGACCTCAGGAAACTTGTACTCCTGAAGATTGTAACAAAAGATTTGAAATCTGTTCAATACTGCAGATGTTAAAGTCCTTTTCAATTTGACATACTACACGGACAGTACGTGGGTCTGTTCTGGTTGCACACAGGATGAAATACAAACATCCTACACACGTTAAGACAAAATTCACGCTGAGTATGAGATGCTCTGACAGTACAACAGAGAGAAGAGGGTGATAGGAAGCAGCAGCACGTACACTTGCACTGGGACTAAACACACTCCTGAAAAAGCAGATTGCCTGCAATTCTGTACCTGGCCATGGGGGTGATCCCTATGCCAACCACAACCAGCAACAAGGTAAGTGGTGAGAGCATTTGGACAAGTAATTGTGCAACTGCTAGGTACAACCATCCCACCCCAGTTACAGCCTGAATTGGGGCCAACAAACCGTGGGCCCTCAGCCACTGCACTTACAGCCACCCCTCCAGACCTTCTGCCAACCCTCCTTTGGATGCTAACAGCACGTTCCTTCATTACGTACAATATTAGTAACATCTCCCAGTACTTTATCACGTAGGATAAAAATACTTTGAACACAGATGTGTTTCAGAGCCTGCTCCATTGCTACAAAAAAAAAAACAACACCATTTTGGTGCAGATTGCTCTGCAACAACAGCAACTAAAGAGCATGCAATTTCCTTAACTACAATTCCCTTTTTGTAAAGTACCCTCTTTAAACAAATCCCTTCATATTACAAGCAGTGAGATGTAGCACAATGCTGCCTTTTTGAATAGAAATGGAGCTGACATTTGTTCTTTCCTCTTACCATGCTAATATTTGCCTTCTGCAGAAGCTTTACAAACAGCCTGCCTAATGGGAGCAGTATCTGACCCTCACGGTTATCTGAAACCATCTAGGGGCTACAAGTGTGTGCGTGGGAGGAGGAATGGCACTTAAAAATCATAAAACAGAATAAGCATAAAATAAAACAAGGAAAGGATAATTAGAAACTCCTTAAACAGTTCATACTTACCCTTCCTGGATAAGACTGCCAAAGAATGGTGATCACAGAGGGGTTTTGGTGTGTTTCGTTTGGCCTTTTTTGGATTATTCCTCTCACCATTCTGCTGCTAAACCAACTTTTCCAAGCCTCCACAAATCTAAACGTTGCTTAGCAAAATGGTGGGAGAAAGCCCTGGGGACCCAGGCAGCTTTCTGTTCTCTGTTACAGGGTAGCACACAGCATCAGCACAAAGAAGAGCTTGTAAAGCAAGATAATTGTGATATGGATACAGTACAGTTTGGTAGCTTATCTCCAACCTTTCTCTTTTTGAACTCTCCAAAGAAAAAGTTCCCATCTGGAATGGCTACATGGCTTTGTGAAGCCCCTACTCCAGCACAGCCAAGAAATAGGAGCTCCAGAACACACATTGCTCCTTAACACAGCAAAAAGTCAAATGCTTTAGTGCCAGAGTACACCACAGCATGTATGTGCAGAAATATTGCAATCCTTGTATGCACTGCATTAAAAATTCAATCAAGCTAGCCCAAGAAATTCCAAGTATAATTGCAACACCTTGACACTGTACGAGCAGTACACGAGGAAGAATGTAACTGCATTTCTGCACTGCATTTTGTCTTTCAACAGGACACAAGGGTTCAGGAATAGGCTCCCAAAACTCGGGCCAACTAACAGCAAGCAACCAAGAGTCAAGATTTGCTAGTATGCTTCTCTGGGTCAAACCCAGCCCTGGATCATGCCATTTATCTGGACAAGCACTCAGCTCACAGCTCACTTCTGTCTCAACAAATGCTTTTTCCACACAGAAATGCTTTTTTTCAGCTTTCAGGAGTAACGTGTCTTTTGAAATCTATTTCCAATGACAGCATTATGATCAGCTTTCTGCTCTAACAGAAATCCCTATCTTCTCTAGCAGCCCCAGCTCCCACAAAACAACCAAAGCATCCTGAGCTTCCTACTGAGCCCACGTGCCAAAGGAAACACAGACACTCTTCAAAAGAGGAACAGCACAGAACTGAGAAGTATTATTTAGTAGCAACAAAGCTCAAAGGGGTGAAAAATATCCTTGCTCTTCTTGGAGTGCCAATTCTCAAATGCTCTTATTAATCAGTTTCATTAAACAAGCAGCATTTACCTGTTCATTTTTTATCCCACAGATTTTTATCTGCAAATATCTGTTATGTAGATTGCAGCAAGCTACAGATGATCCACGGTAACACTTCAAAGACTCATATTTGTGCGTGTGAAAATTACATCAGGAGTATGTTATTCTCAATTTCCCAACATTTCCTACAGTTTTATTGACCTCAATGTCTATTGTGCACACCAGTTTGTTTTTTGCACATCCCTCAACAAAATTTTCCATGTAAAATCTCACAAACAACACAGAGCTATTGGGAACTTCCTAGCACATAGAAATGGGCTGTATATGCTGACTCTTTTGTGTTGTATGTCAGCAGGGAGTACACATATGAGATACACTTACATAGAGGAGCATAGAGGCCTGCACCAGAGCACTCAATGCATCACCTTCATGGCATGCATCAGTCAGAAGGGGTTACTGCAAAATGGCTTGGAGCATTCTGCCACACAAATCCCTTTTCTCAACTGGCTTTCACATAGTTCAAATGCTCCATTTCATTAGCTATCTCCTTTATTCTGTCACCGACAAGCTTCATCTGGACCTTTCACTCAGGTTTTATATGGCATTTTGTTGCACACAGTTCGTGACACCAAAGCATAGGAAACCTTGATGCTTTCTACAATTTCTGATGCGCAGTTCAGTCACTAAATACATTATCATCTTCAGTCCTGCATTTTAAGCACAACACATAAGGTAAACTACTGCAGATGCCATAGCCTTTCCATCTGCAGAGACACACTTGGTGCTGCTCCCTCCTCTCTTGAAGGAGGAATTGAAATGAGGTAGGAATGCTGAGCACAACTGCTGAGGTGCTCCCGAGGGACAGTTACAGTTTCATTGCTTAATCACTCCATCTTTCCATTTTGTTAATCATGCAGCTGAATAAAAATGATCTGATAGTACTTGTGCATTCACTGTAATGAGTCCCTGGAAAGAAACGTCAGGAGCCAAGCATGCCCACGTCTCCTCAAGGAGTGGAAAAAAACTCTGCACAAAGAATAAAAACACCCTCGGTCTATACACACCAACACTTTTCTTTTTGATCCCGAATCCCTGTTCTGATCCCAAGGAAGAAATGAGAAGCTTTCACGCAAGTTGCTCAGCAAAACACAACAAGCAGTGCTTGAGCTAACGCAACCTCACAGCCCAGCCTCCCTTCCAGGCCTTTGCATATCCATCTCCTTTCTTCTCAGCTGCTCCAAGCCTTGCGTAACAATGCCATTTCCTGAATTCAAACCCCTACACAAATAAACCTTAAGGCTGACTAATACTTTCTTCCCTTCAGCGAGGCATCCTTATAAAACTGAGGCATGCTCTTGAGGCACCTTTTGCTGCCGGGCTAGTGAAAATGCCCACTAGAGGCTGGAAACAAATGTCTAATGACCACGACGGAGCTCCTCCCTGAGCAGAGTTTGGAGTTTGTGTGCTAGATATGATCTAAAAGGCACTGTGTGTGGTGTGAGCTGCAGGACAGAGGGCAGCAGCAGCTGATGGCTGGAAGGCTGCAGATGGACACGGTCCAGGGGAAAGCTTGGACTAAGTGTATATCATAAGGAAGGAAAAAACTAATCATCTTGGAGTGGGGAAAAAGGATTAGACTTCAGAGGGCAACATTTATTTTACAGTGGTGTTCATTAGAACAATCTATTTGCTGTTACCATTTTATCATCCACTCAAGACTCTTTCTCAAAGGGGAAAGAGAAGAAAAACAGCATAAATAAGAAAAGATGAACTGCAGGTCGCACATTTAACATTTAAAATGTCTTCATATTAACCCCAGCAAAGAACACCCAATGACATTCAGGAGAACGAGATAGCGTTTTGCACACTGCGACTGCAGAAGGTTAATCGTGGGAGCAATAGTAAGGACTTGAATAAGGAACAAAAGGATACGATCTTTTAATGTGCCTATCTCTCTTGGAAGCAACTTTTTACCAGCACACAGCAAAATGCATATTAGTCTGTCCCCAAAACATCCTGCTTAGTCACTGGAGCAAGCGCTCGGTGCACTAATAGTCTGAATTATTTAGCACAGCAAAAGAATGCTGGGACCTCAGTAGCCCATGGCAAGAAGAAATGCCAATTAGTGGAGACAGCAGAGCCAAAAGCATACTGTGCCAATCCAGCCAAAGCAGCACTTTCAGAAGGAACGAGGGACAGAAACCAAAGCAACGTGAGGACATTTCTTTAAGGTGTAGATTTGCCACCTATGCAAAAAGCTCGAAACCTGTCCTTTTGGTTGAAGGGAACATCCCTCTGATTTTTCACCTCGCGTGGGGAAAAGTAGCTCAGGAGGTGAATGTGTCCTTGTGAATCATTTTGGCCACAGAATCAACATTTGCCACTGCAAAAGCTTCCGTCCACCTTTTCCAAACACAGACACATGTTCCCATCCAAATCTTATCTTCCCAACGCAACATTTAAAATATTCCAGTGGCTTCAAGCACCTTTGTTTCCCTGCAAGTCCCAAACCAAAAATCTACATCATAAATGTTTCACCTGAGCAGAAACCAGAACCATTTCTATGTCATCTATTGGATAACTGGTCTGATTTAATGTAGAGTTCATTTACCTCTGGTGTGTGCATATCAAGCACCATCAATCTGTTCTGCAGTTGGTCTATACACACATTTCTGTGAGTGTTAACCCAAGCTTTTGGAAGAAACTGGGTTATGTTTTGAATCACCTCAGCTTATTTTCCACACAATCCATCCGTAGAAGAACATTTGTTTGATTCACAGATGACATACCTGACAACAGGTTGTCTCTTACAGACTTGCTAAGAAATTGCTTTTCCTTTTCTTCCTTTCCCTGGTACCCCTAATCTGTTTAACTAAAACTACTGCAGTATCTAATGAGTCAAGAAAATAAACTCACCGAGTCCATCTCTGCTCAGCTGAACCAGTGGGCGAGCAGAAAACAACTGGATGAATGTAGGATAATCCATTTTTATTGCATGCATGTGCAACAACCCAGGAAAGAAACAAGAAAAATGCCAAGTGACCAAACCACTGTTGTTGCAACGCATTACATCAGGAGATACTTGTTATCCTAGAGTAATTTGCTTGGTTAACATGCAGTGAACATATTGGGAATGTCAAAATAAAGCACCTAGGTAAGGTTATATAGCTGTTCCACAGACAAATCTGTGAGAACCTGATGGTAAGCAGACAAGCTTTTATTCTGATTTTCCTTGCTCATGTGAAACCTGAGAGACAAACCATCCACTGCAACAAGTCACAACTTCCCTCGTGGAAAAGGAACCACTCCAAATACCAAAGAGAAGATAAAAATCTGAAAGACAGGGTAGTCAGCAGAGAAGGAGCTTTGAAGACAGACAACAACCAGTTTATTTAACAGGATTTGCTTCTGTTTCTTTTGTACAGTGGATAAGTACAAGAGAACAGAGCACAAAGGTACCAACGTGTTTCCCCAGTGCTTTGCCCTATTCCCGCTCCACAAAGTCTCCTGAATAACAGAGAACATCATTTCAAACCTCCAAAACGTACACAAAAAATGAGTTTTCCAAAGCTGGGACAACCCCTGAAATACACTTGGATAACAAACTTTGCTTGTGCTTTCCAGTATTAAAAAGCAGATGTTTTTCCTTGCACTAACACCGCTCACAAAACGATCAATTTAGCCTCTGCACAAAGAAAGGAGTGAACGTAACACCTCCCTAAAGCCACAGCTTGGAGGTAGGAGGAATATTAGCTCAATTTCTTTCCCAAAACGCTGAGGAGAAAGACGAGAATGAAACAGCTTCCAGCTGCCATGCCCCTCATCTGCCTTGCCTATACATGGCTTCCCTCCAGGCTCCTCTGCTGTGCTCACTCACAGCACAGCCCTCCTTCTGACACGCACGCTGCAGTCTGTGTGGTCTGGTTAGGCGAGTGTAGGGGAAGGCTTTTGGGGTTTCAAATTATTTTTTTTTCTTCGCAACCCAGGACAGCAGAAGAAGGTCATTTCTTTTAAAGAGCCCACAGGAATCTCGTCGCATTTCAAATATTTGTGTTTGCATGTGAAGATGGACATTGGTGCGGGATGCGGTGGGGAAACCTGGGGCTGTATATTAGTTTATTTTGGGCAGGGGAAGATTGCTAGTTTCCTACCGGTGTTTTTGCTAGATGATTTTGCAAAACTGCCTATGGGATTGATTGCCTGTTAAAATTTGAAGGATTTAACTTGCGGAATACATGGCGCACAAATAAGTCGTGACTGTAATTAGTCAACAGTAAAAATTACTAACAAAAGGGGAAACAAATGCGAGTCACTCGGAGGTGGGAGGAAAAACAAAGCACCACCAGTCTATTTCAATGGAAGAGAGGGAAACAGACTGTGTTCAAGTACATAGGGAAGGAGGGGGAAAAACAGGAAGAGGTATAAATAAGGGGCAGAGGAATGAACAGAATGAAGAGCGATTGGGTAACCCAGCCCAGGCAAAGTGGGCCATCTCGGGGAGATCTGATCTTGCATGCTACGAATTCTTCAGCACAGGACAGACAACAGCAGTACACAGCTTCACATTCAAAGCACGCTGCTTCACTGAGCAGAAATGCTGAAAATAACTGTGCTTTAACCACGGATTTTGTCACAAAAGCTGCACTAAGCCTACAAATGTTCCATTGTACTTTTAAACAACATATTACTGACTTCATGTCCCCAACTTCTTTTGTTAACCCACATAAAAGCAGAGATGTACCAGCACAGCCCAACAGGTAAATAACACTTTCTCTCATGACAAACTCAACTAGACCACTGCTGTCTCCCCACCCAACTCTCCTATGCTCTGCAGGTTTGCTCCCCGGGGTCTGATGACATGAGGAGCAGTGAAATGGGCTGTTACAGCCCCGCTGAACTCCCTCCTGTCCCACACCCCAGGCACTAAGTGCACAACATCCAACGTCTGCCCTATTTCTGCACAAACAAAGGGGCAAGGAACTGTGCAGTGCTGATGGGAGCATAGCACAGAAAGCTCAGGAGACAAAGACAACGTCTGGCTTACCTTTCTCACTGCCCCTTGGCCACCTCGGTGCTGCTGACAGCCTCCTGCATGGTTAAGTTGGCTGGGGTAAGCGGCCACTCAGCCATCTGAGCACCACTCAACACATCCCCAACTTTCTGGAGACCCATTTCTTGACAGCTATCCCAACACGTGTGCTCTGTGTCTCTCCTTCGTGCTGGTATCAATGTTTGTAAGCAGGACTCCTCAGCAAGCCAGTCAGAACTGCAAACTTACTGCTAAAACCTTCATCCTTCTCTGGGTTTACTTCTTGCTGCTCAAGCACGTCCATGAGTTTGGTGGAGTGCCCACAGGTGCTGGTGAGAAGGGACGCAGCAGAAACACACAGCTGGGAGAGGAGGGAAGATGGAAGGAAGAAGGAGGCTTCTATTTTGAGATTAATTTAGGTGCTGCCTCATGCCACAGCCAAGAGGAAAGGAAATAAGATCTATAAAGAGAAAAGTACTGCTGCAGGGTAATTAAGACCTAGGAGTAAACATGCCAAATGGTGTTTGCCACACGACAACAAACAAATGTGAATCAGAATGTGAATCAGTACTTGAGCAGAGGAAGGAATGTTTTCTCTGCTATTCAGGAAGCACTTCAATTGTTTGGAAAAGGTGTGAGTCATTAACTCCCGCATGTACAAGTGAGACATCCAAAGCTATAAATACCTGACATACTTCAAGGGCTCTTTGGAATGGAACAATGGAAATCTATATGTACTCCTTCAAAACCGCAGAAGCATGAAGCCACGCATCGTTTCACAGATTTTGATTTGTTGTGTTTAGGCTCTTCTGAATTGCATTACCCGAGCATGAAGAGCTATAACCTTGAAAGGTCCAGTTTTCTTGCTTCTGACACTTAGGATAGCTCAACAGCTAATTGGGGCATAGAAATTGAGAGACACAAAGGCATACCGATGGTATGCTAATGCGATGCAACTCTTTTGTATCTCTGAATCTGTAGCTTACCACAGCCATTAAACAAAATTACCTTTCTGATGGCAGCCCTGAATCCCATGTGCAACAATGTGCCATGAATAAAAAAATGCTCCTCCGCACTGAGTTCATACCTGCCTGCCTGAGCTCAGCACCAGGGCAACGAAGAAGCTTCAGTCCAATCTTGCAACATCAATTTTTATGACAACTAAATGCTGTAATACACTCAAGCTTTTCTTAATCTGTTTATAACTCTGTTCCTTTTAAACGCAGGGTAGTACGCTGGTCTGACTTTAACACTGGGAGTTTTCATTCCTCAGTTAAAGCCATCACCACACCATAGAGTATCACTGCATTATGGTTATCAAGCCCTGCAAAAGGCCTGGTTCCCAACCCAGGTGCAGCCGAGTCCGGCTGCTTAGAGCCAAACACCATCACAAAGCACAGACCCTACTCTTTCAGATATTCAGCTTTGTTTTCCTCTAAGAAAGTCATCTTGTATAGATTCTATAGGAGTCCTATACAATCCTAGAAAAAAATTCTCTCCACATAGTTTTCCAAATTAAATGCTGTGATGCCTTCTATCTTGAATATACGAGACTGCAAAGAACGCTGGTGTCCTACTCACCATCATGCCACAGGCACCTTGCAGAAAGGCATAAATAACATCTCACCAGACTGAAGTTGCTTTTAAACTCTGCACTCAGCACACACAACTTCATTAGCCAGGAAAGCAGTAAAGCACAATGAAATATCCCTTTGCTAAGAAGTTGCGTTAAATGCAGTCACTGATAGCAGGCTGTGAGCTGCTGCATGCTGTCCTACAGTATTCTCAGAAAACGAGCAGCTTTCTACATGCTCGATGCAAAACCAAAACTGCTTTAAAAACCTAGCAACCTGAAACAAAACTATTCAAACTTATTGCTTCAGAGCAAATAAATCAAGCAACACTGCAAAGCTCATCACTGAGAGTTTCTGCATGCCAGAGCTGCTCAGACTGCTATGGGATAACAGAGAACACTGCGGCTACAGCTGGGTTACGCATTGATATTTGTACACAGTCGACAGGCTAAAGCTAACAATTTGTTCAAGTAAAAGATGCTTAGAGAGCGTTTAACTGGCGTGTTCTTTGCCATTTCTACATCTGACCCCGCTTACCACCCCAGGAAACAGAAGCAAACTGCTGCTGTACTGAGACCTGATGCAGTTGCCTTTGCGAAGAGTCTGAAGGACAGTGAGGCTTAAATAGCTGCTGCTGCTGCGAAGTCACACGCTGAACCCGTGGCACATTTCATACAGCACTCCTCTAAGGCAGCAGCAGTAAGAACAGCGTTAGTTCGCTTCACTTGTGAGCAATGCAGGGCAACAGTAGAGCTTTTCACACTGGAATCGCAAATCACTTAACACTGTGCAATTTAGAAAGAAGTGAGAGGACACGGGTTTTCCACAGCAGGGTCCCATCAGACTGTTGGGCCAGTGAGCCATCTCTCCTGTTGTCATCTCCCCAAGCGCACACCTTGAGCTAAAATGCTTGAACTGCAGAAGTGAAATAGGCAACAAAATACATACACAAAGAAACTCATCCAAACATCTATGGGAAATACCCCTGAAGAAACCTCATTCAAATGATGTCCCCTTAAATCAAGCAATCCTCAGAACAAACAACTCCAGAAACCTATCGCAGTGCATCCTGTAGCCACCTGCCTCCCTCCAAGGGCCTGAATTCAGCAGCATCTGCCAACTTCCACAAGCAGAAGAGCATCCATTTACCAACTCATAAACACAAATTAGACACACATCCAATTCAAGTAAATTTGGTCAATGCTACAAGCTTCCCTGCTGCCTCTGAGTTTGCTTCATATTTTCTTACAATTAAGAAATGGCCTACCCTATTCCAACACATCTCAAAGTACATTTTCCTGTGTTTCCAAGTATTTTTGAAATATCCCTTCAACCAGAACAAGCTTAATCCTTATGTGGTAAATACTTGTTAATCCAATCCGTTCTTTTACAAGAAAATACTAAAGATCACATTTTGAAGCTCACGTGATAAATCATTCCAAACCAGTATTATGTTATAATCACAAATGTTAAAGAAATTTAAAAACAGAGTTCCCAGGGAAAAAGCTGATCAAAAAAGATTAAAAAAAAATATAACATTAAAACATATACAGAAATGATCAAGAACTAAAAAAGGTAAATCAAGAAAACATCTATCGAATCTCATAATGCACGAGCACTCCACTGGAGAGATAATAACTTTGAAATTAATTCCATGTTTATGTACTTGATTTTGTTACCAATGGTGCTCTAACTGGCATATTTGAGATAGAGGTGCCACCATATAACTGGTATATTTGAGATAGAGGTGCCACCACCTCCATAGCCCCCATTTCTATGTCCAACCATCCTCACAGCCAAGAATTTTCCCCTCATGGCTCATAGAACCTTCTTGTGTGCAGTCTGTGTTCTTTACTTCTTGTCCTCTCGCTCCCAAGATGTTAAACCTCACCTTCTCCATAGCCTCCCACAGGGACAGCTGTGACATCCCCTTCTCCCCTTCCCAATCCCCCCACAGCCTGTCCCCCCAGCCTCCCATGGACACCACGTTCCAGCCCTTACTTTGCTCGGTGACCTGCGCTGAGGTCTGGCAGCTCCTACCCTGCCATGCACAACCTGGATTGCAGGTGTGGTCACAATCCCAGAGCCAAGTGCCAAACAGGAGGCCAAACATGCTGTTAAACTGCTGGCTCCCTACTGCTACCAGAGAACAGCCATAAAAGCAGCCTGCTTGAGTGCAGCAGTACTGAAGACTGGGACAACCCAAAGCAAGAGGCAGAAATGTACCTGGTAGCAGGGTCCGTGCAGGGTGCTGAGCACGGTGGTGGCACAGCCAGCTGCCCTTCGCTCAGTGCAGCAGCTTCTGCCTTCATAAGCGGGTTCATAGACTTTCCTGGAGCACCCACGATTCGTGTTGTCTCACATCACAGTCACCTGAAGAATGGAAAGCACACGTCATTCAGGAGCTGGCAGTACAGGGCAAGAAGTAAAAACTTGCTCCCGTCAGGTGGAGCAGTTTGCTGAGCTGTTGTGTTCAGGCTGGATATCAGGAAAGACTTCTCTGGAACAGCAGGGATGCACTGGCACGGGCTGCTCAGGCAGCAGTGGGGTCAGCATCCCAGGAGGTGCTCAGGAGCCACAGAGATGTGGCACTGCGGGACGCGGTCAGTGTGCACAGTGGGGGTGGGATGGCCTAGGTGATCTTGAAGGTCTTTTCCAACCTTAATGGCTCTATAAGCTTTGGCAAATCTTATTTTCAGGTAGCAAACCACCTCATTTTCAGTAATAGTAGCAGTAACAAGAGATAATGCTATGGTCAGCAAGAGTCACCACAAACAAGACAGACTTTTGGGAATATATCAGTGCCTTGGGCTTCCCAGCTTTGCCCCGTTCCATTTTTCTTTCATCTGTGTAAATTATTCATCTTATTACTTCAAGTTTTATCTTTTGATCAAGCTTTTGTAACACAGAATTTGGAAATGAGTTTCTTAGAGGGACAAGAGCTGTCAGCTGGTAACCCGTATCAGATCAAACACAACAAAGCGGTTTTTAGGACAAGTTTGAGCCAAAGCTGGAACTTCAGAGCGTACGTGCAAAGTATTATTTCCCAAAAACCACAGTGTTGACATTACAAGGGAAGAAAACGGAGGAGAGATCCTATCTTCTGAGCCCTTGATCAAATTACTTTGTAATTCACCCACTAACCCACCCTCTGCTTCCCCTAAGAGACAGCAGTCTGGGACAGCAGCAGCTTGTGGATTTGAGAGCTCCAAGGGAGAAATGGGAACTGAACACTGCTGTGACCACATCCCCAGAGGACACGGAAACATTCAGAGGTACTGCAAATAACCAAGGAACTTCACAGCTTTTTTTCAGATATAAAACAGGGGTCAACATTAAATCATCTACAATCTGTACAAAACACACAGAGCTACCCAGTGTCAATCAGCATTACCCCGTGGTTTCCCTCAGCAAACTCTCCTCAAAGTAATTGTCTGATATTAGATTCCAGTATTTCTAAGATGGTATCTGGTAGTTCTTAATTTACCCTAGCTTCTCATCTTTGAAGCAATCCAGTTCCTGTCCCGGTGCCTGATTTCCATTTTACACATCCTATAATTGCGTTTGTCCTTCAGTCCTTGCAAGCTGACTTCTGAGAGATTCCCATCTACAAAGAGCAAGAGAAATGTCTCCCTTTCTAGTTCCTTCAGTTGAGAGAACACTATAAAAATAACCATTTTCCCTACATGCTTTGGAAAGTTGGAAGTTGCCTTAGATGGCTCTGGTAGGAAAAGCCACGGGCTCGGGCACGTCTCTGTCCTGGGAGGGAGGGATGCCTGGCAGAGGCTTTGGCCTCCACCTGCAAGTCCCCGGTTGTACGACTTACTGTTCTCTTCACTTTCCACCTATTCTCAGCCTCATTTTAACAGCTAGAATTCTTCCCTTTACATATTTGGGAACTATTCCTTGTCAGCTCTTTCCAGAAACATATGGTTATTAGGATTCCTTAGTAAGATTTCTAACCGTTTTACTTTAGCTCATCTATGTTCTCAAATTCATATTTTTCTCTTATTTTCTTACAGGGCAACGCATGACCCTTTCTATCCAGGAACGCTGACACGCCAACACTTCAACCTGTTAAACCAACATTGGCAAACCCCTGAGAAATCCCACTGAACCCAGCCGTGCCTTTTTCACTGTGCAGCCTCTTCTGTTCACGGGGGTATAAATAGTGCCCACAGCTGTGCACTGTGCCCTCAGCCATTCCCTGCCTTGCCAGCCTCACGGCCACGACAGCAAGATGCAGACTGTGCTGACAGCACCCTGAAAAGTGAAACTGAAAAGAGAGCTGTGTATTGAGTCTTATCTCCGTTTTTACAATTAGCAAGTTTCCCAACCTCTCTGTCTCTCCGTTTCCAAGGTTACAAGTGAGGCATGACAAAGGCAGGAAGAAAACCCAGACATTTTTTGGCACCCAACTTTATTCCTCTTGCTGTTCAGCCATCTTCCCTTCCTACACTGCAGGCTTCACCCTTACAGTAATTCATACACTCCAACAACTCTGTGCAGCCTGGCTTCTCTTTTTTGGCCAATCGTTCACTCTTTAATCCTGGATTTGTTCACTCCTTGCTACATGCACTTGGAAATAGCGAGGGGAAACTCTACCCTGACTGCCTGTAACCGAGGAAAGGACACTCACCTACAAAAGAAGGTTAGACCAAGCTATACTGAAACATATGCAGAGGAGACAGGAAACCACATCTGAAGCGCAAATCAAACCCATTGTTTTGCTCCATTCCTGAAAAAAACCTCTGCAAAATGCCTCCCCCCGAATTTCTTTGTTCCAACAGGAGGAACCCGGCAGCCACCAACCAGCACAGCCCTCCTCTGCACAGCAGCGCTGACGTCTCCTCTGCCCTCCTCCTTCCAGCAGGATCACAGTTTGCCAGCCTTGGCAGACAGCTCCGTATTGAAAATAGAACTGAATCCCAAAATGCGATTTGGCACCCAGCTGCCGAAGCGCTCAGCTTGTCTGCTTCCCCTCTTTTTCCACGTCCTTTCGCCCGCTCTAATCTCGGGCAGAAAGGCTCTCAGACCTCTTGCAGAGCAACCCCAGGCACGCCAGCTCGCACACGCCGTGACAGATGAGGGCACGGACCTGGCACTGCGGGCAGCTGCTCTCAACCTCATGTGCTGCAGGGCCTGCAAGCTGCACCCTGCGTGCCTCCCAGCCCAGGGGAACGCTCCAGGGAGACCTCGAGCAGCACGGGGACTGACTTTTTATGTGGTTTAACAGTGATAGGACAAGGGGGAACGGCTTCATACTAAAGGAGGGGAGATTGAGGTGAGATGGGCAGAGGAAATTCTTGACTCAGAGAGTACTGAGGTGCTGGCACTGCTGCCCAGAGCCGTGTGTGCCCCACTCCTGAAGGTAACAAGGCCAGCCTGTTGGGGGGCACCCAGCCTGCAGCAAGGGGGGAACTGGGTGAGCATTAAGGTCCTTTCTAATCCAAACCATTCCATGATCCTATATTTCAGGTATTTACAGAGGGCACACAGTGCTGTGCAGAAAGCAGCTCAGCTTTTGACAAGTGCTTTCACATCAGGTGGAGCTGACACGTGGGATCGCTCCTTCAGGGGCCTCGCATCTCTGACAGCCCCAGCTCCTCACCAGGAAGCACCGTGTACCAATTAAACCATCCAAAACATTTACTGCGTGAAGGCAGGGATGGAAACGTTCCCCTTGTTCAAAGGGCATAGAGAGACTTCCCAAGCACTCATAGCAGACACCTCCTCCCCTCTATGCCTTAAGCTTCACAGTTTACATGTGTCAGCCCTGGCTGCCAGCACCAGGAGGCCCATCTCACAGAGGGGCCAGGCAGTGCCCATAAGCCACTCAGCACAAAACAGGAGACCCACTGGGGTTTCCTACTCAGGGAAAAACCCCACGATGATTCTGGGCAGCTGGCACCGAGCGAGGAGCCAAGGCCCGTCAGCTTTTCCTAAAAGACCTTCACAGCCCTCAGTGAGTCATGTTGGCCCACGCAGCGATCCAGCACATTGTTCCCATCTGCCCTCCTCAAAGTGCGTCGCGCTCTCTCCGTACAATACCACTGTACAAATAACTGTGGACATACCAAAACTCCGTGAGTGAGCCCCACATCACAGCACTACTTCTCTGTGTGCTTTCCAACCCAACGAGACCTGCTATAAAACAGCTTGTACTGCAAAATCTGACGCAGATTCAGAAACAGATCTCTGCGATGAAGCGTTAGCCAGATTAGAGCGCTGCAGAAGCAGCACAGAGCCCCGCTCTCCCGCTGCAGGATAAGCTGACAGCTTGTGGGGCCTGGATGGGAACTGCATGGAGTTACAAAGCACATCCACTGATAGCACTGAGCTCTTTTCACGCACATCACTGTTGCTGACACTACTTTGCCTTTCTTGCTGTTATTCCCATCTCATTCAGAGAATGCGTGCATTGTCCAAGCATTTGTCACAGTCAGCATTCTGTTTGGTACGAGAACATCATGCCCTACTTTGTATGTTCAGTACGTTTTTCAGAAGGCTTTGAAATCTGTATGCTTTCAGGATGACAGGTTTCTGTCACTCATTCTCATCTTCTCTGCAGCCATGAACAGCAGAGCACCTGAGTGCATCATGCAGACACTCTGCCTCGTCCCCTATCACAAATGATGAAGATGTGATCTCTAGGTCAGAGATTAAACTTTACACCATGAGGCTTCCTCACCTGAAAACTATGACCTGGGGACTAATGGTAGGACCTCCACACTCCGAACCTGGCAAAGAAAAAAGCCATGCTTACTCCAGGCATCCTCTTCCTATCAACTCCTGATCAAACCAGAAAAACAAGCACCAAACTAAGCATCACCCTTGCCTCTAAGTCCTTCCTGCTGCTGAACGATACAGAATTTAATTCCAAACATTACTTCCAACTCACATGCTAACTTGAAGCATTCAGACACGAGCAAAGTAAATACTAATCAGCAGGTCTGGCTGCAGCACAGCTCCTCCAGCCCAGACAGAAAGATTTAACCAGCAACACCCATTGTTGCTCAGAGCAGAGCCCACCATGTGACCAGCACGTGTTTTGACAGCAAGTACAACAAGAAAGATGATGATACCACAGCCACAAACGGCCAAACCTAGCAGGCCAAGATACGCCTCTGGAAATACTTCACATGATAAGGCCATAAAGCTTCACCATCTGAACTAAAGACTTAAACCTCTTACAACAGAAGCAGTAGCAGCCCAGCTGCTGGGATCAAAATACATACCCACGCAGTATTATGGCAACTGAAAAAACACTGCAGCTTGCTGCTGGGCAGCAAAGCGAACAAGACCATGGCAGTGCTCTGGGTCTAATTTTAAACTCTGCATACCTGACTCTAGGCACACTTTTCATTCTCTTCTTTGTTCAATCAGTAACCAATGGGGTAGTGCTGTGATTGGAGATGTCTTCAGCTGACTTCTAAAGCCACTTCCCCCAGTTGCCCAACTGCTCCCACTGTGTGGAGAGCAGGGATGCTCATGAGATGGCTCTTAAACCAGGGGAACATCTCTGAGCAAACCCAGCTCATGGCCACGCTCTCTTCTTCTTGCCAGACTCCTAAGCAGCCCCTCCACCCCATGCTTGCTCCATCCACCAGGAAGAAGAAATAAAGCAGACAGTAATCTGAGGAGAAGCTCTGAAAACTAACAGCTTCCACCGTCGGTGCCAATATTTTTTCAGGAAGTCGTAACTTTATACAGAGAAAATTCCAATCTGGAAGTACTACAGAAGACAGTCACTACTCAGACTCCCATCGAAGCCGAGGGGACCACAGGCTTGCAGAGCTGGAGATGGGAAAACCGTGGGGTCTGACAGGGCTACAGGCAGCAAATACTTCGCTAAAACCCAAATAAAAACTGAGGTCACGCTTAGAACTTTAAAAACAAAGATTATGTCATAAAGAGCACCAAGCTCAAGAAAGCTGCTCATCTGAAAACTATGCAAAACAACTGCACACAAGTTATTAATTCCAACATTTTAAAGAGGCAGAAGAGGAAAACGCTGCCTCTGTGTTCATGCTGAGTACAGCTTTTCCAGGAGGAGCCATCTCCCATGGGTCCCAGCAGCCAGACAGAGTGCTCCTGCTGGGGCTGCACCAAGCAGCAGGGCTGGGTATTGTCAAGCCCTCACCTCTGTCTTTCATACAGACATATTTTCATCTATTTCTTACACCAAAAGCTGGACTTTGAAATCAAGCAGTGCCTTAAATATCAATCATCGTATCACTTCGGCTCTCTGAATATTCCCCCATTCTGGAATGACACCTCCACGCTCACCCAAGGACACTGAAGCAATGAGCTAACGGATGCTCCTTGTCAGCCTGAGAGGCACCTTGTCAAATAGGGCTGTCCCTTCTCACACCTCTTTAAGCTCTCAGAAAACAAACAGAGGTTTAGTTCATCCCGTGAACCCACAAGCACCGTTCCCTTTTTGTGGTGTGACGGTTCTCCCTTCTAAACTTGCTCAGAAAACCACTGCCAAGAACAAACCAAACACCTCCAAGAAGAACTGATGGAGTTCTTAGATGAAAGCTTCTCAGACTGATGAATGCAAGGGCACCTCTCAGACCACCCTGCACTGGTCAGCACCAGCAGGATTTGGGATGCCATGCACAGAGGGCAGCCACCTCACTGTGCATCATCCAACCAACAGAAATGTCACAAAAACACCTTCCCTCTTCATGGCAGAACACTGACATCGCTGGGAAAACGCATGGAAAGACAGGAGCAGAAAAAAAACCTTGAAGCACTGAGCAAAACCATCCAAGCTAAAAGCACTGCGCATCTACAGATGTCAAACCCTTAAGTTACATACAGATTTGTGGGAGAGAACCAAGTAAGTAATGCAGTAAATTACAGCTATTGCCTCATGTGCACACAAGAAAAAAAAAGAGCTGCTATATGATAGCAAACCTGCTCCCACTCCATTGAAATGCAGGTTGGAATGGATAAGCATCTCAACTCATGAAAAGCAACAGGGACAAAGCCAAGATACAGCATTACTCCTCTGCAGAACAAACTACCTTGGTATGAAGATGTTGCTGGTAAATGTCCCTCTCTAATACATACATTAAAAACATAACTCCATGGATTTCTGGAAAAGCATGGCACACGTTGGCTTAAAAACCAACATTTCAATATTCAAATTTCAAGTTTCAGTATTCACTTGGCTCAGTGATTGTTGCATCCATGCTGAGTGCACACAGTGCAAGGCCAAGGACTACAGGCTGAAATGATGAGCACTGCTCAGGAGGGAGCGTCCACCACTGAAGAGGATGCTCTTCATTATATGGATTCACATTTCCTTCTCCATTCTATGTGCTGCATTTTGTTTGGATGTTGACAACTTTCATGTGAAGGTCTCCAAATCAGTTCTGTACCGAGGTGATGCAGGCTGGGTTTCAGGTGTCTGACAGACCTATCACACATACGACTGGTAGACATCTCTAGAAAACAACAGCAACTCCAGTGATGCTTGAAAGCTTAAGAAATCTCATTCCCACGTATATTTAAATGCTGTTGCATGTTTTTATGTTCCACGTAGAAACTTACAGGCGTCCCTTCCACTGAGTGCCCTGGCAGTCGTGCTGGAACCTTTTAGAAAGCAGTAACACAGCCCTTTTCCATCATCTCATCCGCAAGGGCTGAGCAGAGCCCTCTCTGATAACCCACGCAGGTTATCTTTTCCAACACGTTTCTCTACAACACAGTTTCTGAGGCTGCAAGCTTCAGAAGGAACGCCACTGCTATCTCCTTTGTTCAGGAATAACGCTGCTGATTTACATCAATAAACAAAGATAACGTACAGCACGAGCAATGAAGTCCATCTGCAAAGGACAGGAGCCTGAAACGTTAAGCTGTTGTGTGCCACAAAGCAGCAAGCTTGTAAGGCACAAAGGGTAAGCAGTGGGCTGTTGGTTTGTTTGCTTTTTAAATGCAGCACTTCTTGCTATTTATACCATGCGATTTACAATGACTTGCAATACCGAATGCGAGTGCCAATACCAATCAGAGAGGAACCTGATGCAGCTGCTCTTCTTGAAAACAACTGCACAAACAAGCCAAACAATCAAACACCTCTCCCATTCCACAACAAGCAGAAACACAGGTGTTAATGACCCAGAGTTCAGGAGAAAACCGTGACTCCAGCACTGCTGCGGGATCTCTCAGCACCCCATCATCTCACCTTGCACCTGCTGAGCAGCTGTAGGCTTCTCATGGCAACTGTTACTAACAGCATCTCGCTCCCACTGCAAGTGGGTCCTTCCTATCCCGCAGCATGGTGCTGCAGGAGGCTGCTTGGGAAGTGCTTCGCTCCCACCCATGGGTGCTGCAGCAGACCAGGGAGGTGGGCAGGGTGAGCAGCCCTAGCGCAGACACATCTGCAGCATAGCATAGGTCTGCCTGTCTTGGTATGAGAAACTCTTGCTGGGTGAACTTCAGGTCATGGCAAGCCTCGTCCTAACACGCCTCTGCTTTCCAAGCTGCCCAAGCAACCTTCCCAAGCTAGAGGTGGTGACCTTGAAACACCCATTTGCTCATTCCAAGAAGGCCTGCCTTACCATACATACAATTATCTTCATACAATCAAAAGAAGTCACCGACAGCATCTCGAGCAGCCCAGCAAGTCCGAGGCTTTCTTGCAAATAACCCCTTGAGACAAATCACAACCACCACAAACAACCGCCATGTAAAAACACAACGTTACAGATAATTAGTTCTAATCCGGCCAACCTTCACGCCTTGGATGTGCACTTACTGCCCAGCCCAGCAAGCTGCCCCATGCCGATGAGCCAGGCCAGCACGTGCCACCAGCCAGCCACACGGACAGCCCCCGTGTCCCCCATGTGCTGCACATCTTCGCTCCCCATCAGCTCTCTCCTCTGCCTCCAAAGACAGAACATCTACAGTTTACAGTACAAAAGTCATGGAAATAAACTACCTCCTCCAAGCATCATTCCAAACAGTGCGAGTCACGCTCCTTAACCATATAGTTACAGACCCAGCCTGACACCAGAGAGCATTGTGCAATCTGCTTTTAAGTAAAAATATCCAGTTCAGCATAAGGAGGCATAGAGCAAACGGAAAACCAATTACACGTGAATTATTCCTCTGCAGAAAACTTCTGCACTAATATTTATTCTGAGATCTGCATTAAACTTCAAAGCTTCTTAAAGCAGAAACCTTCACAAGGAGGAGTGGTGATTTGCTGGGCTTCCTCACAAGCCTGAAGGTTCCTCTGCAGCTGATGAAGAACCAATGGGAAGCAGAAAGGACAAATCTGCCTGTGGAGTAAAAGCAGCCCGAAGCCCAAGAGCCACACCAGGACACTTCCAGCTCAAGAGCTGTACGGTGCTAAAGTGTTTTCACTATTTCAGAAGGGCCTGTTCTGGAATTCACTGCCTAGTAGTGGGAGTATTACACATTTCCCCTTTTTAAGCAGCTCTTCCTCTTGCTGCATTGACCAGAAAGGGCACTGATTGCATTGACACAGAAAGGGACCAAGAAGTGAAGCGACAACGCTGCCTAACAGGTTGTTTGGTGACAGCAAGAGCATCAGTGATGCGTGCAGACACTTCTCTCAGGAGCCAACAGCTCCCAAGTCAACACTCAAGGATGTCTAAATTTGAACACACTGCTAGCAAAGCATTGCCTTCTAAACGAATATGAAGGTTATTTTGACAGGAAGAGCCTTGGAGTTGGACAACTGCACCTCAATATGCACACTCAGCATCCCATGCCATATCCCACCTGGCTCCTTGGATGAGCTCAGTACGGCGGCCTGATAAATACAGGCATCCATTCAGGAAAGGACGTTTTAAGGCTCAGAACCATGCCTGTTCAATGGATTTATGAAAACATTAAAGGTGTAACCATGAATCTCTCATGGCGTGCACTCCTATAGAGCCTCTGTCAAGTCCCACAGCAACCTAGACATGCTTGAACACTGAGGAGTCGGCGTTTATCTGGCAAATGTTGTGCTTGTCACAGTATATTCGAAAATAGCAGTGCCTTTATAAAGCAAGGATGTCACTCCTCAGCACCATGCTGACCCGGAGCCTCAGACAAGGTGTTACCAAAACAAGCACTGCAGAAACCCACAGTGTGTGGCCTGGCACCACCTTTATCTATTTGTTTGCTGTGATTCCAAGAGCCTCACTAAGTGCATCTCCTGAAATCAACAGTGACGGCTGTAAGACAGCTCATCTTACAGTTACTGCTACTGTGACTGATGCAAAAGGAGCCCTGCTACAGCCAGGCCCACCAAGGCAGGCACCAGTGGGTCTACTCACTGCATTTCTACATATCCGTGTGCCTGGCACTGTGATCTGTGACCTCAGTACCCAGTGCTTAGACTGGTTTGGGTTGGAAGGGATCTTTAAGATCGTCTAGCTCCAACCCACCGCTACAGGCAGGGACACATCCAGCCTGGCCTTGAGTGCATCCAGGGAGGGAGCATCCACAGCCTCACTGGGCAACCTGCTCCAGTGTCTCACCACCCACACAGCAAAGGATTTCATCCTGACATCTAGTCTAAGCCTGCCCTCTTCCATTTTGAACACCCACAGCAGTTTTTCTCCTTCCACACCTTCTCTCAGCCATCAGGCAATCTCAGATCCACTCAGTCCACTTGCAGAGATACGGAGAAAGAAATTGCTTCAGTGACTCAGCCACTTATCTTTGGCAAAAGGAAGGCTGACATTTTTCTCACACAGTCCATAATCTCTGCTTATGACTTGGAAAAACCAAAAGGAAACAGGCAGGCTACCATGCTAAACCTCAATTTATTGGAATGGCAGCTTGAAGTATCGGACAACTGATCGGTGCTGCTTGCACATAAAACCAAGTGGTTTGTCCTTGTCACTAACACCTCACAAACAGTAAAGCTCTCGTGCCCTTCTCCACTTTAACAGCCACTGAGCAAAGCTTGTTCCGCTTTGCAGCCCGTATTTTTCCACTCTAAACTTCAAACGAAGGGAACAGCAATTCCACATTGTTACACCAACACCATATGAAACAGCAAAATGTAAATCCCACTGCAATGCTCACTGCTTAAGCAGCAGAGGTGCGTGGGCCTGCCGTGGGCTCCATGCCGTGCCAGCCCCTTGGGGCCACGCATCTCTCCCTCCCACGTTACCTGATGGGGCTGTGCAGTGGATTTGGCCACACTGACGGTTTCTGGCTGCTGCCATCAGCCATGAGATGCCACGCGTGGCTTGCAGTTAACTTGACGTTATTTCTTTGAACTTCGTTTCAACTAACAACCCAACCTGCGGTTTCCTGATCACCGCTGTTTTTAGCCCACTTATGACAGAACATCTGGAGCTATGACAGTGACATGATAAGAGTTTTGTTTCCAGCTTGTCAAGCATTGTCTTTGCCACCTATTTCCACACCACACTCCTCACGATGTCCCATGGCAGTGCTGGGATTCACACCTCAATGCTGTTGAAGAAACACGTGGGGTGCAGCCACGACACCGGGGGCAGCTGGGCAGGGATCCTCTGAAGCAGGGATGGAAGGGCAGGCAGCAGCACCTGTGAGCCATGCCACCAGCACCGGGCTGCTGTTAGCAGGCCTGGGGAGAGGCAGGCACATGCTGATAAGGGAACGACTGTCGGGGTGAAGCCAACCCAAAGCTGGATTCACGTCAGACGGCAGCAGGAGCGAGAAAGGAACGGCCACAAGGAGGAAAACCGTACTTCCCTTCTGACTGAGGGGAAAACTGGATACTCGACAGGAAAAAGGAAAAGGAAAGGACGGACCCAGGAGAATTAATTCACGAACAAGGCAGGGAAGGCGTGCTCCAACTTGTCCACCCGCCGCTCACCTCACTCAGGTACCGCCGCCGAGCAGTGACCCCGCGCGGGGCAGGAGCGCAATCGAGAGCCGCGGGGACGAGCCCGGAGTCCGCACAAACCAAGCACCCGCCCGAACAAAGGCACCGTCCGACAGAACTTGGCTCCGACCACGGAGCGCACGGCCGCGCCGCTCTCCCCCCTCCGTCTGAACGGAGCGCCTCGGCCGGAGCCCCCCGCCTCCTCCCGCGCGACCGCGGCCCCGCCGAAGAAACCCGACCCCGTGGCCCCCGGACCTCACCTAGCGGGGACTCCCGGCCCCGCGGCGCCTGCTGGGCGGGGCGGCTGTAACGAGGCTCGCTGAGAGCGGCCGGCCGCCGGGCCGCGCCGCTCCGAGTCCCGGGACGGGCTGCGAGCGCCGCGCCCGCGCGCACCACCAACTCCGGCCGCCGCCGGCCGCGGCGCGGCCACGCCCCCTCCGCGCAGGGAGGGGCGGCGCCGATTGGCTAGAGAGGGGCGAGGGGGCGGGGCGAAGCCGCGGGGAAAGACTACGTGTCCCGGCATACACCGCGCGCGGTGCGGGGCTTCGTGCTTTCAAACCGCGCGCGAGGAATGGTGTTCTTCCGCTCGCGGGGAAAAAGTAGTCCCGGTGCGTAGTTTGACGTCCCGCTCTCAGGCGGTGGAAATGGGAGGGAGAAGGGCAGGAAGCGCGGCCGAGGCTGACCTGCCTGCTCCCGGCCTGTGCCGTGCGTGGGGCCTCTCCGGGCAGCGCCGCGGTGAGAGGCGGAGAGATCCGCGCGGGTGCTGGCGCGGTGTTGCGGCTCCGCGAGGGCGGCGGCAGCGCGGGGCCGACGGGACGTGCTGTGCCGGGCCGAGCCCCGCAGGTCAGTGCGGAGCGCCGCGGGGCTGCTCGGCCCTGTCCCCGCCCAGGGCGGCCCGGATCACAGCGGCGGGCTGGGGGCTGCGGGCTGGGTCCGGCCTGCCCGGCCCTGCCCGGCCCATCCGCGGCTTCGGGCCTGCGGAGCGCTCAGCGCCTCCGCGTCTGCTCTCGGGCTCAGGGAGCCGCAGCCGAGCGGAGGGAGTTTCTAAATGCTTTCCGTCTTCTGTTCCTGCAGGACGCCTTCCCTCGGCGAGTACGGGCCGTGGCTGATGGCAGGGGCTGCCCGCAGAGCTCAGGAGGCGTGCTGACCTCCGCAGGGCTCCCGGACCTCTGAGTGAGAGCAGTAAGGGTGAGCTGAGTCCCTGCTCCATACCCACGGGGCAGTTATTCCTCGTGTCCCAGTGTAGGAATCAAGACACTTGCAACCTGTGCTCAGGTTAACTTCGTAGGCTTTCTCTGTTGGCACATCTGTTCACAATGTCTGTTCGCAGCGTCACTTAGTGCCACAGCACTTAAGGAGGTGTCCCCTCTCATCTGCAGGCTCAGCTTTCCATTTTAAGCACTTCCTGATCAAACCCTAGTTCATCCGAGGACAATCTTGGATTGAGATTTCCTCAGGCCGGCCCGAAAGTTGCCAATAAATCTGGTGCATGTTTCCTTAAAGCAAACTCATGCAAGCTTTTGGGTTCTTACTGTCCTCCTCCCCAGGCTGTGGCTGGAGGAGCTTTACTTCCCCCCCCCCTCAACCTGATGTGTGGATCTGTGCTGCTTTTTGTAGCATTGTGGCATGTGTTAAGGGAAACATGCTTGTGCTAAAACAGCACAGGTGGAGAGGCTGTGCATATAGCAGTGGAGACACTCCTCTGATCATCACCTCTGAGGGGGAGGGGTAATGCAAGTGAGCACCTGTGTGCTTGTTTGAGGAGTGTAGGTGAATTAAACCTTCTCAGTTCTTGCACCCTAATAACATGCCCCTTCAATTTCGGATCGAATTGGCTTTGGAGGGTGTCCCAAACTAGTTCCTTTAAGCTTTTTTTTTTTGTTTGCTTTGATTTCCCCTAGAAACAGATGGGTATTATTTCCTGTGTTGATGGAAACCGTTGAACTTATTAGGAGTTGAATAGTGGTGGATAAAAGCACTGTGGCTCTGAGTGTTTGCTGGGTATGAATTTACTAAGAACAATTTGTTTTCAGAAGTCTTTTTCTCTTCAATTTTTAAAGCCAGGGGAGTTATGAAAGCAGCTAAGGCTGTCTGATAATTGTTCTGCCAAGAGTTTTGAGGGCAAAGCAACTGGAACTTATTTATGTTGTTGTATGGGAACTGCTGAATCACGGCCTGAACCACTGATTGGTCACCTGAGGTGAGCACCGAGTCAGCCATGGGGGCACAGGTGAAGGTGATAGACCTGTGTGAGTGGAAGGGGTGGAGCCTGGCTCCACCTCTCCCAAACCCCATTTAAGGGCTGACCACCACCAGGGAAGGATCTCTTCTTGGAGATCCCTCCCACATGGAGTCCCCTGCGAGCCTTGTCATCATAAAGGTGAGCCATCTTCTCTTTTGTATTATCTGTATACTGTTTATATAGAACTAATTAAAATATACCATCCCCTATACTATTTGTGGAGTACCATCATTGGGAGTTATTTTCCCCACAGTTGTCAGTGTTGCTACCTGTGAGATAGGTTTGGTGGCAAGAAGCTTATAAAACAGACCAGCCCTGTAATAATTTCTTCCGTAATAACGTGATTGTTGGGGTGCACCTGTCTGTTGATGGTCTCTTTATAAGGATTAATGTGCATATGTGAAAAGAGTAGTTTGAGGTGTTAATACCTGACTTGTAGGGACAACCCTGAGGTGGGCGTTCTGTTTCTGAAGAGTGCTTATGAAAGGTTTGATACCAGCAACTGTTGGGGGAACTGCAGCTGGAGCTGGATTGGCCTGCCTTTGTCTGAAGCCTTCACTCAGATGGCAGCAGTTGCAGGGGTTAGAAGGAAGCAAATGGAGTGGAATAGCAGAACGCCGAGTTCTGGATGTTATTAAAAAATCATTATTCCTTGGGCTTACTTTCCCAAATACTGACAGAGTTTGTATTTCAGAAATGATGGTAAGAGTATTCCTATTAAAGAAACTTAGTGCAAATGTTAAATGGAAGTGGCATTGTCTTCAAACAGCCTTATTAAAGATTTTCATCACAGAAACAAATGATTCTGCTCTCCTTTGCAGGAGATTATAGCAGTTGCTGACTTTGGCTGAGTGATGTCAGGTTTTTGAGCCAGGCAGCTTTGCATGGCTTGGAATAAATAAGTAAAAAAAAAAAAAAGAAATGTTGTTATACTTCACTGTTTCTGAAATTCTTGTGACTACTGTGGTATCTGTGGGATTGTTTGTGGCCAAAAAGAAACTTGTGGTAAAGTGTTATTAATCACTTTTCAAAAGAAGCAACCTACAGTACTTTCTAGGACTTCAAATAGGTGGTGGTGTGTCTGGTTTGGGCTTTGTGTCGTTCTGAAGGAGCTGGAGCCAGGGAGTCTTAGCTGCTGGTACTCTCTGGTGTTAGCACTTCTGCAGGCTTTGACAAGCTACTTCAAACAGCTTATGAGATGAAAGTTATTCTGTGTAGGTGCTGAACTAGGTCAGGAATTTGTTCAAGCTGGAAACCAAACATTTGCATGAGCACAGAGCTGAGTGCAGCTGGGTGTGATGAGAACTAAGGCCCATGGTTTAACTAACATAAAGCTGTACGAGGTGCTAGGTGGGGGGGAGTACTGGGCCTTAGGTGCTCTGGGTCAATACTGATGTGATAAACAGTTGCTAAAAGTCCACTTTGGTTATTCTGATCTTTATGTGACTGTGCAGCAGATGAGGGGATTTCACTGTCAGGAAGAAACTCATCCATTTAATGGCATTGAGCTGCTGTCACTTCAGTCCCCTAAAGCAGCACGCTGCAATTGTGTGCCACTTCTGGATTGAGAGAAGGCCGTGTGGTTTGTAGGAGGTACAGGACAGTTGCCCTAGGTGCTGCTAGCTGTGATGTGAAGTTGAACTGCAAAGGGATAATTAGCTACTCAATTAAACAGTTACCTGGCTTGTCCCCTGCACCTGGTAGCTGTCCTAGCAAGTGCTGGGTATGAGCACTCATACCCAGCACATATATATAATATATATATAATCAAGCTTGAAGAATGACCAGTGAGTACTTTTTATTTCTATGGTGAGATCTAAATATGTATATAAACTTGCAGTACAGTTATTTGTTTTAGTTGGATGGGTTCTCAGTAGTAAATAAATGGTGGTCAATAGAGTTGAATTAGCTCTGTCCTGTGGTTCCTGTTCAGATAAGTCATGGGATTAGCTATTGTTTTTGTGGATTTTTTTGTTTGTTTGTTTCTCAGAAGAGAAACATTATTTAGCTTAGAATTTCCTTCGTTGCTGTTTCAAAGCCTTGGACATAAGATGACAGGATGATTTTTAGCCCTGGCATAGTGCTTGCTGAAAACAAGACATGCAAGTGGATGTTCTGTTTGTGTAAGAACAGGGAGAGTAACCATCTCACAGTTATGCCTCTGGGACTGTCATTATTTGTTGATCCAAAGATGAATTTCTGATGGAGTGAAATTGAGAGTGTCCCACGCTGGTGCTCAGAATACATGGTGTCTGCCATCGTGGTTGGGAAAGTCAAGTGTCAGCCTGCAGAGTTGGAAGAGCAGAGGAGAGAGCTGTGACAAAACAACTTCTGGTAATGATAGGAGACTGTACGACAGCAAAAACAGAACAGTGTTGAGCCAAGTATTGGAAACAGTAAACTGTGAATCTTCTTTCACACTTTTAACTCTGGAGTTTTCTAACATTGCATTCCCTCTACGAAAGTGGGTGGGAGAATTTTTCCCGGTATGGGATAAGTGGTGCACTGAGACAGGAGGAGGTTTGTGTATTGTGTGTTTTAGTGGTGTTTTTTAATAGTATTACAAACCTTTTTCCTTGATGCACTGGTCCTTTTTTACCTCTCCACAGCTTTTCTTTAGGAACACATGTCTTCTTCCTCGTATTTGTTTTCACATATCCAGGGTGTTGGTGATGACATCTTCTGCTATACGAAGGATGGCAATTCAGGAGTTAATCTAGGAAGATATTCTATGTAAAGCTACCACTGCATTGAATACACAAGTGTCTTGCTAGAATATCTCAGGAATCAAATTATATAGCATTTCTAGAGAGGGTGAACGTATCTCTGGAGCCTTGAACTATGTAGGCATTTTTAAATGCTCTTAAGTTCTCCTTTAGGTTGTGTATGGTAATGGGCAAGTTCTGTGTTGGTTCTTCTTGAATCTCAATGTCTCAACAAAGGAGGGCTCTTAAACAGGATCTGAAGGTCTGTGATTCAGTAGTTAACCTGGGAAAAACTTGGCAGGCTTGGTGGTGGTGGAGCACTGCATGATATTGTGCTCACTTTTTCTGCTTTAAACTTAGCCAGGGCAAGATCAAATAATAGCTGCAGAAGTGAAGATGTTCTTCCTCTGTGCCTGGCTAGCAGTGTAGTTATCTAAAAGCATGTCATCGTGGGTTCTTTTCAGCCCTAACATCTAGTTTATTACTGTGGCAGGTAACCATATGAAAGGCTTTTGGAGCAGACTGCTGGCTGGGCTGTTGCTGCAGTATGCTTTAGCTGGTATTGTGTGTCTTATACTTCAGATGAAGTGGAACTGGGACAACCAATATTTGCCTTAATCCTCGCTGTTTCAATACATGGGAATGAGTTAGACTTCAACTACTCTTCTGCTCAGTTTAGTTTAGACAGAAAAGTAAATATCTTCTATGAATTGCAGAATGTGAAAAAGCAGTGTCATAAATATCCCTTGTTAGAAAAATAATCAGAAACTGAGGAATTTAGAGTTCTCTATTTCCAGAATCCTGGGAAATAATCTTGTCTTTCATTAGCAGCCTAAATGTTTGGCTTTAGAATTAAAGGAAAAAAAAAAGCAACTGAAAATGTCAAGTCAGCTTATGAGATAATCCTAATTTTTTTCCTGGTATTCATATTTCCTCCCACTTAGGGCTATTTTAGGGCTCTCAGTTACTGGAATCTTTTCAAGTGTTCTTCATTTTTGACATCAGTTGAATTGTAGGGGCAGAGAAGTTGAATATCAGGCCTCAGAGTTACAGAAATGTAGGCCAGCACTGGCTGTGCTACTTGCATCCTCCTTTCTCGTGCCAGCTGCTGTGCTTCATACTTTGCTGAAACATTTTGCCTGATGTAAACTAATAACACAAATCAACTAAGAGCTATTGTTTCTTTAGGAGCAAGCCTCTGTGGTTCAGTAATCTTCCACCCTGCCCTTAAATCTGGTTTGTATCCAAATACACAACGGTTCAGAATGAGGCCTGAAATTGTTGTTTTCTGGTGGAAATAAATGTGGAAGCAGAAGTCTTGTATTTTAAGCTCTGAATGTGGGGAAAAATGGAAGGGAGAAGGGAAGCTTCTGAATCATTAGTTTGTGATTCCCACTTGGATAGTGGTTTGAAGGCCCACGTAGGGCCTGATTTATTCTGCTTTTGGGAATGGAGTGTTTCTGGACAAAATGTCTTCAATTTGAAACTTGCTGCTTACTATGACTGGCTGTCACTGTGTTCTGAGAACCAGTGACAGGTCTGTTTTCAGGCCACAAGTGGTTGCAGGAGCTGCATTCATTTAACTTCTCAAGAGGATAAGTTTATCAAATCACAGCCTGATCGGAATTTATTGATGAGCATTCTTAGTGTGTGGGTTCCAGCGTACAAAAGCATAACAAAATCCAGCTGACCGCTCCGAGAGGAAGCTGTGTTACTGTTGGTCCTTACAGCAGGTCTCAGTAACCATTATGTAGCACCTGCTTTGCAGTAAGTTACTTTTGTGACCTCTTTTTTTCCCAGTTAAAAAGAGTTCAGTCCCAGAGCTGTCCTCGGGAGGATTGCTGAGAAGACCTGTGTCAGAAGCACGGGGAAAACAACTGCTTACAGGAAACTTTCCAGCCTTTTCCTGAAGTTTGTTCCTATTCTGCTGTTAATTGGAAGAGTATTGTGTGTACTGATATGCAAATAAGAGGCGCAGAAAGGGTTTACATTTTCATATTGATGAGTGGGAAGACAGAGATTGGAAGCTTCTTGCGTATTGTATGCCTTCAAAAGACACAATTTCAGCTTTTATCACAGCATCTTATTATGGACTTCTGAGAATTATGTATGCGGAACCCTTTTCATTGATGTGAAAGTGTTTAATCTCTACTCTGAGGTCAGTACCATTTGTCAGATAAGTGTCTATAATTGAGTTCTTGTAGAGACATTTAAATAATGCCTTTTAAAATGTCGAAATTCAGTACTCGGTTGCTGTGTCACATTGTTCTCTCCTTCCAGCTTGTGTGGCTGCTGAGGGAGCACTGTGCAGTGGTGAGCAGCAGGGCTGTGATAACACAGCCTTGCAGGAGTGTCTTATCTGAAGGCTATTGTGGAAAAGGTATGCTGGTTGTCACAGGCAAGTATGTTTTACTTAGTGACTTGAGAGTTTACAGCAGGAAATGTATCTGTCGTACCTATGGTTTTGAGGCTTGGAATGTAACTGCTTCTGAACTTGCTCTGTAGCATCTCAGTAGTTCAGCTGTGTTTGTCTAATGCTGTAATTGAAAATAAAGATATTTGAGCAATTAAAGGCTTTTGCAAATCGGAGTAACGAGTTTTCTGGCATTTACTTGTGTTTCTGCTGCTAAATAGCTTAGTGTTTAAAAGATAAACGGAGCACCAAGTAGTCATCCCAAATAAGCCAAGACAGTACATCAGCAAAAGCTGACAAGGAATTAGGCAATTGATCTTTGGAGGAACAGAGGGAGTGACAGATCAGTTGCTTTTTGGATGGTGAGTGTATAGGAGGTGTTACCACTGTTTTCAGTTCAATGCAGTGGCAAACCATGATTTGTAACTAGTTTTGGCCAGAAATTCAGAGATTAGGAGAAGGTTGTGGTAGCCCACGAGGAGGCAATGCCACATGGGATGGAGGTGATGGAGCTGAAAGAAGCTGTATAGAAGAGAAGCAGCAGCATAGGCCAACAGGATGTGTTTTTTAAAGCCTGGGGCTTTAAGATTAAGGTGTCAGGTGGTGGTTGCCGTTGCAAAAATGAATTTATCTAAATGTTGTTGTCTCTCAATCGCTAGCTGGAGCATTTTATTAAATGACCTCTTTGAAGTTACAGTGTGGCCAGGCAGGTCACTTCTGAAAGAACCAAGAAAGGTGAAGATTCTGTGGATTCTTTCTTCCAGTGAGTTCTCACTCACCTCTGTCTCTGGTCTCCTGAGTATCTCCTGATGTGGATAGGCTCAAGCACGTGAGCCCATCTCTCACGTGTCAGCCGTTGCTCTTGATCTGCACTGCTGTACTGGTAGTACAGAAGAAATATAAATGATTCACATAGGGCGTGCACTTTGCTCTGAAGGTGGTTGTGTGCTATTGGTAGCATGAGCTTTAGTTTGTGAGCTTTGATTAGCTTTGGCCCAGAATGTCTCTTCAATTTTTTATATAGGAGAGACTTGCAAAATCACAGGGGTTGGAAGGGACCTCAGGAGGTCATTGAGTCCAGCCCCCCTGCTACAGCAGCTCCCTACAGGAGGTCACACAGGTCTTGAGTATCTCCATAGAAGGGGACTCCACCACCTCTCTGTGCAGCCTGTTGCAGTGCTCTGTTACCCTTACCATGAAGAAGTTCTGCGTGTTAGTTCAGAACTTCCTGTGTTTAAGTTTTAGGCCATCTCTCCTTGTTCTGTTGCTGTACACCACTGAGAAGGGCCTGACCCCATCCGTTTGCCTCTTTGTAAATTTAAGCCCCTACTGTCATACACATAACCCTCTTGTGAGGCTAGAAATGAAAACTTACATGCAGCAAAGAACTTGATGTTACAGCATCTTGTTCTTTATCCCTCAACTGTCATCTCTATAAGCTTGTAGAATTGTATGCAGTTTGTTATGCCACGTCCTCCACTTGAAGGACAGTGAATACTGAACAAGTGGGCTAATTAGCTGAGTAGTAAGCACAGCAACTGTGAGCTAATCTTTTTATATGGCAGAAGAAAATTACTTAAGACTGCTACTGAATTAAGCCTACGTGAAATCTCTGAAGGTTGGATTCTGTATCGTGAGCCTAACATTTAAGTCCTGTCTGAAATGGCAGCTTGCCATTATTTTCTACAGTGCATTCAAACAGTTTAAATTGGGTTAAGTACTTCTTTTACTCAAGAGTGGAGACCGTGTCTGAGCTGGATGTGGTGGGGAGGGAGGCGGCCTTTGTGTGAGGCAGTGTGGTATGGGGAGCTCAGCTGTAGCTTCCCTTACTAGAGCAAAGGTCCTGCTTTCCAGATTTTTCTTGGTAATAGGCGAATCAAGTGAACTCTTACAATAGTTGTGAGCTTTCCCATCTCTGGTATGCTACCGGAACAGTTGACTGGAAGAGGTGCTCCATCAAGGAACGACCCAACTTGAAAGGGACCTACAAGGATTGTCAGGTCTGTCTCCTGGCTCAGTGTATCGCCTCACTCTTTATCATTGTGGCCTTTGGGAGCAATGTTTTCAGCTGCTTCTACGTGCCGTTTGCTACTCTTCACAGTGTCTCCTGTAAGCACGAGCAGTGTTTTGTGCTTCAGTGGCACAAAACCCATCAATGAGGATGGCAGATTTGCTGGTTTGCTTCTGTGTTGACCAGAAACTTCGAGCCGAGCAGTGTGCCCTGATGGTGTGCAGATCTTGTAGAGTATATTTGTTATTCTAAGGACTGGAATATTTTCCGTGTGAAGTCTTAACTCTGAGTGATAATAAGTTTGAAAAGAAGTGATATTTGAGATCTTAAATGCAAAACCAGAACATGTAGTGTAAAGAAACAGTGCTTAGTATGTGAGCGGAGAACTCAGAACCGTGGGTAGAAATTGGGTTAGGACACACTCATCCATAAAATATTTCTAGGGGTACTTTGAGTTTGGATTTTTCTGATGTTGTTTTCTTTTTCTTCCTGTGGAACTGGGTGTGGCCAGCCAACAAAGAAGTGTGGTACTGACACATGGCTTGCTCATTAATGGTTTGCTGGGTGGGCCTTAGCAAAACGGCTTGGAATCAGCCAATGTTTCTTCTGTGGTTAAGAGGTATACGTTTATGTATTCGGTGTGGGACTATGAGGTGGAATTAGAAAATGCTGCTGAGAAGCATTTTAATCAGGAGTGTGAACAAGTTGAGTGTGGCACAGGAACTAGAGCAGAGTACAGGTTCAGTGGGAAGTAGATGAATTTTTCTGCTGCTTGCTTATTAACTGTAACACTCCTGCTGTCCCAAAATCCCATTTTCACAGGCTAAAATTTGGAAAAGCTCAGTTCTTTGATATAGTTTCAAGTAACAAGCTTCCCCTTTTAGGTATCACTGACATTCTGAGGCATGAGGCCTAGGTATGTCTTGCTGTGTTGTGCCCCAGGACTCACTGCACGTTGCAGCCTGGTTCTGCAGGTTTGCTCAGCTCTGCATTGGTCAGAGCTGTGGCAGAGGTGACCATCCTGCTGGGGGAGAACCAGGGTGTGTATGTGGGTGCTTTGTTATGACAAACCGAGCTCAGTTTAAATGCAGACTGAACCTGTAGGATGCTTCTTGGTGGGATTGCCATGGAATGGCAGAATGCCATGTGCATGTTTTTTCTATAGTTATACATAGCTGAACCCTTTCTGGAGGTCAGGAAGCAGCTCCAGGGTGGGAATTAGCCTTTCTGGACAACTGCTCAAGATTGGGGAGGCTGAATTTCCATTACAGCAATGAATGTTTCATTTCAGGAAGTCTGTAAGCTCAAATGTGATTGTTAAAGCTTTCATGAAAGTGTCATGCTTTCTACTTTTACAATTGTAATGTTGAAAATGCAGTGTCATCCTTTTCCTGGGATGGGTGGGGAGGAGTGAAAACGCAGCTGAGAATGCTTTTTTGGGAGTAGCTCTTTCTAAATGAGAAGAGAGTGCTGGTGGCTGGAAAGGCAATTGTCTAACTGCACTGCAAAGCTCCTGAGCTAATGCTGAGGATTAAATGCAGTGACGGATCCTCAGGTAATGGCTGTGCTCACTTCTATCAGGCTGCAAAAGAGATCCAAGGAGAGGAAGTTTCCTGAATTACTGTGCCTGCATTTACATCGGAGGATGTTCCAGTTCTACAGATCCACAAAGACCAGAGCATTTCCTTTCCCATGTCTCTGTTTCTGTTCAGGGCAGTGAGCTTCTAATGACTAAGTTGTATGGAGGTGAGCTCATGTGTTGTAGCCCTACTGAAATACGTGCATTTTTTCACTTTCTCATTTTAATGCTGTATAAACCAGTGTGTTATTGACCTGTGAAGGATCTCTTGGCTTCAGTTCTCACAGTCAGGTTGTCACAGCTACCTCTACAGATCTGAAGCAGGGTGACAATGGGCAGTGAGAGGGTAACCACAGGATGAAATGGTGTACAAAGCTGTTTTTGTGCTGTCTGCAATGAAAGGGTTAAGCTTAGTGAAGTTCAGTTGTATTCTTAGCTCTTACAGATTTTGTATGTGACCTTCTTTAAAACAGCTGTGCTTCTTTAGCCATATATAGAGATGTTGGGATATTTGTTTTATCTTAGAGAAACCATATTTACTTAATATATATAGAAACGAAATCATCGAAAGGAAATGTAAAAACAGTGTAGATCTTTGCTATTAAATGTGGTAAGTGCTCAAATCTGGATGCCAAGTATCTTTCAGAACACTTAAAACTGAACGTGGGTTAGGAACCATTTAAGTGTGAGTGCTTGAGACTTTGGCTGTGACACACAGAGCTGCACCCTCCTGTCTGCTCAGCATTTGAGAAGATTTACATTCTCTTTTAGGATTAGATGTATTGTGTATGTAGATGTACTTTTCAGAGCTTGTGTGTGTTTCCTGCCTGCAATTCCTTGTTCATAGCACCGAGGAGCAGCAGTGGAAGAGCAGTTTAAACATAGAGGTCTTAATCACATTTGTCCTGGATTCTTGTTTGCTCTTTGGCTCTGAGCTCTGCTCTGTTCTTAGTCACCATTTTCCCTTTCCTCGTTTTGGCTTCTTGCATGTGATTAAAAAAAAGACAGGCACAAATTAGTTGTGGCATCAGTAAGGAAGGCAGTGGGTAGAAGAAGTTAGTGACTTGTCCAGTCTACTGGAGATGGCCTGGGAGCTGAGGGATGCGTTACAGATGTTTACACGCTGTTTGAAGCACTTGCTGTAGGACATTCAGGCGTGTTGCTGACGTGGCTTCTTTCTTTTCAATCCTACTTCAGCAGCAGAACAAAGCATTTTTGGTTTGTATGCTGCAGATGTACCAGAGACGTGCTCTGTGCCTGCCTCCCTTCCTCCCAGCTGTCTCGTGCCTGATTTGTTGCTCAGAACTGGGGAGCAGTCAGCCTGCTCCAGTAGGTCTGTGCCCTGGGTGCATATCTCCCTTGCTCTGCAGTCATGATACAACATGGCATCATTTCTTCTTGCCTTTAGAGGATGAAGAAGATAAGTAAATCTTTAACTTACGTGGCATTCTCTTGTTGATCGCTTTATAGGGCCGCAGAGTATGTGGGTTCTCACGTGTGAAAATCAGTGTTTGCTTTCTCCTTTGGTGAGAGGGGAATCTGTGTGTGCTCAGTGGGAGCGTATGATTTCTTAACTCATTTCATCTGTGACCTCAGGAAATGTGACATTCTCCTTAGGAATGGTCACAGGAGCAATCTGCTCTTCCAGGAGAGAGGATGCCCTGTGGGGATGCTTCCTATTTCTGTTCCTTTTCATGCATCTCGCCAAGGCTCTCTAGGTGCTGTCTGCTATTTCTTCACAGTTGCTTGTCCCTTATATCTGTTCTTTTGTGCATGTTTTCCTCATTCCTTTTTCTGTCCTCATCTGAGGTTTGTACCATTTGTGTCCTGTGATGCCAATGGTGCTGTGTTTTAACCATCCTAGTCGAGGACTCTCTTTTCTTGGCTGAAAAGAGGCTTTGGTGCACTTCATACAGAGTACACCCAAACTTTCATTTCTGATGCGTGTTTATCTGTTATTAGAGAACTTTAAGAACAGATGGGAAAATCTAAGCTCCCCAGGCAGTCTATTCCCTGATCTGCCCTGTTCTTGCTGTTAAAAACAACTGTCTAGTGTCAGTTCTGTTGGTCTTTTAGAAGGAAAGTAGTAGCAGATCAGTGTGTGGCTATCTTTGTGTTCTGCACAACCAAGGGTAGCTAAAAGAAATAGATTTACTTGAAATCATATTTTAAAACTTTTTTATGTTAAAATAATTGATGCCAACAGCACACACAAAGAAAACGACAGCAGAAGAATGTGGAAACGGAGTCATTTTTCTCTCAAGTTGAGTCCTTATCTGAAATGGAGCAGAATCAGTTGTCTGTTCTGTGTGAGAATCACTTATTCTTCCCACACTTCATTTCCTCTGACCTTTGTCCCTGTGCCGTATCAGTGCATGTAAAACATCCAGTTCCATGCTGTTGCTGTTGCTCCTGGGGTCAGAGTAGATGCTTTTGTGTTGGGTCACAGAGCCTGTGGTGAGTCACTCTTTTAAGTATATACTCAATCTCTTATTCGGTATATTCTCACATCTGAAGTATCCAACCCCATATTGTGTGAAATGGTCAGTAATGACTTGTTGTGAGACATTGTAATCTGTGTTCCTCTGTTGCAGCAGCTGCTTTCCACTCTTGGAGTGTAAGAGGGCTAGGAATATTTGCTGTAATTTCCTGACAACTTTTGCAGTGAGAAAGGCTTTGAGAGAGAGCCAGAGTGGTAAAATTGCTCTTTAAACAACTTCTCGATCTCAGCAGGTATAGCTGCTCTTGAACATTTTTGTTTTCCATTTTTTAACTTCATTCAGTCACAGCCACCGCTCTCTGGCAGTCAGAGTTATTTCTCATTTCATAACACTTATCAGATATTTTAAATTGTCATATTCAAGCATCAGGTTATGTTGTTTCTTGCTCCACTTGTGTGGTGCTGGTAAATGCAGAGAGCTGAGCAGACATGATGAAAAATTGGAGTCCATTTGTTTACTTTTTCTCAATAAACGGCTTTGCTTGTGGCACTTTTCACATCCCCACTTAGCAGAGATGGAGTCCTGCTGATGTAAATGGCCAGAGGAATTAAGTGTAAATTTTGAAGAGAAGTAACCATTTCCTCACTGAATGGGAAAACAACTGAGCCTTGTGTTGGCAGTTAACACTTATTCTGTGTCTGTTACATCACTGTTTTTTTTTTCTATGGGGCATCTGTTTTGCCTTGTTAATGTGAAAGTAGGTATTCACAGACATCACATCAAGTGGAATATAACATCATCAGACCCTGGAGAAACTCCCAGAGAAAGGAAGGCCTGGACTAAGTTGCCCACAGGAGTGGTGGGGGCTCAGCAGATGCTCTCGCAGATGAACTGGGAAACCTGGAGCATCCTTGGTGCTGCAGGACTGGTCTTGCCTGGGGAGGTTGTTAATGACTTCAAAAAAAAAAAAGTCAAGTTTGATTCTGGAATTGTTATATTGTCGAGGCAAACCTTCAGTCATGAGTTTGAAGGGAGAGAACTAAGCAGAGATCTGTGTTGCTTTGCTTCTGTTTGTGGAGTCACACGATGGATTTGTGCTGCGAATAGAAAACAGGATTTCATGTGGCAGGATTCCTTCCCTGTGCCATGTCTTTGTGCTTCGTTGTAAAGAAGTGGAGAATATAGAACCAAACACTTCTGCTTTTATAAAATATATTTTTGCAGCTGTTTGGCAGCTGATACCAAGGTTTTAGTATTAATGGCTCTGTTAGTGTTTGCCACAAAGCTCCACATAAACGAAGTGTAAAACTAAGCTTTGTGTCTTGCCCTTGTTTCCTCAAACTGCTTGGAGATGGAGTGGAGCTCCAGATTTTTTTTCTGTTAATCTTTATTTTGATTGCAGTGTTTTTTGTCCTTTTCTATGCACAAGAAGGGAAAATAAACACAGTGGGCTCTTCTCGGGGGGGATGTGCTTTCTGTTCTGACACACAAGCTTTTATCCCATTTGCTCCGGCTTGCAGTTTTCCTGAAGCTGAAGACTTTTTCCTAATGAGTAATGTAGGGGAAATGTCAAATATGAGTTTTGCAGTCAGGTAGGTTGGATGCTACGCTCCTGCTCCAGTTTGACAGCACAAAATGCTTCTGAACTCCGTCTGACACATCCCATAGTGCTGTGGTTTTCACTGAAGCGGCACTTGCTTCTGTTTTCTTTCTGATTTTCTTGCTATGTGTGGACAGACAGGGGAAGTGACAGTCCTAGAGGTCTTTCTCTCAATAAAGCATCTGGGTTTAAATGAATTATGTTACAAAGGGCTTGTCTTGCGATGCTTAGGTAAGGAGTACTGCAGTGGTTCTGTGATGTGGCAGACACAGCTTTTTACCTGCTGTCCTATGAAGGTGGAGCTCCTTGTTCTGGCAGAGGATGAGACACTTGAGGCACAGGAAGTAGGAGAGGAGAAGCATCCACTCAGAGGTAATGCCTCGAACACCAGAGCTGGCAATGAGGCCATCAGCTTATGCAATGAGATAACCTGGTTTTCTAAAGGGAAACTTGCTTGTGACAGATGCCACCACTTAGGATGTGTGCAGAAGGCACTTAAAGACATGGTTATCCTTAGGATTTAGGTTTGGCTTCACCCCTGTGTTTAGGTCTGCTACCCTCCAGTAGCACTGATAACTGTGCAGCCATAGTAGTGATGTTCCTGGCGAGTCCCTTTCCAGTCCTGCCCATAGCTTTGTTCTCACTGGTGATTTAACTACTTTCTTTCAACTTTTCTTTTCTACTCTACACGTGCATCTAGAGATTAGATCACATGGGAGCTTTCAGTCCACTCAAACTGCAGCTCAGCCAGTTACTTCGTATTTTCATGCTAGATGGAAGAACAATGCAGTTACATAGCATAGCCTACAAAAGCAGACATGAGAGGAGATTAAGAACTTATTTAAGCTATTTGATTCCCTACTGTGTATGTTAGCACTTCAGTTCTCATGCCGTGTAAGTTTTTTCCTTTCCCTGGTGATATTCATCAAATCACGTTTGTACACTGGGTAGAGTTGAGTAGGAAGTGAAGAGTCCACCTAGAAAACTTAAATTGAGTTAGAGTGCTGTTGTGGCACCGTGAAGACTTGTTTTCTCTGGAAAGTGAAGGGAGATATGGAGAAAAGATGTATGTATAAGTGAGTACGTGCTGGACTGGAGCCGGCACGCCTGGTGCTGGAGCAGTGCGAGCTCAGAGCTGCTCTGGTTGGAAGTCATTCCTTTTGCTTAGGGATGGTGCTTGCTTGTGTTGGATTGCTTGTAGAGGTTTGGAGCTTGCCATCAGTTTCACGCTTTTATTTCTGCTTTTGGGTACATGTGTACTATTGTCTTTATAATAAACTACATTTGTTATCCATTAAGAGAACGCATATTGTTTCTTGTGCCTTGAATTTGGTCAGATGCGTCTCCTTAAGTGCTATGGAGCTTTAATTGACAAAGCTACGCAGTGTTCTGAACGAACCTGGCTGGGGCTTCCCACCCATCCTTCTCAAGTCCTGTGAATTCTGTGGAGGCCCAGGTTTGAGAAGCAGCAGTACCTTTCTTCCCCTGCTGCTGCTCTTCTCACACTTCTGCTTTCTCCATTCTGTTACATCCCTGAGATGAATGTACAGCTTTACACTGGGATAGACTAGAATTGTAAACGTTCATATCTAAAGCATGTGGGTCAAAAAAAAAAAAAAGGAATGAAGTGTGTTCTCCTAGTTTCCTGTGTTTGTGTTGTGTTTTACATGTAGTTAAGGTTGATGTCTGGCTAGTAAGCAAACCTAACTTTGCTGCTGCTGCCTAGCTCCAGGTGTGAGCATGCACATGGGGACCTGGTGACAAGGTCACAGTGGGCATCAGGAGCTGAGCTTGTGCTGATGAATGGTTCAGATGCGGAGCTGCTGGGTTCTGCTCAGGACAGCGTGGGAGCACAGGGTGCCACTAGGTTAAGGTGAGGAGGGGCCCTTGCCTGCTGAGAGGGCTGCTGGAGGTGCCTGGACTACTAAGAAAGCTATTTTATTTTCTACAGATAGGCATAATACTGTTCCTAAATAGCGAGGTTGTAGTCTAATTACTTAAGCTTCCTTTTTTAATCTTTTTTTTTCCCCCCAGAGATTAATTTCAGGCCTGTGAAAACTAGAGACTGTGTGACCTAAAGCTAAACTTGATTACTCTCACGCAAGCATCTTCAAAGAGCTGATCTCTCCCTGCCTTTCCTGGAAGTACAGTATTTGAGAGCTTTCAGTCTTTCTTGCTTTTTTATGATGGAGCTGCCAGGAGTTGAAAGTGAGTGTAATGTGGGCTTCCACTTTAGGGAACTGCAGATGTATCTTAGTAGGGACATCTGGGGGTTATTTTAGTTCAGCCTCCCACTTAAAGCAGGACTATTGCCAATAGTACTTTGGGTCAGCTTTGTGTAACAGAGCATTTCAGCTTTGCAGTCATACACTCTACCACCAGCTCTCTGCTAGCGGAGGCTTTTCTTTTCCCTAGTGTCCAATCTGAAATTGCATTGCTACTGCCTGTGCTGCTGCTTCTTTATCCTCTTGGCTACTTCCAGCAGCTGTGAGCACCTATTAGATCTGCCCTGAGTCTCCTCTGCCTCTAGTGCAACAGTTTTCTGTAACATGCCCTTGTCAGGTTGGGTGCTCTAGGCCCTTCACCTTCCTCTTCCTGGCCCTTTGCTGGAGAGCCTCCAGCTCCAGCTTTAACACATCTCCTTTGACCTGAGGTCACTTTTCTTTCTTGCACTTTCCTTCTTTGTGTATTGGAAGTGATAGTTTTGTCTGGAAAGTTACATGTGCTTTCTGGTAGAGAAGCAAGTTTTGCCATAGTGCTTGTTTTACAGACTGTCGATTGATCCTCCTGCTGTAAACATTAACTGAGCATTTGCTTAAGTGAACAAATTGGAGACATACCACAGGTTCATTTATCAGCTAATGTCTGTAGTAGCAATGATGATGTAGAGCTGTTGCTAAGAAAGTAGATATTCCTATGTTTTCATTGAGGCATGAAATGAATAGAGCAGAGTTCACACTCGTAAATCGGAATGTCAGATTTATTATTGGTGAAGGAAATCATCTACCCAGCAATTCAAACGGTCTGATAGTGGTCCTGAAATTGCCTGTTTTGTTGGTACTCAAAGCCAATATTACACTCCCACTTTAGTGTATCATATCACATTTTGGGGTATTTTTATTATTTCTAAGCTGTCACTGGGGATGAGATGAGCCTAAAAAGTACGTCTTGATCCTAGAAGCAAGGCAAGCACCATATCTCTTGCAGGAAGGAGGATGGTAGGGCTCCAGCTGAGGTTCAGTAGGAGTTAAGAGATACTGTAGTTGGGCAGGAGGTGGGCTTGCACTGTCAGCCATGCAAGGAGGTGATGGGCTGTGATACCAGCTTCATCTTGGCAGGTTACCAAGTAGGCTTGGCTGTGTCCCCGGCATCCACACAGTAATGCTGTATCCACGTTGCTGTAATCGCAGAACTAATCCCTGGCGTTCCTTAGCGTTCCGCTGAGCTGAGCTGTTCTTTGCTGTTCTGGGGCAGGGCTGGCCATTAGCTCCTGAGGACAGCATTTTGAGCTCTGGACCAGTTTTAACCAAATAGAGCAGAAGAGTAAATACTTATATCTGAAGTCCTTTGGGTAGGAGTGCAGTGCTCAGCTGTTTGGGTGGCCTGCTTGTTAGCACAGACTGTGCTCTTAGTGAGCTGTAGTGCTTCAGTTACAGAGACTGGGACTTTTGGTTTTGGATTGTGTTGCTTTCCACTCAGCACTGAAGCATATGAATCCAGGAGAAAGCGGTGCAAGATTATAACTTACACTCATGCTTTAAAGCTTGAAGAGATGAACTTACCAGCTGGAAGTGACAGCAATACTCAGATTGAGTATCTGTTATCAAAGGTGGTCTTCAGGGGAGGCAAAGTAATAGAGCTTTCTTTTGAGATCAGCATAAAAGTGTCATTTTCTGTCAAGCAGTCCACCTTGAACAGGAAAGTGGACTGAAAGTGGGATCTGTGTGCTGAGTATGATTTCCAGTGACTGTGTGGCACTGATACAGGGCTGACTTAACCCCAAGCTCTGATGCATCACTTAGGATCTTTTTTCTATCTTTAAACATGGCTGCTTATAGGGTCTGTCCTGAGACCAGCTGGCTCTGAGTGGCCATTTGGTTTATGGGGTAACCAATCTTTGGTACACTGTCACATTTAAAGAGAAGTGCTGCTGAAGGGAAACCTAAAGATAATTAACTTTATTTGTTTTTTTTTGATTTTTTTTTTTTGTTCGTTTACAGAGGTATGGAGAACTTGGTGGCTGGCTCCACCCTTCCTCCACTTTTTGCAGATGAAGATGGATCTAAGGAAGGTAGTGATATTACTGTGACTGGGTAAGTCACCGCTTTCTTAACCTTTCTTGGAAAGTTTATATGCTGAGATTTTGGTTTTGGAGTGAATTATACAGCATGTTGGAGATGGGCTGTATCTAATGACTATAGTGATGCCTGCTGAAGAAATGATTTGTTAATGATAAACAATTTGATCTGTGTCAGTCGCTGAGAAACTGATGTTTTTCATCTTTGTCAGACTAACACTGCTTTTACAGTCTGAAACAGCAGCTTCTGAAACAACAGAAAATAAGAAAATCACATTATTTAAAGCAGTGGTCTTTTAGGATTGTAGAATCATAGAATCATTAAGGTTGGGGAAGATCTGAGACCATCTTGTCTAACAGTCAGCACGTCCCCACCGTGCACATGTCCCTCCGTGCCACATCTACCAGGTGCAGTGACTGTAAGGCACCGAGCAGTAACATTCAGACTTTGTAGATGGATAAAGCCCTGTAAAAATGGATATGGAGACATCTGCTTCCAATTTGGATGTACTTGTCTGGGACTTCAGACTTGCTGGTCCCAAAGGGAAGCACATGTTCTAAGTAGGTTTGTACTTGAGGTGTTAGTGTTGTGAATGAGCCTTCAGCAACCTTCACTGCAGTGGCTACGTCCCATTGAAGTCTGTCTTGTACATATGGTTTAGAAAGCTTCCCTAGTAAGGAGTAACAGCTGGAAAAACTGAAATGTTTTTCAAACCTTGCCAGTGATTCTGAGAAACTGTATCATTCCATTTTCTTTCTGATACATACGGGGCATCGTTATAGGAGCATGGATGTTTTTTCCCTTCTTGCCTCTCTGTTTGTTACTAATATGAACTCAATCTGTTATCTGAAAGTCAAGCATGGATCTCTAGCCCTTGTTTCTTCACTGGTAATTGAGCTTTCATTGCTGATAAGAATGAGTAATGAAAATATGCTGTTTAAAGGCAGATTTTCCTGTAGGCATTCAGTTAACAACTCTTCAAATATCTTTGTTTTCAAGAGATGTATTCTGCATTAGCTGGAACCCACTTTTTAATATTTAATATGCTTGATGTGTATTTAATTGGCTGTAGAGCTGGGTAAATGGCCAAAGTAGACTTGTAGCATGTACTATTGTAGTGAATTTTGTGAATGTAACAGCACAAGGCAGGGGTAACATGTAGCCTGGATTAATAAGGAATTAGAATCTGAGAGGAGTCCCAGAATTGTACACTCATTTGCCCACTGAGCACAGTGAGAATATCTCAGTGTTATTCCCAAAGTACGTACTCATCCTTGCATACCCACCTTCAGAACCTGGCATTTGTTCTGGCTCCTGTACAGCTTGCCCTTTCTTAAAAATGGTTGATAGCTACAGCTCTTGCAGTAAAATGAAGTACTGCCCATCCAGAAGCCTCTTGGGACCGAGGTTTGTTTGTGCTTTAAATGCTCACACGCATCAACAGGAGATTATGCTGAATGAAATTTAATCCAAAATGATACACAACCGCGATCTTTTAAGTGTAGCTGTGGAGACATACATTAAATGTAACCAGAAAGGTGTGTATTAGAGAAGATTAGACTTTTTATTTCAAATTTCTGGCTGTTTTTTGTGTAGATTCATGCTTTTTGATTCAAACATTGATTTGCTTGACAGCTTGTGTAATCAAAAGCTTCACAGAAAATGAGACAAAATAACACTTCAAAAATCAAGCTGGCTTTCATAGTAACTGTGGTAGCAGTTGTTTGGATGGAACAACCAGTTCTTCAAAAGTGACTTTTTTCAAATCTCTTTCATGGTAGTGTCAGAACTGAATATATTTGCAATGTTTTTTGAATGTTTTAGAAGATTAGGGAGGATGTGATTTAGCAGTATGATGATTATTTTTTCTTTTGCTATTATGTGGTTTTTCAGATTAGCTCATTCTGAGAGTTCGTTCGCTGGTGGAACTTCGCAGCCTGTGAATAACCCGGATTTGGTGGAGGATTTGTCACAGGTTCAGCAGCTGCAAAATGAGCCCACTAACACTGTTGAAAGCACTGAGCAGAAGCCTGAGGAGGAGGTGAGGTGAAATAATAGTGACTCGGAGTTCTGTCATTAGTTTGTCTCACCTAATCAGATTATTTTTTGATAGGATTGCAAATTGTCATCCATTTTTCATCTTGTTTTCATCTCGTGGTTCTCCTTAGTTATTTCCCCGTTGCATAATGGCACGCAGACATTGAAAACTGACAGTCGTACTGCACAGAGAGCATTTCAAGTGTCTGTCTTAGCTAGTGTGGGCCCCAGAACTGGCTCTACCTCTGCTGTTTCTGAAGGCTGTACGTTCCACTGCCACAATTTATTTCCTCTGTTGTGAGGCAGGAAAGTGAGGCTGCTACGCTCATCTGGGAGTAACTGATGTCTTGGAAAGCATTGTGCTTACTTCTTGAGGCTGCAGTGTGTGTACTGTCCCACACTGATACTAGATGACTAAATCAAGGAACTGAAAGCTGACACGAAAGTGGTTTTGATATTTTGATAGATGTGTTTGATATTTCTCCTTGTAGTCTGTCCTCAGCTGTGAGGTCCTCCTTGTTTAAGGAAGTACTAAAATTCCAGAAAGGGAACTAAAACTGACATGACAGCAGGAACATGTTGATTTGGGGAGAGATTACAAGGATTGAAATAGTTGTTTGTACACGCTGTAAGAAAATAGTGCTGTCCAGAGATCACTATACTGGTGGTATGAAGCCAGGAGGATGAGTGATAGTTTTGTGATTCTTTTGAACTATGCACCACAGGAAAATCTTAGTGTTCCATCCTTTGGGTTTGTTCATCTGTATGTTGGAGATGGTTACTGGAGAAGAAAGCCTAGGGAGTAGGCTAGAATGCAAAAGCCTACGTACTGATCTGTCATCAACATTTTGGGCACACAGTGCATGAAGGCAAAAGATTGGGGAGGTGCAAAACAGCTGTGTAGCTAATAATTATTAGCTAATGCAGAGACTCTGCTAATGTGATGCAGAGGCAAGTGATTTGGGACAGCCAGGGGGAAGGAACTGTGAGCTAGAATAAAAAAATAAAGATAAAATACTTGCAGTTGCATCAGAGAGAATGATGGTTTCATGAGTTATTGCTTTTTTTTAGTTTTATAGTCAAAAATTGATGCAATTATTACTGTGTTGTCCCACTGGACTATGAGTGATGCACCGCTTCTTACAGTCAGACTTCTTGTCTGGCTTTGCTTAGAGGAAAGTCAGAATTGCTTTAAGGTAAAGCTTGAAACTTCCTGAAGAACATCCATGGCAAGGATGTATTGCAGCAATATACTCCTGATGAAAATGTTTGAGAAATGAGTATTCATTCCTTTCTGTGGTGGTAATTTTTTTCTTTCAATCTGAATTTTCTCTCATTTCCATTTGCAGCAGCAAAGAACTAAACGAGGAGGCTGGGCCAAAGGGAGAAAGAGGAAGAAACCCCTTAGGGACAGCAATGCCCCCAAGTCCCCCCTCACAGGGTACGTGCGATTCATGAATGAGCGTAGGGAGCAGCTTCGAGCGAAGAGACCCGAAGTCCCTTTCCCAGAGATCACCAGGATGCTGGGCAATGAGTGGAGCAAACTTCCTCCCGAGGAGAAACGGGTACCATTGCACTCCCTTTTCCTTGTTGGAATGTGATTGTTGTTAATGAAAATATCCTTGTTTAGTGTGGAGGTTAACGTGGGTTTTTGATTAGGCTTGAGTTTAGGAATATTCTTCAACATAAGGGCTGCAGGTCCTCCAGACTACACATAATGAGCCCTGGTTAGGCCATAATATCTCATCCAAGCATGGCGTGAGGAGAGTTCAGTCCTCTACATAATGTAAGAATATATTCAGAACAGTGGCAGGTGCTGTACTGAGACATTCCATGATGCAGTTCATCTAAATAAACTTGTGTTGTACCTAACTCAGATACATCTGAGGCCTGCCAGCTTCCAAAGCCATCAGAAAGATGGGGCCAACATTTATTGCCTGTGACTGAGGAGAATTTGACAGGATTTCAGAACTGCTGGAAGGATTTTGCAGTTCTGTTTATCTTAAAAACTTGTCAACGTGCGTGGGTTGCTCTGAAAGTAATGGCTTCTATTTATTTCATTGGAAACTACAACAGATACAAAGAACACAATAACAGTATTTGATAGAGCAAGTTGTCATCTACAAAGCAGTCTTTTTCAGCATAGCCACAACCACTGGCTCTGCATTTTCACCAGTGATGAGCAAGAGCCTTCATGCTGAGCCAGTGGAGGTGACCCACTGCTTCAAAGCTATTGTGACAGTGTTGCTGCTGAAACAAAACACACCACCCACTGCATCACTCTCCTTACATCCACTGTTTGGTAGTCTTCATCGTTCAGCAAGCACTGATGAATGTCAGTGGGTGCCATTTTTTCCACATGGAGTTCAATTCTATACCTTTGCTTTGTCTGCACTGTCATGTCAGAGGCTGTTTTGTCAGGCTGCTCCTCTGCTGCCATCTGTTGCATTGAAACAAAACAGAATAAACTATTGGTTGGAATGTTCAACTTCTTCTACCATACCACATCATCTGCCTCTGACATTGTGGGCCAACATAGTAAAACAGGAGGTGTTATTTTTGGAGCAGCCCTTTTATATAAACACTTGGAGTCTTGGACTAAGACCATCAGACCTGAAAGGACAGGTTACTAGAGGAGCTAGTTAAAATGAGTAAACCTTTGGACAGTATTTTATGCTTGCCCTGGAAAAAAGATGAAGTCAGTATGATGGGATGTTAGGAGCTACGTATTCTAGTTTCTATATGTATTACCTTAGGGAAAGTGTTTTTTTCCACCCTTCAGTCAGGTTGTGGTGGTCTTCTGCACTGTTTCATATGTGAATGAAGACCAGGTCAGTGCTGGGGCCGTACTTCTTCCTGGAGTGGTCTCAGCTTTTGCTAATGGATGTTTTACCATCTACAATTGGTTTCTATTTGGAGATTGCAACAAAATGGTAGGCAGCATGATGTTGCACTGGGATTGATGATATGAATTTACCAGGACATTTCAACTTCCAAGAGTACTATTAGGACAAAATCAAACTTAAAGCATTGGTGATGACTGGATGAAATAGGATGGTGTGAAAACAAGAGCACTTGTCACTTTCTACTAAGCTTGTAGGAAAGAGATTGTGTACACATCAACGAACAATATATCCATATGTTGTTTTAACTGTAATGGAAAATGTGTGTCAAGGTAAACCATTTGATTTGGTAACAGGCCTGCATGACAACTATGTTGCTGACTGCTGAGAGAGGAGAAAGGATTATATACGTTGTGCTCTTCTACTTTTCACCCTTATATTCTTCCAGCATCAGAGACAGTTTTTTAACCCAGGGAAAACGATGTAGAGGTCAGTTCTGTGTGCAGCTTTTTGAATCCCTAACTAATGGTAGTGCTGAGCACTTCCTTTCCTTCCATTTTTCCTGCCCTTTTATTTTTTTTAATTAAAACAGCAAAGGCCATTGCTGCTTCAGAAACCCTGAACTCCTCTTGAAGCTGAGCAACCCTTGTATTTATTGTCTTATATGGGGAAGTATGTTGTGTGGTATATGGACCTGTACTAGGAAACTATGACACCTACTTACAGGTAGTGTAGCAGAATGTGCTGCTTCAAAATGCAAGAGGAGAAATTTAACTCAATTACTGTGCTCTTTCAGCAGCCATGTTGCTGGAGATGGAAAGAGGGAATTAATGTCATATGGAAGAATCCAATGGTCAAAACCAATGCAAACCCAGCGTCTGCATCCTAATCCAGGACATAAAGTGTCTCCTCAGCAGGGCCAATATTCCAAAAGCATGGAATATATCATTGTTAGGTAAATTGCCACGATGATTTCATGGAAATGCAAGTCATACTGAGTCTGACTGATTCAGTGCTTCTGTTGAATTTTAAACTCCTGAAGAGGGGAGGAATTGGGAAGCAGCAGTTTCTAGGAACAATCCCACTAAATAAGAATTGTGACTACTCCTTAAATGATATTCTGCTCATTTATTCCCCTGAACAATTCTGCTTCCGTTATGCAGATGTGTGAAACATCTGCAAGCCAGAAAAGAATTAATTTTCTTAGCCTAAATACAGGTGGCTTAAAGTGATAAATCCTTGCAGGCTGGTGCTTTGCTGATAACCACATTGTTTTATTTGCTTCTCAGATGAGGGGTGAGGTGTGAGGTTGTAGAATGGAAATGCTTTTGTCTGCTGAGAGCATGAAAACAAGTGTACTGGAACCTCAGTGTTACACTTCTGAACCTTAAATCATGATCTGTTAATAATGCGTTCTTATTTGGTGTTTAATCCTGGCCACAGATAGGCAGTTCTTAAGCTTGTATTTTATAATGTGTAGGTGTGTAATTCTGTTGAACTGAGTGGCCTAGCAGCTGGTCATCTCAACAAAACAGCACAAAAAAGGAGATGGTGGAGTGCAGTAATTGTATCCAGAAACGTTAACCCTTTGCATCTCACACATTCTCATTGTTTCTTCACTCCTTTCCTGTTTGAATCGGTGAGATGGATCAACGCTTCCTCTGACAAGCTGTTTTTCTTCCCTTCCTCCAGAAGGGGAGGAAACTCCCTGAACCTCTTGGACTTTTTTGTTTCAGCGATACCTTGACGAAGCAGATAGAGATAAGGAGCGTTATATGCGGGAACTGGAACAGTATCAGAAGACTGAAGCCTACAAAGTCTTTAGCAGAAAAGCACAGGACAGACAAAAAGGCAAATCACACCGACAAGGTATTGACTGAGACAGAAATGTATGCCTAGCTAGAAGAGAAGAATCCCAGCTAGGCACTTAGTGAAAAGCTTTAAGCAAATGTCTGGCTGATAGTGTTCTTTCTATGGCGTTGGTCTCAACTGTGTCTGAAGTGATGAGATTCATAGATTGATCTGTATCTAGATTTTATGGGAGGGCGTGCATTAAAAGCATCCACGTTTAGACACAGGTTCTGTGTGACTTGTTAGGAAAGTTGCACAAGTTTCCTCTCTCTCTGTTGTGTAACTGCTCTAATTTTTGGTAAATTACTCAAATCTTATGTATTCTCAAGGCTTGCTTTTTTTCTTTTTCAGATGGAGCAAGGCAGGCAGTCCATGATCACGAGGTAAACTCTTCATTCTGCACATTAATATCTGCTGTGCTACAGGCTGAACATGCAAAATTGTTACTGTGGAATTTTTCAAAGCAGAAAAAGCTGTAGCTTCCCCTGTATTTTCTTAAAACTCCCAGGTAAAATGTACACATAGCTTGAGACCTAGATAAACCTTCCAGCTTTACCCCTGTAGGGGTACTGATTTTTTTCTGTAGCAGCATGAATGCTGTAGCTTCCTTGAGAGGAAAATAATGTAGCCAAATAATTGGGAGATCTCTCGCAAAACTCCTGCCCACCCCCTCTCCCCCTCCCACACATGTTTTGCATATGTAAATACTGGAAGAGAATAATGAATGTCTGGAGATAAGGTGCCTATGCATGCTGGGAACTATCACAAACCTCCTGCATCTTGGCTGACTATTGTCTCTCTCCTGCAATACTTCAGCTTTCTCTCTCCAGTTGTATTTCTAGGGCAACAGAACTGTGGTATTCAGTAAATGCAAACAAAAACAATGAAAAATCCTGTTTATGCACAGCTTCATTTCACCGAAGCAGTAGGCTGTTCTGAAAGATCTGTTTTCCTTTGAGGGTTATTTTTTTTTGCCTTGAGAAAGCAATCAAGTTGCTTTTTGATACGTTCATTACAGTAGTTGACAAGGATGTGTGCACTGCTGAGAGGCAACTACTGGTCTCATCTACTTTAAGGAAAACAAGTTTCATCTCCAGGAAAATGCTTTGGTAGCATGTTTTTGGTGTCATTTATTAACCCTTAAAGGCAGTGCTCACATTCATATCTAGAAGTGCACAGTCCCAGTGTTTTCTGATATGCTTTTTTTGCATCTTTTCTGCAAGAATTTAAATAGCACAATCCTCCATGTGCAAGGAATGAGTCAAAAAGATTTAGATTGTTTTTAGAAGTATATTTCAGTATATTCAGATCATTACTGGAAGCAAGGCTAAAGCTTCTTGTCTTGCTACTTATCTGCATTGACTATTATTTTTGTGTCTGTGATCAGTTGAAATTATGTCGTAAGACATTATAGGAACCTTAAAGTTGTGGAAACCTTTCTTTTTCCCTTTACTCCACTCAGATGATCATGGTTTAGTTTCTGGAAATCTGTCGAACTCATTGTAAATATTATATGTTGAGGTGACCTCCAAAAAGAATTACAGTGAATTCAAATACACAATATTAATTACAATAAGAGCAACAAGAAGGCTTGGGAACCTACTTCTGAAATGCAGATGTAACCATGAAATGCACGGAGAAACCTTCTCAGAATGCTCACTTGTTGCTTTGGGATAGAAAATTCATCTTCCTTCAAATCCTAGGTTCATAAACATGGTATTTAGCAATACATAATGCAACTATTAACTATGCTCATCAGCGAGAGAACCGTTGTATTGTTCTCCATTGTTATGCTGTTGCTGCTTTTCTCAGGCTGTTTGCCTTGGGCTGTGTAGGTCTGACTTCATACAGTCAGTTAGAGAATGTCTCAGTAGCAAGATCTCAAAAATTTCTTCTTACTTCAGGTCCATTAGACCAGATTGGAGCTATAGACTTTGAAGATAGGCAGGTGACTGTCAGAATACGGGCACACATTCAAAAAACATTACTCTGTTGAGAACATTTATTATGTAGTAGCATATCTATGATATCTGTACCTTGCTTTGCACCTGACTGTATAAGGAGGATGAGTTTAAACCTCCTCAAATCTCAGCTTTCTCTTTACTGTACTTCACTCTTTCTCTAAAACCTTTGTCTGATTTGTTGAAGATCAACCTCAGTTTTAATAACTAGGTGGGAGTGGTGTTACCAGTTGATTCTCTTCTTTAAGAGAAAAGATAGAACCAATTTTGCTTCTCTTGTTAATGTGGGGAGTGGTAAAATGATATGTGGCCTGAACAGGTTGTATCATTTGAGTAATCAGAACTTTGATTCTAATCTTGAGTGAACCTCAGAGAGGCTTAAGTGTTTCAGAGCACTCAAGAGGATCTTCTACGCGTTGTGTAATATGTTCTGTAATGGAAAAACACTGATGACTTTCATTTTTGCTCTTTTGTTCAGTAGAAATTTTAGTTGCCCTTCAGAAGCTGAGGAGTTTTATCTATTTATTTACTCTTTTATTTTACCCGAGGAACCCTTATCTTATCCTGCAGGAGTGCAGGTAGAATGCCCTGTCTTTTTCACTGTACTTTCTCTTCTTTTCTTCTCCTGTCGCAGTGCTGAGCCAAGGCAGTACATCTTTGCATATGGGTAGCAATAATAGGGATGAATAATCTCAAATGGATGTCTCACAAGTGTTTTCATCAGGTTTCAAAGCTGTCAGTGTTACTTAGTGGACATAATTTCCTTAATTGTTTATCTGCCTCTGGTTTCTGTCTCCCTTCTCTTTCTATTTTCTTGATTAAAACCGTTTCATTAGTTCCTAAACATGAGCAGTGTTACTTTCTTCTCTCTAGAAAGAAGCAGACACAAAAGAGAGGTCTGTTTTTGATATCCCAATATTCACAGAAGAATTTCTGAATCATAGTAAAGGTAAGTTAAACTTTTGCAGGGTCCCTCTTTACTTTTTCCAGAGTTCTTGCTGTGTGCTGTCCTCTTAAAGAGTCCTTTTGCTGCCCTACCTCAGCTAAATAATGATTTGGGTGTAGTTGGTTTATGCTTCTGATGTTACTTTACCTCTGTATAAACACAGGGGCTGCAACAGAAGTTGTTCTTGGTTTTCACAACTGTCCCTTCTGGAGAATGGTGATGATGTTTGAATTCTGTTTGTCATTATTCCAAGCTGGAGCTACTGTTCTATAGGATAAAGAAATACCAAGACACAGCATGATGATAATTCAGGCTGCTTAGCAGTATTTTAATTTGTTTTCCTGGATGCCTGGAAGACTCTGCTGGCTCATTTTCTGTTACTCTATTTGGTTTTGGCAGTTATATGCACTGAGAGTTGAGGGTGTTTTGCCAGGGTTCCTGGAGGCTTTTTCTTAACTGAACAGACTTCAAATTCAGATACTCTTGGTGATGATCAATAGAATTGTATTCCTGTAATGTTATCTTGTCTGAAGGCCTCTTAGTGTTGCTAAGATACGTCACGCTGAATGCATCCCACATCATTCTTGCAGTCTTCCTTTCTAATGGGTGGCACTCTTCACTTGCAGTCCTATGCTTTGCACGTCTCTTAATTTTTAGCGCCAGATAAAATGGTGCTATTTTAATACTCAGGTGTTATTTCGACTCTTCTTTGTGCTCCTTGCTATGTTGCTTTTTTGTCTGCCATCTAAAACTGTACGGTCTTTAATCATCAGTTGAACATTTCAGAACATCCTGCTTCATTGCCTACCAATCCCGGTTGCTTTCTGGTTTTCTTGACTGCATGGCAATGGTTTGATGTTTGCAGCACGTGAAGCTGAGCTGCGGCAGCTGCGTAAATCCAACATGGAGTTTGAGGAGAGGAATGCTGCTCTGCAGAAACACGTCGAGAGTATGCGTACGGCGGTGGAGAAATTGGAGGTGGATGTAATACAGGAGCGTAGCCGCAACACAGTGCTGCAGCAACACTTAGAGACCTTAAGGCAAGCGCTCACAACCAGCTTTGCTGGAGTCCCCCTACCAGGTGAGACTTAGTTTTAGCTAGGACTCTGCCCAAGCTAAAACTTGATTGTGAAAAATAGAAAGTATTTTAGAAAAGATGTTTGTTTTCTAAATAAATAGAAAATATAGCATCTACAAATGACTTGATTAAGAGAGGGGCTGTACCTCTCCCATCGAGCACCAGGGACTCTGCTTTTAGATGCTCTGAATGCCCGGCTGAAAGAGTGTTGTAATTAACTCTGAGACCTAAACCAAAGAAAACCAAGCTTCGTTAGTCCTGATATCCCTGGAACTACTCCCTTTGGAGTTAGGGCATACTACTTCATAGAATCTGTCTGAAGAGCTGGTGCATGGCAAAAGCAGCTCCAAAGCAGCTGACGTGTCGCCCTTAACAGCTGTAATTTTGGAAGTGCTGCAGTCATCCAAGTATTCAGTGGCTCATTTTACTGTGTTAACGATAGGTAGCGGGGAAACGCCCACGATGGAAACTATTGATTCCTACATGAATAGACTGCACGGGATTATTATGGCTAACCCGCAGGAGAACGAGAACCTCATAGCCACAGTCCGGGATGTGGTGAACAGACTTGAACGCTAGCGACCAGGTAAGTGCTTGCTTACTCCTAGGCTGCTTTTGCTAGCCTTCTGCTTTGTACCTCTGCCATTTGTTCTGACACTGATCCTTGTGCTGATTACTGTGCTGTACAATCATATTTTTTTCCTCAGTGCTGTAGGAGCAGGTTAAATTATTGAAAGTCAAATGGAGCTGAAACTATTCAACAGCACTAAAGGGCTCTTAAATTCAATTCTCCAAGAGCTTTCTATAATAGCATAATTAGCTCTTTTGTCCTGTTATTCAGGGTATCTCTGTAAGGTGAATAAGGACTCTGACAGAATGCTGTAAAAGAAGGGGAAATGATTATTTAAAATACAGTGATAGGGTATCTAATTTAGAAGGTTATCTTCCTCAATAAAGTAAACTTGAAGAATTCTGCATTAATTGTATCGCCTGATCTGCTGATCACATAGGAGTCTTATTTGCTTCAGAAAGGTACAGGTGAACTGATCTTCACTGTAAACTGAAAATGCACAGCAGCTACCAAGTTGGCAGCACCTGTAGTCAGACTCTTCTGGTTAGGAAGGCTTGTATCTAAATGAAGCGCTGATGTGTGGCTCGGGCTTGCTGTAGCATTTCCTCAGATTAATGACCATATGGTTTATGCATAAATTATTTCTGAGCTCATGATTTTTCCACTTTTGCTTCTGTTCAGCAGCTTAGGAACTTGTAATAAGGGACGGAAGTAGAAAAACAAGGAGAAATCTTTCTGAATTGCCACGCTTCCTTGCATTTCCCACACTTATTTCCCTCCACCCCCGAGCTGTGGTGATGAGCTGCCTGCCGGGTTAAACCACACAGTCGCTCTCTTACTGTCCCCCATTTTCCCAGTGGGATGGGGAAGAAAATAAAGAAAAAAACACAAAGTAGAATTCATGCACTGAGATAAAACTATTACTAAGATAAAGGAAAAGGATAGTAGCTGTGATTATATCTATATAACAGGAGATGCTCAGCACCCCTGAGCAATGCCCAGCTAGCATCTGAGCAGCGGAAGAGTGAGATGAACTTCCTCCCCTTCAAAACTCCTTCCACATGAAGTCATGTGGTAAGGAACATCCCTTTGGCCAGTTTAAGGCAGCTGTTCTGGTTCTGTTCCCTCGCAGCTCCTTGGGCCCTTGGCTGTGAATGGCCTTGGCTCTGTACGACACTGCTTAGCAGCAGTTGTCAACGCTGCTGTGATCTCCTAAAACCAAAACATAGCATCACGCCAGCTGCTCTGAAGAAAGCAGTTCCATCCTGGCTGGATGACACCCTCTAATGCATGGCCCTAGGCACTAGGCAGCCTGTTTCTATTTTACCTGTGTGCATATCTGGATTCTTTGTCACATCGACTGCATGTTTTGAATGGTGTTCAGAAATGCAAATAGAGGTTATGCCATCTGCAAATACAAAGTCAGGGTTTTTCATCCATTCTGATTCTGACCTTTCGTGATACTGTATAGAACAGCTAATTACACATTCCCCATTATAGCATGGCTTAAGCTAAAAGATCCTTGACCTTCCAGAGGGTAGCCAGATGGAAAGGACTGTAGTTCTAAGGGATGACTGAGCTCCTGGCAGAATAAAGAAGTGGCTTTACAGCTGCTGTTTCTGAAGGGGAACAGCTTGTTGATCCATGTCTGGGATTTTTTGGTAGCTCATCAACCTCCTCATTTTTGTATACTGTTTTCTAATTGCATTGGAAGCTCAGAAAGAGATTTGGAGGATGTGGGGATGCTTTACAGAGTGTAAAAAAGGGAAAGTAGTTTCTCATTAGTGAGCTATTAGAAGGGTGTGTCAGACCCTGAATCGGTGTTTGTCCTTTAAGCACCTTGCCAGAAAAATTGTATCTCAAGGCTGTTGAGATCTGCACTTAAGTTTTCATGTCATGGGGATTCTTATTTCCTAAATAATGGTTGTTCTCTCGTTTCCTAAAAATGCAAATATTTTCCTCTTGGTTAAGCTGGATTTATCTGTAATTGGTTTGAGGGGAAAAAAAAAAAAAGGAATTATTGCTTCAGAATACTTCTTCTGATTTTATAATTAAAAAGCAAAACTGCATTCCTCTTTCCCCCTCCCCCGGTACTTTCTCTACTTTCAGCAGCAAAATGGCGAGGCAGTTAAAAATGTAATTAACCACCTTGTTTCTCTGTACAAATCTGGGTGTGTAACTGGGTAAGGAGGTCTACTGATTCATGGGGCTATCACATTGATGCTCACTTGGCAGTTATTTTGTGTCAAGATCTTAGGAGGGAAGAGGGTTGGCCATTAGAGGTGCAAACCCAGAAAAAAAGTAGGCCTTCCATACAAGAGGAGGAAGCTGTGAAAGATTCAGCTGGCATCTGATTGTAACAGCAGACTGTCATAATTATCCCTTTGCATTTAAATTATGTTAATTCTTCTAAATGTCATCTCTATCAACCAAATGGTCTGATGGAGGTTGAGACATGTTACAAATCAATTTTGTGAAAAAAATACATTCGTGACGATAGTTTTTGGAAAACTACACTGTATAGAATGGAGATGGCTTTTTTTGGAGGCTCAGGTGCTCTTCTTAGTGACTGTTTGACTATGCTGATGGCTGTTGTAGTACAGAAAACAACGTGGTGAAGATGTATTTCTTGTGTGAGCAGTATATAGGAAGGGAAGAGGAAGTTTTTTTCATTCAATGCTGTTCTTTGAGTGGGAGCAGGAATTCACAGTTACAAAGACAGGAGTTACTGTGGTATTGTTCTGTGTTGGCTTCTGGGCAGTACTTCTTAATGTTGTGTTTTCATACGTATCATCCAAAAATAATGCTATGGTGTCCTGTTCCATCCTGATGGCTTGTAGTCTTCTAACACTTCCTTTTCTGTTTCATCTGCAGGTCTCGTGATCCGGGGGTACTTGACAAAATTTCTTTGGCCAGTGTGGAATATGAAGCCATGAGGGAAAGACTTAGGGTGGGAGGCAGAACTGCAGGTTTGTCCTGGTCCCTGCCTTTATGGTTTGTCAGTGGGACAAACAGATCAATGCATTAGAAGGTCTTTAAGAAGCCACGGATATCACCCACTAAACGTTTTGGAACTGTCCTCTATGTAAACCCTTAAGTGCATGCAACTTCTGTGCAATCTTCAGTTTCTTATTAATTCTGCTAGACGTGAGGGTGCGTATGTTCTGTGGACTTGCTGACTACAGAGATGAAACCTCTGTGAAATGAAGTCAGCCTATGTGTTGTAATAATAACTTGTGTTTTATACTGCTTAATGCCTTCTAGTGTCTTCTAGTTTATTTTCATGATTATCTTGTGAAACGACCTTCCTCCGTTTTAGTTTTCTTTTCACCTTTTCATCTGATGCTTTCAGTGCTGGATAGCTGCGCTTGTGTTCTTCACTATAACAGGCAGTCTTCCTTGGTGCACTGTCCTGTCCTCCCCTGCTTGTCATGTTTACATAAGCTAATCTTCAGGCAGAACTCTGTTTTCTGTGTTAGCCTGCAACTTCTACATGTGAGATTGCTTGAGACTTAAGACTGACTGCGATTGGTACTTTGTGACTTGACTCTACCGAGAGATGGACTTCTTCCCTTCTCTGTAAGCACCTCCTTGAGCACGGCAACATGTCCTTCTGCACAGACCTGCTGTTATCTCTCAGAAATGTTTGGGAGGAATGTTTTACTACCACACAGATCAGCTATAGTCTGGGTGCAAAGTGTAACGTTAGCTTTTTGCAGTTGGCTGGGAAAATAGAAATCTCCATTTTAGAGTACCACAAAACAAGTTTGCCTTTCCTCTCCTACACCGCTTGCTTTCATTTCCTGGTCTGCTTACTTTCTGAGAGAATGATCTCATGCTGAGAGGAGTATTCTACATAAAGATAAATGGGTAGGGGAATTGCATTTTCTTCTGCCCTTTTGAAACTGGTGCTGGAAGGCAGTGTGCCTGGGAGCAGTACATGTATTTTTGCATAATTATAGCAGAGAAGGTTATTGGCAGCTAGCCCCACATTGCAGCCCACAGTATTCTACCTTACAGTGCACAAGTGCTTTTTGACTTCTGTACAGTTAAAGTGCAGTCTGTGAAGCCTATATCGTTCAGCATACTGTGTTTCTGTGTGACCTAAATGACCTTTTACTTGAATAAGGTAGGGCTTAGGACACTGGAGACGAATCTTTGTGAGCTACAGCTGCACCTCTTGTCCAAGATGGCACCTACTGTCTGCACTAACTTATGCAAATCGTTTGCTGTCCTTTGATTCCTGTCACATTTTTAATTCAGACTGTGGTTAAGCACCTGTTGGGCATCTGTGAGCTTAATGGCAATGATGGAAATGTGCTTTCTTCCACGTGACAATCTCCTTGCTCCTCCTCCAGAAACCTTGCAGATTTTCCCTGTTATGGATTGGAGATTGCTTTTATTACTGGAGTGCATTGCAGTTGGGATCTCTTTCGTGTATCTGTAATGAAAGTATTTGAAGATTAAACAGCAGTTTCTTTTTTCCCATGCTATGTACACAGAATTCATGCTTTCCTGAAGCCATCTCCAGGTCATCACCTTGTATGTCAGGTCTCTGCTTTCTCCTGGACTTACTGCTGTAGCCAAACAGCGAGGATTTTCATGTATATTCAAGTCTTCCTTTAGGGAGGAAACTCCTTTCTCTAATCTTTGGGCTCATTATCAAGACTTCATAAAAAAGATCCTTGATTTGCTGAATTGACCTCCATTATTTTCTGTAATGTGGATGAGACCAACTGGTGTTGACGTTTTTTAGTGGATTCTATGACAAATGTGTGGGGAAGGAATCCTACGGATCGATGTCTTCAGAAGACACACTTGTACCTTCCTCTTCCATGCGTGTCTGGATCTGTAGCATGAGCCATGTTTTGCTTGGATTTAATTGTGGCCAAAATGGACTGGGTAGCCAAAAGTTGATTCTAAAGTTGCCTGTGGCATCTGACCTAATATATCCCATAAAGACTCCAGAAGTTGTGATGTGATAGGAGTTGATTCAGCCTGGGACGTCCACGTTCCATAAATAAGGGATGGTGGCTGTCCTGCTGGCAGAAACCCAACACAACCATCAGCTTGTGGCTTACTGCTAACAACACATCGTTCTGTTGAGTAGCATGTAAATGTACCAGGATGGGAGATGGAAGATGGTACTAACAGGAGGTTGACAAATCTTGGTGGGTTTTTCTTTTTTCCCCACAAGGAAGGAGGGGCAGTGTTATACCCATCTGTGGAAAAAGTAATTTCTTGCTTACCACTGATACACCAATTTATGTTTTGTCTCATTAAGATGCTTCTTATTTACACTGATCAACCCTATAAAAATGGATTTTGTCTTTCCAGTGTTTTTGAGTGTCACTTCAGTTTACATTTTTCAGTGTTTGCTGATGTGGAAAACAAATGAAAGCATTGGTGTCAAGGGGAGGAGCAGGATGAAATGTTTTCATTGCTTAAATAAATGTTAAGAGGAATATATGAAAACAGAATTAAATTACTTGGATTAATGTGTTTGGAATTGTTGAGATGCCAATTTTTCTGTAAAATGCTTTTGTAATTAAACTTTTGGAGTCCTGTTGTTTTTAAGAAGTTGATGTGCTTGTTTGACATTTGCTTCATTAAAATGCATTCTGATTCAATTTTAACTGCTTTTTTTGTGGAAGAACTATTAGGTTTGCTTTTTTGTGTGTGTGAGAAACTGTCGGCTCCGTGTTAATCTTTGAGAGGAAGTAATGTTAGAGACGTTCCTTCCCTCTTTTCTTCCCAAATGTATCCCCCTCTGAATCAATAAAAGGGGGCTAGCTATTGGTAGCGATGGGAACTTTGGTGATTGTAAATAAACATCGGGGTTTGAGACTTGAGACCATTTCTGACATCCCTATCCTCCTTTGACCTCCCTAACTTCACCACTGGATTTGTTTTCTCTTCCTTTAAGAACCTTCTGCTTCATACAAGTTGCCTCCCAATTAATTTTTCTTCTCCCTACTAGATTTTTGTCATGCATCTTTACTCCTGCCCTCTGAGCCTTGTGAAAACAGCCCTGAATGTGCATCCTCGTGGGAGGAGTTCAGGTGATTTCTGCCTGCACAAGTGCACCTTCTGAAGTTGCAGTAGTGTAAGCAACCACATCTTTGTGTTGCTTCTGTTATTTTGACTGACCAATGAATGCCTGGTGTTTCTGTATGCCCAATGCTCTTGAATCAAGTCAGTCTGCTTTTTTACAACTGACAAACAGCATATTTAGGTTTACATTTTTGGAGCCATTGTAAAATACAAATTCTGAAATCATAAACAAAAATTGAAAAAAGATCTAGTTCCTTTCTAAGCTTCGCAGTTGTATATGGGATTAGGAGCAGATGGTGGCCAATCATGCTCAATTTATGACAAGATGGTCCTTATATAGTCTTAATTTAAGACAAAACAACATTCCTACTTTTTTTTTGTTTGTAATTCCTCTTTACTCTGCTGTCTTTCAATTGACTCATCGTTAATAATCATGTAAGGGGAGTGATGTGCATTTGAGGTTCTCGAGTTCTTTTAAGAGGAAAAAATAACCCCTTTTCCTCAGGCGTATTACTGCTAATAAATAGTTTTTTCTCCCTCTTCATTGCTTATATGATTGACATTTTTCTAGCACTTAAAATGTCTTGGTTATATGCAAGATTTGTCATCCTAATTGCAAAATCTGTAGACTCTGTATCATTTTCATATGTGATAATCCATCCACATCCATTGTGTAATGCAAGGACTGACGTATGGGTTACGATAATAAACCTGCCATTCTTATGCTGAGGGTTTTTGATTTTTATCATTTGATGGGTAGGTGCTGATGGTTCGTGTGCCTGAAGATAAGAAACTGGTGTTTGGGAGATTTAGACAAGTGAAGGCTTGAGGCTTACAGCTAGCTGGGTAGCTGCCCTGTCTTGTTGCTGAGAAGTGGCAAATGGTGACCTGTGCAGTGCAAGATTTTCCACGTATGCCAGGTTTTTGGTGAACTGTACCAAAGTAATGGTAAGCTATTGCAGCTAGTATGTTTCTAAACACATATTAGGATGGAAGCTAGAAGACAAGATGACCGTACAAATCAGACTAGATACGTAAAACCATGTAGCTTTGCACTCTAAGCTGCAACTGAGTGAAAAAGATGTGATTCCAATGGCTTTTGTCACTGAACTATGACTAGTTTGTGCTCTGTTTCAAAGTTATGCTGGAGGGATACAGGCTGAGTAGTCTGTTCTGTCATTTTCCATCTTGGGCTTATGTTTCACCCTGGTATAAGGACAAATGCAACACAAGTTTATCATGTTTAAGTCTATTTGTGGACACAAGGCAGAGTCAGGCAACTCTAGCTGTAAAAAACAGCGTTCAGTTCAGACTGTGTAAACATCTTTGCATGTGTATCACGTGAAGTTAAATTTACTGCTGAAATGTAATAATTTCTCTTAATTATTTAATGAAGCGGTGAAGTAATATTTGAAAAGATCTGCTTGGAGAAGTAGAGGAACAACGTAGAAGGGACTGTTTGTTTGGGTTTTTGGTTGAGCAGGGTTTTGGGTCCTGATCCGGAGGTGCTTAGGCACAAGGTCAACTTTCTATTTGTGAATGGTTCCTGAGTTGACTGGACTTACCCTCATGGAAAAATGACTCTAAAACTGCTTGCTACATCATGGTTAGAGGCTGGAATAGAAAGGAAACTGAAAACCCCTCAGAATTTCTGTAGAGACTTACTCAATGAGAAAAAGTTGAAGAAAATACTGGAACAGTGTAAATTCAGTAATAGAATTTGAAGTCATTGTACACTGCTAACCAGGTATGTTATTCTATCTAGAATCTTCCTTCATCTCCATGCTGTGTCTTTATATCCTGGTTTGTCATCAGACACGTAAGTGTATGTAAATAATTCTCTGCTATCAGGAACTGTTCCACACAGCAAAACTTGTGCCCTAGCTTACGTGTTCTTGAGGGACAGAACATAAATAGTACAGTGGTCTCTGAATAGACCTGCTGGAGGCTACAGCCACTCAAGAGGTGACGTGGGACGAGTTATTTTTGCCACACTAGTTGTTTTAGAGATAACAAAAATACAAGGTTCTCTGAGAAGTGTGGCTGTGTATGTTTCTCCAGTTCGCATGGCAGGTTGCTGTCCAACACAATCTGCTGTTGGATGTTTTTAACCCACGTAGAAAGCTTGGATTAAAGAGCTGAGAGGCTCTGTGGTTATAATAAACAGGAAACCTCAATTCTTATGCCAATATGTGGAAAGGACTCCAGCTGATCACGAGCACCACTTACAGAATATAAGCTGTAGAAGAAGGAAGTAAAAGCAGTCATGACAGACATAAGCATGGTGCTCTTCCAGGCTTACTAACATGCATATGTTGAATTTGAATGCCATAAGTGCTAATATTTAAACAGTTATTTAGAATTCCTTCCTGGTGTGCATATTTGGTTAGGTCTGGTAAGAGAATTCTGTTACTGATATATTGTTTTTAATTTGAATACTTACAAAGAATTCTGCCTGTCGAGATTCTTGTTTGATACGTATTGATTTGACTTCCTTGAGCTGAGTAGAAGAATTATACATGCATAAGCTGAATAGCTGGCTGTCTGGGAATTGGTAAGAGGTATAGTTTTCAGTCTGGAGTAATGGTACCATGGGATTTCTTTATCTCATACGGGCAGTTTTAGTTTTATTAAATCTGCTGTAGCGTTAGTCACTAGAAAGAATTCCCTCATCTAATTTACTGGAAATAATATTGCTTAAGCCCAGGACTCTTGCAGAGAAATCCCAAGCTGACATTCTGGGCCTATAAACATAGTGTTTCAACCCCTCACCTTTCAAAATGAATGTTAACAACTGTATTAACGTTGTAATTCTTCTCGGAGGAAGTTTCCTTTTTCCTGCACGGCGCTTCAAATTCCTGCCTCAGTTGTTTTTGTTTCTTCAGTACTGGAGGATGAGGGGTAAACTTGTTTGGGCTGGGGCAAGAGATGCAAGAAGTGTATCAGAAAGTGCAAGTCCAGCAGGATGGCTGAGTGGCAACATCCAGAAAGTTCATCTGATGCCTTTCCTGGAGAGAACTGGGACTTCTTCAGCATCAGTGCTGTGCAAGCTCTGAAACAGCAGTAGGCTTGATGATTCCTTTATCTGTAAGTATCGATTATGGGAGGTGTTGAAATGTCAGAAGATTTCAGTTAATTTCCAACTCTTCTATGGAAGCATTCCACAGAAGAGCATCTGCTCGGAGATGAAATGTAGCTGTGTGCATGCATGTGGGTTTCAAACATGTGCTATGAACTTAACATGCAGAAGGAAAGGGTGTCATGTGTCTTCGCAAAGAGTGAGTAGGAATTCTCTTCCACCTCACCCCCCCCTAACAATCTGTTGCTGTTGAAGGGGACTTTGTAGGATAAGTAGGCATAAGAGGATAAAATAATATAATTTGCATTCGTTATTGAGGTTAATGTTTGCCTATTGCAGTGCAGAAATGGTTCAATCTTTAGCTTTGGTAAGCTTGGATTTGGACATGCAGATTCCATGCAGTCTTGAAGTGAAAGAAAAAAATTGTAGAAAATGTGAAAATAGAATTCTAAGTGCAGCCTAGTTTGGGGATTTGACAGTGCACGTTTACCACATGCCTGAAAAAGCTATCCACATAAGGAGAGGAGCCCATTTTCTGTTGGGGGAAGCAGTGCCCTCTAATGATAATTCTTGGTATCTTAAAATGAGTGAAAAAACGGCTTATGGAAGACAGAGAGCTTCTGCATCAGGGAACTGAAGTCAATTCCCTGGTTTTCTTCTGGACAAATGGTCGTTTTTTAACTGTTTGTTGTATGGAGTTACATAGTCCTTTTCCTACTGTGCTTCAGAGGGCTGGTCGGGGTAGAAGCAGGGCAGAGAGGGTTCCTGTGTGACAAGGGAATTCTGGTAAGGCAAATAAAACATGAACTCAGTTTACATGTCTCTGAAATTGTCATTCTGACAGCAAGGAAGGATTGTGGTAAAGGTTTCCAGTCGGCTAAAGCTGATGCTGCGTGTTGGCTCATATGTGAAATATGCACAGTTGAGTTATCTCACTCCCTAACCAGCAGGAGCTGTGAATACATAAATCCATGTACTGGAAGCTTTGCAACTGTTGATATTTACATGGTTTTGTCTCTGTAGAGATGGTTTTCTTTGGGGGAGCCTGTGATAGCCTTGTACTTGAACAGCACTGCCAGAACTCAGGAGCTAGAACATATTCAGCATGGTGGTAGATGCTTCGTGAAGATCTCACTGCAGCTAAGAGCATCCCTGCCCACTTGTGAGCTTCACTGGCTCATCAAAGTAGTAGAAAACTACCCAAACTTTTTCTTGCAGAACATTTTCTGTTCTTTCACGAATGAGATGAACCTATTTAGAGGTCCGACAAGCACTGGAGTTCACACAAGATCAGAGAGGAAAGAAGAGTGATACAGGAACTCCTTCCTGGGTGCTATCTTGCTTTCACTTTGTACAGTTTCATGAAACTGTACACTGAAATAATGCAGGAGCACCAAATGTAGAGAACCATCCTATTTTTAAAATCCAAAATTATTAAATGCATGACTACATAAATCAATCTAACTCCTAACTTCTATGCTGGTGCTCTTATCTGTATGTTCTCTTCTCCTTTCTTTGTGTTAAACTATTTCTGCTTATGAGTTAAAACTGACTAAATGTCTCTGTCAGCGAAGTTTTCCTGTAGAGAAACTCCTTCCAATGAATATTGCTAGGGAACTACTGCATTTGGAAGGGACCCACAATGACTTGAGTCAAGAAAATGTTTAGGAAAAGCAAGACTATGGAAATAAATGCTTTAAATTATCTTGTTTTCTGTGAAATGAAGGCACCCAACCCAACAACAGTACGGTACGCTCTGGTGCCAGTTTTGAAACCAAGCTGAGATACTGACAAAATGAACAGAAGGTATAAAATCAGAATTGCTTTGGGGCATGGGTGGGTGGGTTTGGAAGCAAGATCATGTTACTGATGAAAGAAAAGAACAAATTCCTGGCTTTCTCCATTGGGGTTCTTCCTGTGCGTTCAAACGCAGGAGGGATGTTTATGGCAGAATGCTGTTCTGTTTAAGCATAATTCAAATAACGTGAACTTTCTTACCTTGTAGAAGTTTTTCTTTATGAGATTAACTCCCAAGCAATTCAATTTTTGCCTCTTCCCTTGCCTTGGTAGAACTGGTCTGTATTATTCACTGGTTAGCTTGTATAGGGGTAGCTTAACGTGGGCACTTCCCCATCTTGAATTGCAAGTCTGTTGTCTTTAATTGTGTGTTAACTTTGTCTATTCTTTGAGCTTTGTGCTGTAGGTTATTTTTGCCTGCAAAAGGAGCAGTCTGAAACTGGGTGAAGTGCTGAGTTTTGCCTGGCCACGCATGCCTTGTTCTGGTGTTCTCATATTCTCATCACAGCTCTTCCATCTTGTTTTCAGGTGGTCTTGCTTTGTGGCTCTGCGTTTGGAGATACTTTTCTAGGAAACAGATTTGGCCTGTTTCCAAATATAGCATCCCATCTTGAAAACCCTCTCGTTACTGAAGGTACCACAGGCAGGATTCGGTCTCTTATGTTTTCCAGCTGTGATTTGATCTTTGTCTATTCTCAGTCCTCTGTCCTAGGCTCCCTGTGACTCTTCGCTGCTGGAATTTGCTCTTTTATGCACATGGAGTCATTAATTTGGTGCTTTCTTTGTCTCTCTGAATCACTTTGACATTGTGTAAACTTCCTGTTCTCGGATGACTTATAAGTGACTGTAGAAGGAATTCTGAGGTCCATCTCGGGAAGTAACTGTTAAACAGGCAGCGTGGGTTTGGTACCAACCAGCGGTGCTAACTGAAAGTATGCTGCAGTTCTTGAACAGCTGATACCTGTGAGTTTGATTTTCAGTTCAATTGTGGTGTAGACTACAGCTTACCACAGACAGTTCTTGGTTTGTCCCGTCAGCCATGCCTCACTGTCTTCAGTTAGCTCTTGACCAAGGTGAGGTCATGATGTTCCTGTAGTAGTGTGTGTGTGTGTAAAAATTCAGTCCTATACAAAAAGAATGTGTTACTAGTAGTACTGCTTTACTAGTAGGTCTCTTTGGTAGCTGAGTTAAAAAAAGTTGTAGCAGAACTCAGCTCTAATAATATCATGAAAACATGAGAGTCACAGCTTGAGACAATAGCATTAAAGAAATGCTCAAACAGCAGCAGAACAGAGGGGAAGGAGAAGACAAAGAACACCTGACTTGTGCAGTGTGACAGACTTTGCTAAAGTGGAGATGTTCTTTGAGGCGAATAAGGTATTGTCTTGTTGCACAGGTGGTCTTACAACTTCCTTGTGATTAAAAACTCAGACAGTAGTTTCATAGCAGGTATGCTTATCAGCCAGTGTGTGTTTAATGTGAATTAGATGTGCAGCATGATTTCTGATGAACTTGCCCAAATTAATTTTTGTCGGTTTTTTTCTCATTATAGAATATGGACAGTACTAACTTCACCAGGAGCTCTTCTGGGACATTAATCCTGAACTAATATGAAGTGTGAGGTCTATTTGTTTTGATTCCTTGTGCTGTCATATAGTTTTGACATTCTTGAGCCGCTAGCAGACACTTTGCAACTAGTTTTGCAGATCCAAAGCTTCAGAGTGAACTTCTGTTCCTCCTAATGGTGATTTAGACTCTGAATTCACAGGAGCTGGGATTTCATCTGCAGTCGTTGACCTTTGTGCACTGTTGTAGGTTATCAATCTGTAGAAAAGATACAGTTGGTGCTGCAGCTCTTTCTAGATTCTTCCAGCATTCCCAGTCCTGTAATATAGCTTCACAGAGGGATTTCTGCTACAGAAAATTTAAAGGCAATTCCTGCAATGCAATACAGTGTTGAAAAATCATATGTTTGTTCAGCTAAAACAGCAAAGCTCATTCCCATTTAATGGGATCACTGTATCTGAGTTTTTTCATATTGCTGATACTTACTAGCTGGGCTCCAATTTGATGATAAAATATGAGCATTGTCACTTTAAAGTCCCGAGGGAGCTTCAAGTCGCAAAAAAGTCTGTCCTATAACTTAAACAAAAACCTTTCTTGTTATTGTCCTTTCACTGCTGCTACTTTTTTCTAATGATGGAAGAATTTCAATTCAACTCCGAAGTTCTCTAGTGGTGAATTCCCTGAACTCATTACAGGAGGTCCGTTGGGAGGAAGGATCCATCCTCAGGGTGAGGTGGGACTGAGCCTGGATCTGAGTAATACAGATGCATCTGCCAAGCTCTGAGACTTGCTGTTGTGAGAGATACGGATGCTGCCACATGGCCTGGGCAGTGTACTTGTGAAAGGTACTTAGCTCTTTCAGCAATAAGGATGATATAGCATGATGCAAGAGTTCTTACTGGATCAAGACTTTTGCTTCTTTGGTTCTTCATCATGCAAATAAAGAGTTAACATCATCCATTTAGACTGGGAGCTGTCTGAAAAAGAGACTGTCTTAGCCCAGTGTCTGGGAAATATCACTGTAATCCAAGTAAAAATCAGGAGGCATTATTCTGTTTAATCACCTGCCTCCAATGAGTATTCTGTGTGTGTTTAAGAGAGGTAGGCATTGGCAATAGTCATTTCTTGTTGGCCTTTTTAGTATTTTTAAGATAGGCTTGCTGTATCTTTTTTTCTGCTCGAGGTGTGCTACCTAATATTGTTAAATATTGCAAATTAATCTCATTTTCATTATTCTTTCTCAAGTTCTGGCCTTTAAGAATGTAAGCAGAAGTGACACCCATACAAAGAGGTGGCAGAAGTCTCGTGTGGTCTTCTGAGAACAGTCATTTTTTATTTGCATGGAAGAGTAGTCCAAATGTATCAGGAAGATGAAGTGAATAAAAAATGAATGACCTGACTGAGTGCAGGAGCCAGGAATAACCTTGTCACTAAACTTCTTCACCTACCCAGATATTCTCAATAATGAAACTGTAGTTTTTAATCATTTTGCAGCGTGAAGGAAGCGTGCCTGGATATGTATTTGTATCAGAGTACTTGATTTCTAATGAAAAACAATACACTGTAAGTATCAGCAGTGCCACTGCTAGGAAACCTGTGTTAGAGTTTCGAGCTGGTCATCATTGGGGGGATAGAGCTGTGTACAAAAAATACCCTAGTCAATGAAGGTGGCCTTTTCCCATCTTTTTACTTCTGCACATGGGGGAAACCACAGGTGAGAAAGCTTGTTTTAACTTGGTATGAAGTTGGGAGAAGAGGAGAGAACAGGATAAAACAGATGAGATTCAGGCTGCTGGTAGACCTAGAGTTGGTCTAGTTGCTGCCTGTGAAGGAAAGATTCCCATGAGCTCCAGATCTCTCAGGAGACATTGTGTGCTGAGCTTCTGTGATGAGAAGCTTGAGCTGGTGTCAGTCTGGGTGGTTCACTAGTTTGAATGTCTGGTTTGGGGAGGCATGTTCTCAAGCAAAGGCTTCTAAATATAAAACAGCCTTGTGAAGTTTTCATCTTATGAATATTCACTTGTTGAATTTACATTTTGTTTTTCATCTCTGAGCTTCTAGAACAGAGCCTTACGCAGAGGACAGCCCTCCCATCTGTCTGAATAAGCTCTGATGGAAAACACTTTGTGAGAGCAGTACCTTGTTGTTTTGTGTGCCCATAGTCTTTGGTTGGTTTATTTCTGAACGCTTTGAAGGTCCAACCTTGGTCACATGCAGGCTCTAATAATCTAGGACTTGAGTAGAATTTTTCTCCCATTCATCCTTGGATGTGTTGACAGTGATGGAGATTGAAGTGGAACTGATAATGCAGTCTTGACCTTGGGAGCCTGAGGTTATTTGAGTAGCTGTTCTCTATACAGTGAGTTCTTGATAGACCTGGGAGAGGGCAAATGCATCTAATGCATGCACGTCGGGTGTCTGGAGTGGATGGTCTGGAGCTGCAGGGAGGATCACCTTCAGAATGAAGGGTTATCACTGGAGCTTACAGAGACAGCCCCTTCTCTGCGTAGACATTTCAACCACAGACGTCGTGCGTCGTGATCTTGTTGAGAGCATTAGCTATTGCAGTTGGTCCTGTGTTTTCATAAACACTGAAATCATTTTCAAAAGAATGAAAGATATAAATAAGGGTATGCATTCTTCACAACCTCCCTCTCCCCAAATCCCTTGGATGCTTGATTGCCTCTAGACAGAGGGTTTTGTTGAGATCTGTTATCCTGTTCTCATTTGCTTTCTTTTCCAGTTATATATCAAGTTATTTCCTAATATGGTTTCATATGCTGGCTAATGGAACAGAATTGATGCATTTGCTCCAAAAAAGGCTTTTAGCCAGTGGATTCTAATTAAAGCAACTTTTTTTTTCTCCAGAGGAGAAAAAAAAGTCCTTCCAAGAGCCCCACTTTCTTTGTATCAGATGAATACATGTGCAATAATTTGCCAGCTTGATGGAGACAGAAGCTGAAATATGCTTGGAGCAGTTATATTCAACCATATGTGAGTGCTGGCACTACCTGGAGCTTATTTTTCCTGCAAGGTGATATTTCTACCATGTAATCTTGCTGCTCCCTGCCCTAGGCTGTATTAGGGAGAATGTTTCAGAAAATGTGTTAAAATGGCTTCTTGACAGAAGATCCCATTTTCATCGTGCCTATGAAAAAATGCATAGATTTAGCTGAAAATTCAGAGCTCTGGGTTTTGACCAGCTTAAGTTTTCAGGGCAGGTCCATATGCCCAGTCACAGAATCACTTGCATTTGCAAATCCTGCCCTCAGGTTCTCCAGGGAAAATGTTTCTTTGATCTTGCCTGCTCTTCCATGTGCCTACTTACTTAAGCAGAGGTGGAGGAGAGGAACTTGTCCTTGTACGGCTCTGCTTCAGGGACCGGGGAGGGGGGGGCAAAACAAACAAAAATCCACTACAAGCACTGTTACTAAAACTAAACAGTAACATTTCACACCTATGGTAGTTTCTCAGTAACTGAAGTCAAATGCAACCATGAAGATGATGGGAAGGAGGTGGTAATTCAGGCGCTGTACAGCACTGATGTGACACGCACTGCTCGTTTTACTGTGAGTCTGATGTGGTGGTGGGGGGGGGGGAAATCACCTTGTCTCTAAACCTCATCTTCCATCCAAATGTGCCTCATCGTGTCAGACTGAGAGTCAGCAAAGAGCTGTTGCAAAGCTCCCTGTTCCAGGTGCCAGGAGTGTTTCCTTAGAATATTTTCTTCTGTGTTACACAGAATCTGCCTAAAAAGCTTACCTAGCTGACTTGTTGCCTGAACCATCCTTGGCAGGAGAGGGAGATGGAATGAATGATTTGCAGTCAATACCTACTAGCCTCAAAGCTCCATGGAAAGATATGGTGGGTACTTACCCAGCAGGCTTCAGTACCTGAGAATCTCTGATTTTTCTTCCCTCTGTCACTGCCCAAGAGCAGCCCTCCATAATTCCTTACCCTGAGTGTCCTAAATAGCAAACAGCCTCTTGCTCCTCATTTGGGACATCTGGGTTCTCTTCATGGGCATTATTCCCTGTTGTTCCTTACAGAGAATGAGCAGTTATATCCCTGAAGATCCTTCCCTTCCAACATTTCCTGGTTTAGATTAAAAAATTCCCTTGTTTTCCCTGTCCTCTTGGTCCCTTGCACCTAAGCTGGCTGTATCTATGAGGCTCCAAAACCTGTAAGTGATGCTGTTTGCCTCTCTGTCAGGGAAGCTTTTAAATCTGAGTGTAAAATAAGACTCCTACAGCAGTAAACAGAGTGATCATACACCTCCTTTGAAGTTACCATTTAAATAACCTCCAGGGCTTCACTAATGCAGGAAGCGAGCAAGAGGAAATAATTCCCCCCTCCTCCCCTCCCTCCCTCATGCTCCCCTCTCTGAAGCAGGGAAATGAAAAGGAATTCTCTGGCAGGGGAGGGACACTGGTGTTCAGGCTGCTGCAGAAGAGATGAACAGTTCTGACTTGTAGCTTAGCTAACGAGTCAGCACGTCCATTCATGGACGCAATTTATTAACCCGTAAACACTGCAGGTGTTATCCCTGTGATAAATTATAAAGCAAACTAAAATTACTTTATTAGGTAGTTGCTACATCAGAGGGAAGCCTGTGTGTGTTCGTGTACCCAGGTCCTGGTTTGGTCCTAGAGAGGGGAGAAAGGCAAGCAAAAGGGAGGGGGTGCCAGCAGGACTGTAGGAGCAGCTGGTTGCAGACAGCTTTCTTCTGGTTCCCTCACCCCACCGGTTTTGGCTGACACTGCTAATTCATGAAAGGGTGGATGTGTGTTCCCAGGCCTCTAGCTCTGCATCTGACCCCACGCTTGGAGTTTCCTGAAGACAGACAGGCACACATAGCAAGAATAAATGAGTGTGCGTGGCAGCACTGGAGGACGTTCAGTGATGTGCTGTGCAGGAGATCATCCTGTCTCGAGTAGGATGCTGCTGCTGGAATGCAGATAGCAGCACGATGTGCACCTGCTGTTATAGCAGGGCCTTCTATGTGAGCTGATAGCATACACCTACCTAATAAGAACACGGGGTAGCCTAATGCAGCCTCTGTAGACAGTGTTGTGTGTGCAGTTCTGTGTGCAGCAGTGATATCATGGGGCAGCATTCCTCTGAGGCAGCCTGCCTGAAATGTGGGGAGTTTTCAAGGCAATTATGCCTGAGCTAATCATAATTTGCTCCGTCGTTTAGGAGTACCTGTCCTTATGTCTGTGTTGATGTTAAATTGCTGAACAATTTGATTAGGTCATTTAATAAGCTGTGTAATTGTGCTACAGATATTCCTGATGCATACATTATTCTCATTATCCGAGTTATCACCACCCATTGTTACTATTGTAGTGCAGTAACACTTAAAAGCTGCTATTAGAATTGAAGCTCCATTGTGCTAGGTATTGTACAGATGTTCAGTAAGCTGCAGTCTCTGCTCTGGAGAGATTACACCTCTACTGGTGTACAGCACCCCATTATGACACCCTCTAGACTTCAGTGAATTATTTTTCCTGATGCTGTGAGGCTGAGGAGCTGTGATGGCGAGGGAGCAGGTGACTCATTGTGCCCAGAAGGAAAGCTGCAGTGGTGTTACCAGTACAGAGCACCTGGCTGCTGCTGTATTCTTATCACAGGGCTCCATTTCCTTCCTCTGTAGTGCTCAGTCAGCTTCCATAGGATGAGAGCAAGCTCTGTAGCACGGGAAGTGGGAGCAGTTGCCCTGTAGTCAGCCTTGTCTCCCTCTGTTCTTAAGGTACCCACTGATCTCTGATTTATCTACCAGGTCTCACCCAACCATATCTTATGTGCCTGGTGTAGGTTTGTGGGGGTTTTTTTGTCAGCTTGTTTTTTGGGACAAGCTATCCTTTCAGCTAAGGAGACATCTTTATGCCAGCCAGCAGCAGGAAGCATCAGTTCCCAGCTGCACCAACCTTGTTGGTCTCGGTGTCTGATAAGTGTCCTGTCTCCCAGCCACATGTTTACTCTCCTCTCAGCATTGTCCTCTCCTCTACTGTAAGTTCTGTCCGATCCCTTTCAGAGGTTCCCTTGTCTTGTCTGTCTTTACCTTCCTGATTTAGTTTAGCAGTGATATTCACATTTGGGTTTTTGTCAGGTTATTGTTCAAATAAGGCCTTATAGCTTGAGGTGCATCGTGTAGGGGAAGAGCAGAAGAGTGGGTCCACTCCTTGATCCTTGGTTTTATGAAGTGTGCAAAGCATAAAACCATATTGTGAAAGAGTTCTTGGTAACAAGAAGAACTTTCCCGCTTACACCCACTGATACTTCCCAAAAAGAGAAAAAATAGGCTGCCCAAAATAGTTCTATGGGTTCCACAGTGGAAAGGGCCCCGCAGAGCCTTTATCCTGTGGAGACAGCACTGGTCCTGGATCCGCATTTGTCCGTGTTCTTTGAGTGTTAACAGCACTGAGGTTCGTTAGCCAGCATTTGGGAAGCTGTGCTTTCAAGTGTACTTCAAACTGCCCACTTCTGCTTCTTCCACAAGCCCTCCTGAGGGTGGAACGTTACAGCCAGACCATCCTCTTTCATATCCACAGCATCAGCTTCTGTTTTATCAAATGTATTTCATTGCAAGCTGAATTCTTTCCCAGCTTTTTGTACTTTGCCAGATTCCCTTGACCTTGTGTCAGCCGGTGATGAATTGTACGAGTCCCCGCTGAAAACACCGCAGGAGCCGGAGGAATGCCAGCCTTGCTGTGTAGTACATTAAGACAAAATATTTTAAGCCGAAGACGGATGGGTATGACTTCTCTCTTTCAGTCTGCTCCTTCAGATTAAAAAGCTATTAAAAACTTTTATTTGTCTTGATGCCTCTGCTGCTTCATGACCGATGAACGGCAGTGACTAGGACTGCAGGCTGCGGGTAGGAGGGTGATCTTTGTGATAAATGTGTGTGAGGTGTTTTATTTTCAGGGAAAATAATTAAAAACATGCTACAGCAAGCAATGTGTTTGTCAGAGAGACCGCACAAATGGCATCTGGCCTGGGCCAGGCAATGTCTGAAAACACCACAGACCTCTAACATACACAACGTGACTCTTTCCCGACGCCTCTTAGCTGACCTTCCCTCTGCTGCGTCTGTTAGATTGTAATGGTGAAATATTGTTCTGTCACGTGTGTTAGATCTTAATTCTGTAACTCTTATGCAGTTCTGTAGCTCCGTGATTAAATCCACAGAGCATTTCTCTGTAAAACTACAGAGGAACCCATCAGTGGTATTTTTCACTTGCCCTGCATTCAGTTCTCAGTGTCGGAGGCTCGCTGAGCCAGACTCTGTGCTGGTGGGAAGCAATGGTGTTAGAGCTGGTTGATTTGATTTGAAATTAATGGTATGAGAATATGAGGATTAACAGAGTAAATTGGGAGGCTGGAAACTCGCTCCATGACATGGAACAATCTGTATAATCTCTGAAATGATCAAACAGCATAAATACCTGTCTGCTTCCTGTTGGGCTGCCATCATCTGTCATGGCACCGTGGCTGGAAGGAGGAGAACTGCCATGGCTGCAAATAGCAAGTGTTATTTCTAGAAGTGGTTGGTGGGATGTGGATCTAGTTTAGCAAGGATCACATTTTGGGACTGGGGCCAGGTGCTATTTCCAGAGTTCGGGGTTGACCCTTGGCTTGGATTTTAAGGGCTTGAATTTGATTTAGTTTAAATCGGAGGATGAACTTAGATGGCATCTACTGGTTGGGATTCTAGGAAACCCAGCCCCAGTAAGCTCACTGAAGCTGTGCTGGCTGAAGTGAAGTTCAGTTTACAAATACTGGTGAGAAATCCAGTGCACTGGAGCTGTGCTCCAAAAACAGAATGAGAACCCAAAGTGATGCCATTTAGGCCTGACCTCAGCACCCTTGTTCCTCCTTTTTGGAATTTTGGAATGAGGCAAGGGGTGCAGAGATGAGAAAAAGATGTCTGCAAATAGGGCTTCAATTGGTTTAATATACAGACTATTTTGTTGTAGCCTAACTGGAGCCTCTTATTAAGAATCTGATGGCATTTCTAAACAGGGAGAGCTGCTCCCTTGGTGGGGGCAATCTCCAATCATACTCCAACATTGCTTTTGACATATTTATGACTCCAATAAAATCTCCCATCTGGTATATTTTAAAATAAAATTGAAAATTTATCACTTTAGCTGGTTTGTCGTTCTCCCTGAGAGAAGATAGCCAGGCTGAGATTATTGCATCGGCAGCCTGTCAGCTGAGGTTAGGCTGAGGCGTGATTTAAATTTCAATACTTTCTACATTACAGCTGTCTGGGGTGGGGAATTTACAAGAAGAAAAGCAGGGAGTCTGTTATTTTTGTTCATTAGTCTCTCCTGATTTGCTTTGTTTTCCTTTTGTTTAGCTGGGGAGCCTTGGGGAGAGAAGGTGCTCCCCATTTTTCTGGATTTCCACAACCTTGGCTTGGTCAGAGATGCTCCGGAGGTAGGGGTATAACCTCTACCATTAGGCTTGGCCGTGAGAGCAGGAAAAGATCCTTCTCTGTATGAGGTACAACACAAGTTACAGCATTTATGTAGCTGCTAGAGCCAGTCTGAAAGAGGCTGTGACCTCTGGAAGAGCAGAGCTGAGGGAGCAGCACCAAATGTGATTCCTCCGACTTCCTCTGGCATCGCCCACTGATATATTTGACTAGGTGCATTTGTTTCATCAGCTGTGTGTAAAGTTATCACAGACCTTGACTCCCTTTATCCACTCCAACTGTTTCGCTGCTCAGACTGTGATTTGAGCTACTATGAACGTGGGACTGATATCCTTCTGTGCAGTCACAGAGGTAGTGAGGCAGGAGGGCAGTGCAGATGGCCATGTGAAGGCTGCAGTAATTTGGCCCTGCTATGAGCTCTGAGCCCAGGTCCCCCAGTCAGAGAATTGCCAGTGAATTTCCCAAAGGTCTCTTGGCTGGTGCTGCAGTGTGGCATTCCTGACACAGCAGCCTGGACAATCAGAGCTGGCTGTGGGGAATGAAATCCAGCAATACTTGTGCTCATTCTGGGAGACGATAAAACACGATGTGTGGTTTATGAACTGTAGGTGCCAAACCTCTGTGGGGCCAGCTGGGATCCTGAGCCCGCTGTTCTGTGTACTGTGGTGAGCCCTATAGGGAAAACACAACTCAGTGCATTAGGCCTTATTAATGAAACCTTCATTTGAGGCATAAGAATTTATTTCAGAGTGCATATAAACCTTTTACGCACGATCTGTGGATTTGTGAAGCGTGTTTCCCATTTCCAAAGTGTTCATTTCGGGCTCATTATGTGCAGAACTTTGTGTGAGTGAACGTGTGCTTCAAGGATCTGGTGATGTGCACTGAGCACGATGTTAACGTATGAGCACTGCGTGTATGGCACTGTGCTGCCAGCAGCCATGCTGCGTGCATAATGCATGGGTGTCATTTCATTCTCCTGTTTTCCACACTGAACTACTGGGGTCATTTTTTGACTGCATCAGGTGTGTTATTTCCAATCACAGCAAATGTGAAATTGATTCTGAATCAACATGCTGGTGCAGTTGTTGATTGAGTAGACCTCAGCCTCTGTTGCACTGCATGGGTGGACATCTTTGCATGCCTAGCATGAGTGTACTTGAGCAGTACATGTGCTTGTGTTGCCTGTGGAAACGAGGTACTCTGCACTGAAAACAACCTGTGCTGTAATGTATGCTTGTGATGGTGTGGCTACAGCATGTGCACTCGGAGGCCATAGTAGAAGTGTATTTTATCACTAAAAATCAGTATGCTGAGTGCTATATTTGTGCAGCGTAAGCACATATTTTCTTGCACTTGCTGGCAGAGTTGTGGAAGTGTCGAGTCTTCATTTTATTAAAATAACAGAGCAGTTGTCCACATACATTCTAATTTCTTAAAACATCCTCTAGCTTCCATGGTTTAAATTTTTGTCTGTCCACATGATCTATGTCAAAACATCGGGGAGGATATGGAGGCAGTTATGGCAGCGGAATGGAGCAAAGTTGTGAGTTAATGCTTTTCTGATGCTCTATAAAAAGGAAAATAGTGAAAAAGAGCCACAAATAAAATACAAAATGAGCATGATCTACCAAGGTAAAGTTGAGGTTTGTACTTAAATTGGAGACGTCTACGGCAAAAGAATTCAGATGTCTGTGTTCCTGTTTTATCCGATCCTGTGCTCGTGCCATCCTGCCCCAGATCTCGCACCCTCTGGGGTCGGCCCCTGGGAAGCAGGAAGGATGATGTAGCACTTCCAGCCTCGTTCCTTCCTTTGGCTGGCCTGCATTGTACTTAGCTGCTTTGAAAATGAGTCAAGGCCTTCATTATCCCACCGTTTCTTTTCAATGACATTTTAAAAGACCTGACACAGAGTAGGCATGATTGAAGCACCTGCTGCTTTTCTCTGTAATTACCCAGTTTCCTTGTTGGGACTGAAATTATTGCCCTGCAAGAGCACAACGTCCCTATTAGCACGTAGGAGCTAGCCAAACACCTACCTGCCTGGCTGCAGCTGGCACCTCTCCACCTACTGAGACACAAAAACCATTTTCCTTGCCTGCTGGGCTGAGCTGCAGCATATGTGAGCCCAGCCCAGTGCTGGGGCTGGAGCAGAGCTGATCTGTGACTCTGACAGAGCAGGGGGAAAAGGGAGAAGGCGCACGGTGAAGGGGTGTGAGTGGTGCCAACAGATGGGGCAGCACACTGACATGGACAGAACGCTGTTTGGGGCTCGGAGTTGTGAGGGGCTTGGGAGACCCATGCACCAGGGAGCCAGAGGGATGGTAGGAGTGGTTGGTGCATTATTGGGGCAGTAGTGGAGCAGGTGTTGGCATGCAGAGAGTTTTCTAGGAGCTGGTTATGAGTAGCTCAGTGTCTTCTTGCCCCTCTATTTCTGTTTTAATGATAACTAGAGCTAGGGAAAATCGTTCCTGAGCTGCAGCTAGTGCTATGGGTTGCCCAACTTGATGCCTTGCCTGTAGACTGGGAGGGAGAATGGAGCCAGGAGGTGGAAGGGGCAAATCTGAGGAAAATGAATAATGAGTCTTGGTTATGGAGAGTGTTCTGCAGCGTTTGCTTCTTAAAAGGTGTTCAAGGGGCGTCTGCAGCCTTTGTTGAGGGAACTCAGTCCAGAGCAATGGGAAATCATTGAAGTTCGGAGTACTTGAGATTTCTCAGCCCTTTTGCAAAAGGCAGCAGTGTGCCGGGGGTTGTGTGTGACACCAGAGGGAGCCGGCAGCGATTCCTCCAGGTATTTGTTGTCTGGCTGCTGTTTTGACTTCAAATCCCAAATCATCATCAAATGTCAAGCCCTGGAGCTTGAGTACTGAGCCCCCCATCCCTGCCTGGGCTCTGAATTGAGCTCCAAGATGTATGCGAGAGTGTTAGTCAGTGGATGTGCAGTGAGAGAAGGAGAGAAAGAAAAGGAGGATTATGCTGAAGGATCAATGCAGTAAATGACTTCCACGCTCAGAGACCTCACAAGCTCCTTGTAATAAAGGAAGAGGCAAAACCAGATCCCGCATAGCCTCTGTGATGTGCAGCTAAACCTCATCTCAGCCTGCTGGGTTTTCCTGGGGTTCAGCTCGCACCCCAGCCCCTCGCTTCCCACTCCCCACAGCAATGCCTGCTGCCTGCCCCCATCCCCCCCAACTCCGGCTCCTTGTGACAGGCTTAGGGATCCTGGGACCCTGATACTGGAATGGCATTTTGGCCTAGCTGGAATTATGAGCACAGAGCTTTGATGCTGTCTCCAAGGCCTCTGGAGAGCTGAGAAGGGATATTTTTCATGCGATGCTTTTGGAGTATGCTATGGGAAAAGGTCAAGGGACAGAGTGGGAATGAGCAGGTCACATACTCAGTGGTTTAGGGCACCACGACAGCATCGGTTCTTTAAGATCTCCAAGCCTGCTTTGTAAAAATAAGCACCTCTTACTGAGCTGCCTGGGAAAGGAGAGGGGCACGCCTCCTGCGAGCGGATGTTCGCAGCATTCCTCTGCGTTCGTGCTCTTGCCTTGGCAAGTGCTGCATCTACTAGGCATCCCTGTGAACCAGGCAGATCCCTCAAACGGTGCGCAGCATTTTAAAAAGCCTCCTTGCTTACTGCTCTGACCTTTGTAATACAAGGAGAAATTCAGTGAGAGCAGAGGTTTGCCTTCTGCACCTGGCACACGGCTGTCTTCCAGCAGGGCCTGGGAGCAGCACTGCTGGCTTCCTCAGTTCATCCCGGTGTCCATCACGCTGGGCCTGTGGGCAAGAAGAGCTCTAGGCCCAACAGATATTTGACCATTTTTATTGCTTGTGTGCTGTCTTTGCTCATTTAAATCTGGGAGGGGGAGCAGTCTAGCAGGGATTGCCCTCTTTTCCTCTCTGATGCATACATACTGCAGATAACAGCCAGGAACAGGAAGCAGAGGGGTGAGGTGGCAAGTCATTTACATTGGAAATAGAAGCTGAATATGCATTTCCCTACTCTCTTGCCATCAATCACTCAAACTTCCTGTGAAATAAAAGAGTAGAGTTTGCTTGCTCCCCACTCCCCCCAGAATGGAAGTGCTCATTTGTCCCACTGCTGAGTAACGCTGATCACTGGAAGCATTTTGTTTTCTAGATGCATTCCATTCACCAGCTGAACCTTTCAGCTTCCTCCTGTTTGGAGTTCAGGAATGCCCTCAGATGTCCTGCAGATGTGGGGAGTGACTCTGCTGATGCTGTAGCTCTGTAAGGGAAGATGCTGCTGCAGTACAGAAAGGCCCACAGCCAGTTGAACAGACACTTGATGGCAGAGCACTGCCAAATTCTCTCTGTTCTCAGGATGTTTTAACGTGTTTGTGTGATCTCACCCCTGATAGAGTGCAGTGAGGGCCGAGTCCCGCTTGTCATTGGAAACCTGTGAGTGTTTTATGGGACTAACAAATTTGTTGAGAGAAAATTATAGCAGGAAATTATGTGGAATAGATAGACCAGCGTGTGCTCACTGTTATTTACTATTTAGCTCTGCTGGAAGGCATGGGGACAGTAGCAGAGATGTAGAGTGTAGGACTGGGAAAGGAATAGAGGGAGAAAAAGAGGACGAACAGGCAAGTGAATGAAAAGTTACCTGTCTCATAGCAAGCATCCTAAATAAAATAAACATGGAAGAATGCGGACAACATCTTTCCTTCCCTTACAGAGCTACAGAGACACAATAGAAAATGATCAGCTGTGTAGGTTTTTTTTCACTCTATCATAATGTGTACGGCATACATCTGTGGTTTTTAGACAGTGTCTGGTCTCTGGTTAAGAAATGTCTTCCTGTTAGTTATCACTCTCTAATTAGCCAAATTCTGGTCCTGCACGGGAGGAGCTGATTTAATCCCTTTGTGGAGGCACTCAGGTGATGAACAGTTGTGGACTGGGAGATGACTGAAGTAATGGGGTGTTAAAAAGCTCTTATGTGACTTGAACATCCCTTGACTTGCTTACAGCACCATATCTCCAAAGCTTCTGCGGGATGGCTGGGAGTGGGATGGTGATACTATTCAATTGCTGCAATAAAGAAGCTGGTGGGGAGCTGTGTCCTTGGAGCACAGTCCTGGCTAGGAAATTTCTACTGGCTGTGGGGAACTGAAGCCCCATTCTGTGTGGTTGTGAGCTCAGCTGCTCTGAGTCTGGGCAGAACACGGAGGGGAGGCCTGTTGGGAAAGCTGAAGGGCTGGAAGGAAATGCTGTTGGTGACTCCAAGGGCAGAGCTCTTCCTTTTGTTGATGCTGGAGTTGAGCCACACAGTCATGTGCTTCCATAATTATCTACTGGTTGCTTGTAGCTCATGGTTTTAACCACTGGCATTGTCATGTGTTGTCCACACACCCCAACATGAGGCTGGAGTCCATTCCAGGAGCTCAGGTATTGATGCTAGCAGTCACTGAGAAGCACGGGTGTGTTTGCTGCTGGGATGCCCAACGCATACAGGTGTACTGAGAGTGTATGGATGTTGTGGTAATGCAGGCAAGCCATGGCCAGCATTGTACTGCTGTCCTGCTTGCTCATGGAGGGCTGTGCAGGGCATTGCACGCACATCTACATCCAGGAAAGATGTGTCACTATAACTGCTTGGATTGAGACTGGTGATGGGAGATGATGAGAGATGTACAGTGCTCTGCGGGAGTGTGGGCTGGTTAGGAAGTGTGGGTGGGGGAAGGGAGGAACGGATGTCAAAACATGGTGACAGAGGGAGAAAAATCTCTGCCGAGTCCCGTGTTAAGCAATAGAGACCCTTAGCGGTCACCCGGAGAAAAACACGGGTGCTGAGCTCAGTGCTGTGTGAGTGATTGCTTTTTTTTTTCCCCCACTTGTTAATTTCAGACCCGAATGAATGCAGAAACTTCAGAACTAATAACTAAGGAAAAAAAAAAAAGAGAGAGAGAGAGAAGATTCAGTTCCAGTTGTTTTAACCACAGTGAACGTTTGTTGTGCTTTTCCTGTAGTTTCTTAGCAGTCCATTTTGAAACAGGAAGCTGCTTTGTAAAGCTGATGTTTTCAGTCCTTATCGATTGTCACTTGATATTGCTGTATTTCAAGGATAATCACGATTACTGCCTTCTTCTCAGAAGTTATTACTTGCAATCTTTTAGTGAATTTTTTTTATGCTTCCATCCAATTACATTGCTGCCTCTTCTCCCCTACTTGCAGCCAGCCCTGTGTCTGTAACTGCATGTAGTGAATGTGTTAGCTCACCAGGTTCTGCGATGCTCTCATTCACTCTGCTAGCCAATGCACAGACAGCTTGATAAATATGGCTTGCTCCTGTAGGAGTTATTTCTATCTGATTAGCCTTACTCTCTGCTGTGAGTGAGCCTAGTCCACCCGTGCATGCTCCAGCTCTACAGCAAAACTGCCTTCCTGCCCCAGGAGGACTGCTGGGGTTCGTGGGCCTCCAGCAGCTTTTTCTGTGGCCATCCTTTCTAGAATTACTCAGGTAACAGCCAGCACCAGGAACACCCATCCCAATTCCAGTGCTCTCTGTGGGGTTTGCTTACTGTCTCCAGGGGTCTGTGGTAGCTTGGTGAGGCTAGGGATCAGAATGAGGGGTAGCTCATTTTGGTTAAGTCGCTTAAGGTAAATCTCATGAGGATGTGTAGAACAAGGGTAATAGTCTGACTCACCTTTGCAGAGAACTCAGCTGAGAGGTGTTTTGAAAGAGCCATGCTGTGTTACAGGGACGCTGCCTTTGTCTGCCAGCCCCAAACCTCTGATAATACTTTGCATCTACTGGTCTGGCGTAGAGCAAAGCAATATATTACAGAGATCTTTTATTATTTTGCTATCTCTTCCAATGATATCCAGCCACAACGTACATTGCAAAACCATTATGGCTATCATTAGAGTGCTGTGTGTTGTCACCACTCAGTAACGGCCGTTTCCTGGGTCCCATGGGAACCTACTTAAATTTCCTGGAAGTGACAATTCAAAACTAAAACGATCCTGCGAAATAAATCCAGAAAGCTGAGATTTCTTCTCATCCCAAGTTCCCTTCTGCATCGTGTTATTGGCATTTATTACCCACTGGTGCTATAAGTAGTAAATTTTCCGTGGTCACGAGCTGTTGCTGCATTAAGAGAAGCTGCAAAGGAGGCAGCATGCCAAAAGTTGGATGGTGTGATTCTGGACATCCTCTCTGTAGCTGGAGAAAAGACTCCGGTAGAGATCAGACCTTGAGGTTAGCATCTTGATCACTGTTAGACCTCTTCCAGCAGCTTTCAACTCTCGTCAGAAGAGCCTTCCTGAGTAAGCAGTCTCCCACTGAGCAGTTTTCTCCCTTGCCACAGGGGCCTCCACTAGGGATCTGCCTTATGGTGAAAGCCCAGCGTGAGCACTGGCAGCTGTGATTTGCTTACTGGTTTGCAGAGAGTCTATGCCTGTAGCAGGTAACGTGTATAAAGCGAGTGGTGATTGTTTCTTTAAGGCCCACCTCTATTCTCCTTCCCTCTCCACTGCTGCTCTCTTGATGTTGCTGCTGATACAGATTTTTTCTCTTGTTCAATTTCAGTGCACCTGCTCATATAAACAAGACTGCAGTGGGTTTGCTCAAACTGAGCTTCTATGTGACAACAGAAGCAGCACCCTAAAGCATATTCCTATGCACAGAGGAGTCATTAATACACACATTAATACATTAATGAAGCCTGGCTTAGGCAGTTCAGGTGCCTGACTTAGGTGACCCGCAGAAGCCACTCACTAAGTTAGGATATTCCTTGAGTTAAAGGTCAGACCAACCGTTATGGGAAGCTGCAGGGATATTTTAGAGAGGTAGAAGTCAAACAGGAGGCTTTCCTATCATCCCTTCAGATCCAGATATTCAACCTACCTATGCATCTTCATTATTGCCTTATACACTCAGCATGAACATAACTACCTATATGTGCTAAAGGCAAAGCACTCAGATTCAATTTTACAAAAGACAAGCTGACTTGATAGGTGAATTACTATATTACACAGTACTTGAGCCTTCAAGACAGGCTGGTACTCAAGCAGCTCACATGTAAGTTGCTTTGCCTTTGTTCCTACTTCAACCTGAGTTAAGCTTTCTTGGGTTAGCCAGCCTGTAGGAAGAACATACCCTTACAGTTGTTTTTTTCCTTCACATTTCTGTGTAAGCAGGAGGACTTAAAGATGGATAGGAAGGCCTTTGTGGCCAACTGGGAGGAGGCTGGGCCGTGCCATGGGGGAACTGGGTAGTGGAAGTTGTGTGGGAGGCTGGCAAATGGATGGAGAAGCCTGAAAACATTGAGGCAGCAAAAGGTGGATAAGATAACCCAGACACTGTGCAAGAAAATAGATTTCTGGAGAGTTGTGATGGCCAGAGGGTGTGATTTAGCCTCACTGTTGGCTGGAGAGCCTTTGAAAAGGACAAACTGAGCAGTTGCCTCTCAGCACCTTTGCTGCCTGTGTCCACTGAATCTGTGCATTCTTCTTGACTGTTGTTGTGGAAACGTTATCATGTGAAGTCTTTGTGATGCCATGCTCCATGCCTGGAGAAGGAGCTACTTGATCAAGTAAGTGGACAAAGATGAATCTACATCGTACTTCTGACGTGGAGATGCGATTGCTGACAGGGCCTTCTCCCTCCCAGTTCTGTGTTGGACCTCCCAAAGTGCTCTGCCTGGCACGCCGCTGAATCCGTTCTGTGTTCTTGACTGTTCCCCACGGCTCAGGAGTTTAAGGACCTTCCTTCACCTTCCCCAGCATTCATGGGGAAGCAGGGCTACAGGTCCTGGGCTGGGCCAATGCAGTGACTCGAGAAGAAGCTGAAGTGCTCCCCGGGCCTTGTGAACTGACCAAAACAGCTGGTGAGGTTCAGAGTTTTATTTCAGGGTTACTTAGAGCCAGAGTGGGGGTTAATCAGTGTACATTCATCATTAATTTATGCATGTAAGGGCCTTTTGGAGTACAGTTGTCACGCTGGTTTTGATAATGCTAACTCCATCCACCCTGCCAGCTGCTGCAGTGTCGTGGTAAGTCTGTGTTGCTGCATGCAGAATTATGGTGCTTTTGTGGGAATATTATGTTCCCTGAATAGAGCCCCACAGAGCAATTTGCTTCATCCTTACAAACCCATCCAAATAACTGGCAGTGCCTTACAAATACAAAACAATCGAGAAAATAAATGTATTATACTGTACATCTGTGACAAAACAATGCTTTCATGTGCAAAGAGAAATGTGTTTGTTTAACTTACGGTTTCCCATTTGGAAATAAATGCATTCATTTAAATTAAAATGGGACGTTCTTCACCATTACAGAATTCTGCATGCCAGATGTAAGAAATATGCAGCTTGAAGAGCAGACTCAAAACATGGAGTGGTTGGTATTACCAAAAGTGTGCATTTGCTGGCTTATCCTACACATGCTGTCTCTCTTCCTGCAGGGTGTTCTCCATCTGAGTAGGACTTCCCTGCCTTTGCATGAACAGTGAGGTCTCCAAGCAAGGTTTGGGACTGTGCTTCTCCCTTGTGTGGCCATCTTGTGTCTTTGTGCATGCTGGAATGCCAACTTTTCCCCTGGGTTGTGCTTAGGAGAGAGTGCTAAAACTGCCTTGACCTGCTTCAGAACTTTGCACCACTGTGACCGTGAGATGGGCTGACTTCCTGCAAGAGCCATGGCACCCCAAAGATATTTCACTGGTTCTGGATTTTGTCTTAAAGAAATGTTAGTCTCATTTATACTCAGCAGTGAAGATGACAGATAGATGGAGGGGGGGGGAGCAATCAATGTTGAATGTTCCAATATTTGTTTTTTAAAATGTTCCATGATAAATGTGCCTTTTAAATGTGTGACTTCTTGTAACAAAAGTCTGCTGCATTTCAGTTTACACATAAGCTTAACGTCATCAAGCCAAGTTTGTTCCGGGAGTTAACATTTGCATTTTTGAAAGCAGCAACCTAATCCAGAGTAAAACCAGATGAGACTAGTACAGCACATAACGAACTGCGGGCTGGTAGGTGTGAGCATCCTCGAAGAGAGGCTGAAATTGATTTGGATAGTTTTCCAAGGATCCACAAACTCCTCTGAACAAAACTGGAGATCACTGCTACCAGTAGTAGGAATTGTCAACTGGAATTCCACTCTGATGTGATTATTAGAAGGAGAAATAGCCAGGAAATTATAAATAACACTGGAGGGTTTGTTTTTTAACCTGAGCTTTTGATATCGATGCTCAGACCATCTTCTAGATTCATTATTCTTTCTTAATTGAAATATTTTTTTCCATTTACAGATGAGAATGGTAGAGTTGGCAGTTCTAGCCCTCTGCCTGTACTGGCTGACCAGTGCTGTAATGCAGTGGTATTCTGCAGGTGCAATCATATCTGTGCAAGCACGTGATTGTATTGTTGTTTAGTTGCTGAGGGGCCACAAGAGATGAAAATCACAGTTCAGAAAGCCTGGCATTACTAAATGCTCTTCAGTTCACTTTGGGAACATCATAGTCTGCATCTACCCCATGTGAAGTGCAAATATCTTGTATCCAGCCATCCAGGGAACGTGTTATGTTTCAGCTGGCAGGAAACGCGCTGTGTGTCTGAAAGCCAACACCTACGTATTGACTGAGACACCAACGGGGCTATGCAGCACAGGGAGCTGGGCCAAGCTTGGTTTTTCCTCTGAACTGATTAATCAGATACTTCAAATAATTGCTGCAGGTGTGATTAATGTCAGCTGCATAGCTAATTACCCAGTAGATTAAAATAACTCTTTGTTAAAAAAAAAAAAAAAGTAAATAAGTTAATTATTTACTCTGCTCCCCTCTCTAACCTTGTTCTGCTTGTAAACGAATAGAAATATTGATCCCGGGATGGTTTTGGGTGCCACCCATTTTGCTTCAGTCTAATTAGGGCTTTACCTGTGGCCCTCTTTGCTCCTTCTAACCATGCCTTCTGCTTTGCTTTCCCAGGGTGGGGCTGGCAGGGATCTTTAGGGTATAACTGACCTCCAGGATCCGTAGGATTTCCCTGTGCTGGCCCCATTACTGCTCTATCTAAGCCATACTAGCTCTTTGCAGCAGTGCCTTCTTGACCACATCTCTTGGTAGCACACTCTACCACCCAGTGGCTGTAACTGTTAAAACAATCTTCTGTTTCCTCAGCGAACTGTTCCCTATCCTTAGCTTCAAGCCACATCTTATTCTTCCCTGTTGTCAGTCTGTGAATACGTTGTTCCTCACACATGTGCAGCCTACGTTTTAATGAAGCTAGTTGCTGTAATACATTTCTCCTCCATGACAGAGCCACGTTAGAAGGCTGCTGATGGAGTTTGCTGATGGAGATGTTTGTTGCATTTACCACCATGAGGCAGTGACCTGAACACCTCTTGAACTTGGTTTAGCTAGGATTTGTGTACCCAATCACTTCTGCTCCCCCAAACAGCAAAACTTCAAGAGCTGCTTGCAGAATGTGGGCCTCCTTGGTACACTGACATGAGGATGCCGATGTTAAGAATGATATGAAAGATGTAACGCTTCCTGAGGGGACAGCAGCCCAGAAATTTCTCTGTTCTTACATCTGTACAGGTAAAAATAAAGGAGGCTTTAAGACCAATGTGTCTTTGAGCTCATGTCACCTCCCTTCAATGAGCACTCTGTGCTGTTATGTCCTTGCAATTTTGTTATCCGTTTCCAGAAGAGGTGTCCCCACACAGCCTGGAAAGGCTGTTTTAGACACTGCCAGGCTCAGGTCTTTCTCCAGTTCTGAGACCCTCTCCCATGTGTGGCATTTGGATGCTCTGATGGAGCCATCTGCCCCTTGCTGGAAGACATTAACATCCCTTCCTTAGCTTAGCTAGAAGCTGCTGCCGTTTTGTGTTTGCTTCTCTGCAGCCTAATGCAGAGGAGCCAGACACAGCACTGCCTCTGGCAGGAAGTCTTCTTGTAGCACACTGGTCTGGGCCTTATGTTCTGCCTCTTTTTTTCAGTCCAGAGTGGTTGCAAGTCAGATGTGCCCCTCAGCTCTGGTGCCCAGTATTATACTGCTCACGTTTGCCTTGGAGAGTAGAAATGGTGGCTGTCACGTTTCTTTTGATTCCTTGTTCCTATGCTAAAACTCTGAAATTGCTCTTTATGAAAGGAAAATGTGACAATTTGGCCAGCAAATAGCATCTGTGTTGCATGGGTTTTGTCTCAACTTCTTCTCTCTGATGCAAGCTGATGGGTTTGAGCAGGCTGGACAGTGACTGTCAGAAACAGCCTTTCAGAAATGCAGTACCAGCCATCAAATCCTAAGCCATCTGTCACGGTCAAACTAATGTAACCTTCTATCTGCTGCTGGTGTGAGCTGGGAACTATAGTAGCAGCCAGTGCTCGGTCCAGGAGGATTGGTTTGGTCACGTGGCTTTTTGGGGCCTGATCCACTGGGTGCTTTGTAGCTGGCTCAGCCAGGAATGGTCCAAGTTAGTGCTCAGATATCCAAACTGTCCTCTTGTTTGTCAGCAGCTGTATGGACTTAGCACAGGCACAGCTGGTTCTCACGTACTCTACAAAGATCCATTTCTGCTGCTGGGTTTGGTGGCTGGTAGTGCTCAGTAAGTAATGTCCTGACGGGTGCTAGCAAAGCCCGTGTTGCTGATGGACGTGACTGGTACTGGGATGGCTGTGCAAGACTTGGTGCTGGGAGGGAAAGTGGTTGTGCTTCGTGCTCTGACGACCCACTTCCCAAACAGTCAGTGCCAGATGCCATCATGGGAACCTGGCTTCAGCTCAGCTGCCTGAAAGTGGATAGGTTTCCTTGTAGCTTCTGAATGTAGTTGTATTTTCTGGCAGCTGGAGAAAATGACTTTGAAAAATAATAGCAGCTTTTAAGTCAAATTGGTGTCAACATTCACTCCAGGCTACTTGAAGCTAATCAGTTTAAGTTCCTACTTGGCAAACGGAATTCCTGTCTTGCTGCCCTCCCTCTCCTTAGCCTGATTCTCATAACTGATGATTGTTTTTCCCTTATCTTTCTAGTGTGTCTAGACAGAGAGATGTTTGATTTTTGAGATGTAGCTTCTGCTATGTTATTGAAGGTACCTGCACAGTCTGTGTGAGCTTGGGCTTCTATTTTTTTTTTAATTTTTCTTACAGGTTCTCTCTAGTTAGGAGCAGAGGAGATAAAAATCAAAAGCTGGTGAAGCTTTAGCACCTGCCTCAAGCACAGTTCAGCTGATGATAACCACCAGTCACTGCTCTCAGCAAGGGGCCTGATTCTACCCATCATGCTTGGACTGAGACAGGTGGGTAGTGAGGATCCATGGGGGGGCCATTACAGGCTATTCCAGGTGAGCAGAAAAGGGAAAGAAGCAAAGCAGCTGATGAATAGGGAGAATCAGGAGAGTAAGTGGTATATGGGCTGATGAAATAATGCTGTCTTTAACCATGAATAAGTAACAGCACCACAGGAGGCATTCAGGGCAACAATTTGGGACAGTTAAAATGGAGGTTAAAGATTACATTTAGGTTTAGAAAAATCAGGATCCCTAAGGCGTGCTTGGTGAATGCTAATGGCATAGGCAAAATCAGGTGTGTGAGGAGCACTGCCTAGTAATTTGATGACATAGAGATGGATGTTACTCAGTTTTTTCTGCTAACAATACCAGCACACGTGTGATATCTATTACACGAACAGGTGTAACCTATAGAAATACATATTTGAGGATGAGAAGTTACGATACGTGCAGGCCGACTTCTTGGATTTATGGAAGTGTTAGGATTTGCTGTGCTATGAGAAGGTCTCCTCTGGCACCTCTTTGCAGCAGCTCCTTGGCTCAGCTCCTGTATGACTGCAGCTTGCACACGAGGCTTTCTGGTGACGTGGTGTGATTAGCTGTGAATGCTGAGACATCTTTTGGTTGACTGAAGCTCCTCCTGCCTTTCCTTGCCTGTTCATGGAGAGTGCTGACTGTGTTAGCACACAATACAGATGCTGGTGAATGAACAAAGGGGAAAAGAAAGAATGAGCGAGTTTTCCTTTGACATCCTTCTCAGAAAGCAGAGGAATGCATTAGCAACCTCCAGAGGGAGTTTCTCTTCTCAGCTGGTCTCTAGGCATGGAGAACTGCCATGGTGAATGATGCCTTGGGGAATCTCTTGACACGTGAGCCAATTTCACTTGATTCTGTCATGATTCCATGTAGAACATTTGCTTCCTGTTTGGTTTTAAAAGATTGGGCTTACTTAATGCTAATTTTATATGAGGATGTCAGACACTGCAGACGAGCTAGTGCAGTGCACCAGAACAAACTCAGCTCTGGCTCTACAGCTAGGGGCTTGACTGATGAACCTCCCAGCTGGGTTAGAAACTGCTGAGCCATGACTCCTGAGCCACATGTGTGATGTGGAGACCAAGTAACACAGTCATCCCTTCTCTCTTCTGGAGCCTTATCACATCTGCCGTGTAAAGGCTGACTGAGTTGTTTTGTAAATCTCAGCAATAAAATGTGTCCACAATCTTCTAAATAAAGGAAGAAAGAGATGAGGGCATGGAATGATTATGCTGATGGAAGAAAGGAAGACTAGTGGGGTCTGAAAGAGATGTGGGCAGGTGAGCAATGGGCCTTCTGAAGCAGAACAAAACGCGTTATTATTTTTAATGGAAATGCAAAAAAGGCTTTGTAGAAACTCAGGGCAGAGGATGAGTAGAGAAAATGTTTATTTTGTAAAGTTGGTGGGAATGAAATTGGCTTTCTTCCACCACTCAGGCAAATGGATATGGCAGCTGGAAAGGACTAGCTGGCAAGGGACAGTAGGAACCTCACATGGGGATTGCACTTCACACCTGCCAGTTTACGTTCCCATTTGTGCCACAGAAACCTGTAGTACTGTTCTGAAGCTCTGAGTTCCCTGAGGAGGGAAGATGTCTCAGCAGTTCTAGTGAGATGCTACTGCTAGGCTTCTTGCTGGCCCTCTGGCTTGAGTTTCAAACCTAACCAACATGTTTTCTCTGGCTCACTCGGTCCCTAAGCAACCTTTCTGGCCTAGGTCATCCTCCATCTAGCATTCTTCCAGCTTGCTTGAGGCTTTCTGCATTTAGAGAACTTCTTCAGTGTGAGGTTTGCAACTAATTAGTGGGATCTCTGGAAGCCATGAGCTGAAACATGAGTAACACTTTGCTCTGAGAGCCTTAGGGGAGGAGTTGCTGCATAGTGGTTTTGCCATCAGACCCAAGTGCAAATGGAGGAGGTCACCTATGTCGGTACGTTGGCTCTTTCTGCCAAACTGCAGGAAGCCAAAGCTCCACTTGCCTTCGTGTTTGTTGATGAGTTTCAGGGAGGTACCTCTCTGATGCCACCATGAGGGAGCAAATGCCATGAAACTTTCACAGAAACTTGTCACAAAAGTCCTCCCTCTTCCTTTCTTCTGGGTTGGGTGCTTAAAGCTCACTTGGCCAAAGTGACAGTAATCTAGCTAGGCTAGGTGACAGCAGTGCCATGCAGGACAGCCCTGCTGCGCTCAGTGCTGCTTATAAAATGGTCCCTGCTTTCTATTCCAGAGGCTGTTAAAGAATGTGACACAGATAAAATAAATTAGAAACAAAGTCAGTGTCCATGGGGAGAGCATTCCCAAGAAAAGCATTTGCTGAGAAAGAGCGTTTACTCTGCTTCGGGCAAAGTCAGAAGTAATTAAACATCTTAGTGAAGCACTACGAGTGGGCACACTTCGTGAAAGAGGTTAATCTATCAGGCAGGAGGAATCTCAAACCTGAGAATAAACAGTTCCAAGGGAGCAAGCGGTGCAGGTCTGAGGCACTGAAGGTAGTTTTGTCGTCTTAGAGGCTTGAGGCAGGGGAGAAGTGGAACTGCTGGAGTGGATTCTTCCTGCCTAACCAAAGCACTTCTATAAAGTTGTCAAGCTGCTGAAATAGAGCTAACTCAGCTCGTAGCTTGTCTGCCCTGTGTGTGAGTGGGCTGAGTCTGGGCCTGTGTCTAGGAGAGCTGCAGAAAGCTGAAGCACCAAGTAGGAACTCCTTTGACCTTTCAGTCAGGGCTCCTTCACCTTGATCAGTCACGATGGTACATGCAGGAGTGGTAGCTGATCCTTGACGGTGGTGCAGACAGAAGGATACCGTAGCTTGAAAATGGCTTGAGTGTACATGGGGAGAACTATCTTTAGTATTCCCCTTTGAGGGGGGAGAAAGAGACGGGGCTGGAGGTGCAGATGTCATACAGAGGGGTGGCCTGGGCTACCTGGAGTGCTTTGATTGCCACATGGTGACCTGGGGGTTGTTGTGATACATGGCAGCAATGGCCTGTGACTAGCACTGGATGAGTCTGACCCCTCCTGGATTTGCAGAGAAGAAAGCTCGAGTATGGTATCTTCGAGGCAGTGATTTATGTAGATGACCAAGAATGAATGAGTAAAGCAGTCACAGATCAGAAAAGCTGAGGACTGTTCAAAAAGTACCAGACATCTGGGAAGATGGTGGTACACTCAGGATACAGCCGTCCCACCCTGGATCGGTGCTCCAGTTTGAAGAGCAGCCTGTCTGGTCAGTGCCATGGGAAGGAATGGGGTGAAAGAGACTTTATCTATGGCCATGGTCAGGAGCTTGGCTTTGGGGTTTGAGCCTGGAAGTGCGCAGAGCTTTTACAAAGGGAGCAGAGGGCTGAAGGTAGAGTCCTAGAGGATTAGAAGGAATGTAGCTGGACTGAGCCTGTAAATTCTGTGCATAGGATCTGGGGTAAAATGAAGTGCTTAGGTATGATCCAGTTCCATTTCAAGAGCTAATGGGCAACTGTGAGAATGCAAGCGAGTGCAAATAGGGATTTGAAATAAAAATCTAGCCTCAGTTTGCTCTCGTGCTGCAGTTTTTCTCTGATCAGATACTAGCTTACAGAGAAGGATGCATGCTTTTCTCCAGTCTTTGTGAAGGCCTTAGTTTTGGCAGTGAGGAGTTGGAAAGTGGGATTTTGAAATGTGAATTTTGTAAAATAGCAAAAGACAGACTCCTCTGGGACAGGCAGAGCACCTCCCCGGGGCAGCATCTGAGCTTGGTAGTTGTCTAAGTGGGTAATGTGGAGAGACTTCGGCCATAATAATGGTCTGTGATAATGTTTAATAGAAAACAGTGGTGAGGTTGTTGTTTCTAGGGGATTTAACTCCCCTGGATGCATGACCTTGCAGAGCACAAGCTTTCCTAGCATGAAGTAATGCTGCATACAGAGATGCTGGGGACCTCTGGGTCGTTGCATAACTTCCCTGGGCACAGCTGCCTGCTGTGGCACACGTGTAAGGTAGGGCTGTTTTCACCTGATGGGAAATAGGCAACAAATGGAGCGTCCCAAGGTGCATTTGATTATTTGTGCCAAGTCCTTTTATCCTGAGATGTACCTGTGCCAGGATGGGCTGGATGGTCTCTCAGGCTGTGTGCTCTGCTTCTGGCTCAGATAAATTTTCCTCGTTTATGCCTGTGTGCAGTATAGATACTGGGCATTCAGCGTGACCTCCGTCTGCTGTTTCGAGTGGCAGTCTGAACAGTGCCAGGGTCCTCACGAGTGATGTTCTGTGTCCTGCTATGAAAATAGGAGTGTTTGCTTTCCACAGAAGGCTCTGGCTGGATCCTGAGGTGACAAGAAGCACGTTCGCCTCCCCTGCAGCCCACCAACATTAAGCATTTACTCTGCAATAGCCAGTGCCCAAGGCCTGATTTCTATGCGGGGTCTGTAGGGAGGGAAGCGAGAACAAAAGGAAAAGGAGGTTTTAGGATTTGCTTTTTGCAATGGCAGTTTGTTCTGATCCTTTGTGTATGTGCTGGCAGAGTGCGGGAATGGAGGGGATGCCACTGCTTCATTCAGTGCTGCGGATGGCTAATGGACCTTGACAACTGCAGCACAACATGCAAACTATTAAAAAGGGAGGACTGATTAAAGCCCCAGCCATCCCGGCATTCCCCTGGGCTCTTAACCCCGTGTTGGAGCTGAGCAGCCTAGCAATGCCTCCTCCCTGGCTGCACAATTAACATCTCTTGTCACTAATTGATTCCTGTGGTGCTCACAGGACAATTAGAATTTAAATTGCCTTTTACAAAGGTCATGAAAACATGATAAAAGACGAATCTATTAGGAAGGATCACTCAGGAGTCTCTCTCCTTTTCCACAACACTGGCTGCTGGTTACGGCACAGAGGTGAGTGAGGGGAGCTAGGAAAGAGGTTCAGGTCTTGGGTTCGTTCCTTCCTGAGTGTGGTTCAAGGCAGGGGCTCAGTTCTCTGTGACTTGTGAGTATTTTTGCACTAAAGGTGTCACTGGATTTTATTTATTTATTACTGCTTCTTTTAGGAGTGTTTGCATCTATAAATGCTATCCCTCACTTTTCTCTGTTGATAAATTTTGAAACAGCTCTTTGGAGCTCACTGCAGGGGAATTCATAAGAGGGGAAGAAATCCCTTTGCAATGGAAGGTAAAGGGTTTGCCTTCACAGGGCAAAGCTGTCTCAGAACCAGCCCATCTTCACACTCAGAAGGAAATACTTAGAGCCTGGCATGACTCCCTGGGAAGCAAAGGCTGCAAGGGGAAGAGGATGGAGCTCTGTCTGTGAGGGATGCGTGAAAGTCTGAGTACACAGCTGAAAACGTCTCTTCAGCTTTCTTGAAAGCAAAAAGGTCCTAGAAGAGGATGCACAAATATGAACAGGTGAAAATCTCGCTCATAAACCCATGCTAGCTGCTTTCTCTGCAGCTGATATTTCAAGGAATGATGTTATGACTTCAGAGACCTATGAAGCTCACGTCACTGCATCTGAGCTGGGGGCAAAGCCTCGATAACAACTGCCCGTGACATCATGGCTTGGCAAGAATATGGTATATTGGAGGTAGATGAGTAGATGGTGTTTTGCTGACAAATGAGAATATCCAAAGGTTGTTAGTTATGGAAACGCTTTTCTCTGGCACCCATAGGACTCAATGGTGGCAAGAGATTTGGAGCCTCGCGTGTCATGTTTAAGGCAACATTTTCTATTTGCAATAAACACAGCTGAAATGGATCTTGGAAGGTTACCTAATTCACCTGCCTTCTCCAAGTCATGATCAGCTCCACCTGAACCTCTCCTCTGTCTGTTACCCAGGAAGCCACTCACAAAGGTTCCTTTGCCACAGTGGAGACTGGGACAGGACAGGTTACCCCCTGCAGGTTTCAAGGCATCTTGTTCTGATGCACCCGATTCTGCCTCAGAGAAGCATTCAAGCCTCTAGGCTCTCAGGTCTAGAAGTGATGAAAAAGCAGGCTTAAGTCTTGTAGTTTGATGCTTTCTCTTCTGATTTTCATATCCTGCCTTGTGTGGGTTGTCAGGGAAGAGAAAGCCTGAGAGACACCAGTGTGTTCCAGATCAAGCTTTGTGCAGCTACAGGAATAGTTCATGCTGAGACAAAGAGAGGAGCCAGCCACAACGCTCAGTAGTTGCCCATCCCGCCCTATCCCAGTAGCATCCCCATTATAAAGGACACTGGCTGGCTATTTGAGAATCTCATGTCCTTTCTAAGTCCTGCCTTTGACTTCTTGCTATTCTGGTTATTGAAATTGATTTTGCACTCTAGGCACTGGATCTTCCATTGCCAAGTTTCGTGTCGGAGATAATAGAAATTATGTTTCCACTCGCACATAAATCTCAGGGATGTTTGTGCTTAGATGACTGGACAGTAAGTACAGGTGAAATTGCTCCTGTGATTGTTTCAGTAAAAATATAATATTGTTGTAAGGTTTTATAAAGTGTATTAAACTGGTATACACATTCCTAACGGTCGCCGGGTAGGTGGTGGTGGTGGTGGTGGCTGTTATTTTCTAAAAGAATAAATACAAACCTCTAAGCAAGACATCTGGTTTCTCTCCCCGACAGCGTGGTAGATCAGCTGGTTTTGGAAGCAGACCAAAGAGTGAGTGGTGAGACCACCCGGCTGCTGTGCCATCCCCTCGCGCTGTGCTCACGCTGCAGGTTTGTGCTCAGGTTCACCGAGGCCTCTCTGCTATTGCAAACCTCCCCGTGTGGGGTGAGGCCAGGCTTTGAGCTGCCTGTAGGGATGGCCTGGTCTCCGCTGAACCTTTCTATTGCGAGTCAGTGCACACAGGACCCAGCTTTGAGAAGATTGTAGAGGAATAAGCAAAGGTGAATCTTTTGAGCTCTGAGGGCAAAACAGCCTGAGAAAGCTTCTTCAGCTCCCAGGAGCTGAGGGAGATGGATAGTGGTAGTGTCAGGCCCACGGGGATCAGTTGCTGGATTGTTGCCCGAAGGCACTGTAGCCTTTGGGGTCTCCATGTCTTAACCTGGCAGCTTTGTCTGCTCCTAGGAGGAGGAAGGGCTTGCTGTTCCTTTTCAGAGCAAGATAATGTCTCGTGCTCTCAAAGCATAAAGGAGCAGGGAAGGAGGACAGTGCAGTGGTGGTGGGGGGGCTGGAGCGCACATCCACCTCAGCTACAGGCTGCTCTGGCTAGATGCGAATGTGCTCTGCTCTGCAGTCCTCACCTGGGCAGCATTCCCATGATCTGGAGGCCTTGATTAGCTTCCCGAACAGCTCTGTGTAGCTCGGCCAGCTGGCTGCCACCCAGCCCTCTGCCATCTGCCACCCCGTGCTGCTGCTGTGCCCGGGCCCTGGGAGCCAAGATGCTGCTATAGCTCCTTCCTGAGGGAAACCCAGGCCCTGAGAAGTCAGGTGGTCTTCAGATAGTGTCCTTTACATGGTAACGTGCTAACCTGAAACAGCCAGGGCATGCTGTGTGATTAGAGCACTGCAACAAGGAGAATGTATGCGAGGCAGTGTTTTCCCCGCGGCCTCCTACCTGCCCCCACCCTCTTTTATGCTTCGCACGTCTCGTGTCCTTGGCTCAAGAAGATCATTACTGCGTGTCAGGCAGCGCGCAGAGTGGTGAAACCTCAGCTTGAGTTGGTGTTTCAGGCACTTTCAGACACTTACACTGTTACTCTCACAGATATTGCCTTCCTCTGGCTGGGAGGGAGGTACTCCACTTACCAACTCCTTACCTAGCGGGGGCTTGGGGAGCTCAGCCGGCAAAAACTTGTAAATTGCTTGGATATCATTAGAGGAAAAGTGCTGTAGAAAGGCAAAGTATTATTTATTAATGTGCCTCTGTCTTACAGTCCCATAAATATCAAGGTTTTAATTGCTCAGACTTGTAATCTGAGTAACTTCCTGGATTTATTTATTGCCTTGGTAAATAATTTCTTGGAGGAGTTGCTGCACAAAGCAGTGCAGGAGAGGTGCTCAAAAGCCATGTCTGTTTGGTAGAAGACACAGTACCACTTCAGTTTTTCTTTGGCTGCTTTAATCCCTCCTGCCTCACTCCTGTCCTCTGCGTCTGAACTTCCTTTGACTTGGTCCTTGTTTAAAATCCTGCTTCTGTTTGTGAGAGGAGAGTGAGAACCTGTATTACAGTGATGAACAGAGATCCTGCGTTACAAGGGTTCCTGCTTCACTTCACCAGCGATGTGCTGCTACTTATGAACACTAGCTGTGCCTGAGAATTGCATCATAGCCACTTTGGGCAGAGGAGGTGCCTGCCCAGGAGGAGTTTGCCAGGTCAAGATGCAGTTAAATATCTCTGTGCTTGTTGAAATTGCCAACGTCAGGGTTTTTCTCTGCATATGAAAACAGTTTAAAGATGGATCGTGGTAGGAACCTATCAGCTGCCATTGTGGCCATCCTTCCCGGTGCTGGGCTGAGATCTTTCAGATTCTTATCTCTGAGCTTATGAGAAGGAGGCAGGGCTGGTGCTGCAACAGGCTGAAGCCTTCTGTGTGCCTGATCTGCAGAGGATAAGGTTAAATGCTGTGCCTGGTGGCATTGTGACAAGTGATGCACTGAGAACCACATTAAACGCTGCGGTGTGTGGACAAGAAAGTGAGCTTTTTGTGCAGCGTTTCTCATATACACAGGAATTCCTTCACTCTTTCTCACTCTGCCTATTTTTTGTTTTAATTGCCTCAAACGTGGCAAGGCTCAGCCTGCTGCTGTTTTCTCAGGTGGACAGGCAGCCAGCTGCTTGCTCGTGTGTTTCTAAGCTCTGGGATAGGCAGTTCTAATACATTGTTCATAGGCCTCTGAGATTACCCCGTTTCATACAAAATGCAGCAGAAGCAGCACCAATTGTCTGTGTTGTTTTTACTCTCCCCTAGCTTTGGCAGATCAGCACCAGCTTTAAAATGCTCACGTTGCCTGTCAGTGAAATATAGAGCTGATCTGAAGGCTTTCCTCTCTTCTGAGGTGTGAATAGCACAGCTCCCTCTCGCCTCCACGCTGCTTAGTTAATACTCTGCTAGTTCCCAAGCTTGCTGCGGGATTTTTTAGGTTTCCAACACTACTGTCTCGTATCAAACCTGGGGAGATAAAACTCCATCTCCATCCACATCATAAGGGAGCCTCAGGTAGGGTGATGATGTATGTTCAGACAGTACTCAAGATGTGGCAATCAGACAACTTCTCTGTGGTCGTTGTAGCAACGTGGAGGAGAGAATATCCAGTGTTGTGACCTACACGTTGAGACCTTGAGTCCACCACTGAAATCCCTGATCTCTATGGGTTGGGCTTTTAGTTGGCAGCAGAACTTGAAGCTGCATCTGACATCTCTCAGTCATAACCATCCACTTTTCTTGCTGCCTCAGACAACCTCACTTCCCGTTTAATTATTAGCATCCCCGAGGGACTCAATTATCCCACCTGAGACAGAAGGAGAACAAATGGTCCGTGCTTTGAAGAAGAGAAAGGGAGTGTCAAGTCCTCATTTAAGCACGGTGGCAGCCTGGCCTTGGTGAGGTTGCATGAACGCTTTTAAGAGAGGAGGCTACTAACATCTGCTGCTGCTAAGCCAAGTGTGACATCCAGAGGCTCCTTAAGTAAACGTGAATGCATCTGCATATGCTGAGATGCTTGAAATGTGAACCAGGGGAAGATCTCCAGTGATGATCACCGATTACATGGGCAGTATCAATCAGAGGGAGTCCTGGTCCCTTTAGCTATGCCAACAATCTTGAGTGTCACTGATTAATGCACCTTCTATTTTGTTTCAGATACATGTTTGAAATTGAAAAGATGCATTCTGAGCATGTACAGAGCTTTAAAGAGCTGTGCTTATGCTTACGGGGAGGGGAACCACGGCACAAAGCTGCAGATGAAATGACATCTAAATGAAGAAGGAAGGAAACAGCACATTTCTTGACACTGTGTAGGCTTGGCGTATTTTGAAAATGGGTGAAACTATTTGCAAAGGGGAATGTGTTTTCCTCCTGCATTCTGGCTGAGATTTACAAAGTTTCTTGCAGCATGACCACAAGCTGAAGGTGAGGACTGTGTAGGAGCAACAGCAACTATAGAATTGCTGAGGTCACTGGGCAAGTTTTAGTGTCGCCTGTAGCATGAGGGAATTCTGTTCATGAGGATGCCTACAGGTATGCATCTGTAAAGGTAGCAATGATGGCTGATCCTGGCCTGGGTTTTGCTGGGGGTGTGCTTAAAATCCAATAGTTGGCTCTACAAAACACTGTAATAAATGCAAAACTATTGGGTTATACAGAGCAGGCTCGCTGCGTGGAGGCTCGGGTGGTGGTTGTCTCGAGTTTCTTATATACAAATATTATAGCTACCTGAATTCAAGGGTGACTTCCAGCTTCTTCTAAGAGGCAATACACTTCAGTGCTCCTAGCAGCGTGCTGGTCTTTAGCTCTGTCAGTGTGTTCTTTTCAAACAACAAAGTGGGAACGCATCTGGATTTCTCTTGCTCCTTTACAGCCCCTTAGTCTTGCTATTACACTTGAGGAATCCTTTACCCATGCAAATATCACTGGCTGACATTGCTCTCTCAAATTAACAACGTTGAGAGGTGCCAGAGAAGATCAGAGTCCCACTAAGCAGGACACTATGTAAGCACCCAGCAGCAGGTCACAGCTATCGTTATTTTACTATTAGGCTTCTGCACATTTAAGAGAGTGACAAAACCCAAGAGGTGTTGGGTGAAGGCTGTCTTTGCTGACCTGTTGCCTCCTGACACTATCAAATCAGCATCATCCTCTGAATCTAATCTTCTAATTAAGGGAACCCTGAGTAATCCTGTAATTCTGTCTCCTGCCTTCTTGACTTCTTGCCCCTCAGCTGGGTGGTATCTTTTGCCCTTTGTGAGTGGACTTTGAGATTTTTAAGGTAGTTGCTTGAACCATGTGAAGTCTGCCAGGCGTGCCCATCTCTGATAGGAGCCAAGAGGCAGTAATTTCATCTAAATTCTTGGTAATTATATTGGCATCCATCTGTATGCTCTTACACTTGGCTATCACTGTTGCTGGCAAAATGGTCCTGGCCAGAGGGAGGGCAGAAGACCTGCAGCAGGCCCAGGAGCCTGGTGGCACAAGTGCCTGTCTGGTCTGAGGAGTCCACCAGCACTCATGTGCTGGGTGAACCCAGCTCCAGCCCCTCGAGTGTGGTTCCAGGGGAGACTGCCAGCCAGCTCAGCACTGCAAGCGTGTGCATACTTATTACTGAAATTAATTGCTCTAATGCCAAAGAACAGATGGAATAAGGCATGAGGGAGAAAGAGGAGGGATTATGTGTAGATTTGGGTCTGGTTTGTGTATTGGTTCTCTCTGCTTGAAAAGCCCGTGTGGCTGCTGTCTGTGTTTAGCCAAATGTGTGCTGTGTTGGATGGTGGCAGTGAAATGGTTAAGATGCATTGGCTGGGCTGCTTTAGAAATCCAGAATAGGAGTAACGGGGAACCTTAAAACTGGGACCAATCATAGTGGTAGGTTTATGTGGACAAAGTCGGTGGGGAGACTTTAATTTCACCCATGCTCAGGAATGGAAAAGAAATGAAAGCTGGCACATGATTCTGTTTCCACTTATGAAGCACCCATCTGCCTTTTTAAAATGCAATTTATGAGAATGGCAAATAAGGCTGGACCAGTTCTCAGCTATTAGATCCATGCCATTAACATCCCAGCCGCTTCATTTTATCAATAGCATGCACTGAGTGAGGAACATCTCTCGTGCAGGATTGGCAGAAATTGATATTAATAAGTGGATCTAATATTCTTAAATTTGTATTCCTTTCCAAGACTCGCAGCGACCCCAAAGGGCAGAAGAAATAATAAGTAAAGGCCTAATTCATTATTTATAACCGGGCAAACCAGGGAAGTAACTCGGGGAGATTACCTGGATAATCCAGCATTAGCATCTTGTTTCAGAGATCTTTATTAGGACTCAGGAGGGGCTCCTGGGAGAGTGGAGGCAGTACAGTAAATTCATATGCTAGCCTTTGACCCTGCCTAGTGCCCTGGCCTTATAATTTACTTGGGGATGAGCGTGACTCTTAACAGCAAGATAAACACATTTGGCTGAAGAGAGTGAAGGAAGCTAGAGAGCTGTACCATCCCAAGGGACTCGGAAGGGATTTCAGAGTAGTTAGGAATGCTGCCTTGGGTATAGCTGTGTACCACGGTGTCCAGCTGCTGTCTCCTCTCTTCCCACGTTTATGGGAGCAAAGATACTGCTCGATCTCTTGAGCTCATTTTTTCAGAAAGGAAATAATAATAGCACCTCCCAGAGGTCAGGCTCACAAGGTTAATGTTTCTGTGCTGTTCTGAGGTGAAAACAGATTAGGTCTTGTAGTCCCCTCCTGTGTCTATCTGTATGGAGTTGCAGAAGAAGGGAAGGGAAGGGATGTTTCATGCCCAACTGCTGAGCCTCAGGTTGAGAAGTATAGTCCTTATTGGTTTCTCATTTCTTGAAGAGGTTTTGGATGGTCTCACTTTGCAGCAATGAAACCAGTCAGAAGGTCAAAACTAAGGTTTTGAGGGAAGATATACCAGAGTACTGTGGGACAGAGGCAGAGATGCTCCATCTGAGATTTGCAGCTCAGTTTTGCAGATGTGAAACGTTTGAATAAGTTATAGTGAAAGAACTTCATGCATATTTAGTCTGGATACTGCCTTCATCTCATTCTGCTTTGCTGAGCAGTCCTTTATTGCATAATGGAGCTTGCTTCTGTGCGCTAATGGCAAGGAGGTGGGCGATACGCTTCTTGGAAAATTCACGGGGACCCCTCTCTGGATGGCTTTTTGGTTAGCACTGATATTCATCCTAAACCTATGCAAAGGTAAGCATCCTGGGGTTGGATCAGGTACGTGGGCAGACAGTTCAAACGGGATCAGAGCAAGCTGCCAGCAGTTAATAGAGCAGCAGCGCAACTACTTTGCATTTATATTGTACCTTCCCTCTGAGGATCTTGGTGTTTCCAAATATTAACTGATACCCACCAGGCACTTGCCAGATAGATACAGTCAATAATCAGCCCATTTCAGATGAGGAAGGCTGGGATGGAGCGATTTAACAGCTCAGTGGCAGTGCTGGCAATGAAGCCTCCAGATGCCAGTCCCTGGTTCTCCTCTGCCCTTCTCTGCTCCTTTTTCATCAGATTCACCCATCCCTAATACGAAGCAGATCAGATCACCTGCCGTGTCTGCATACACAGATCTCCTTTAAACAATAGCTGTCTGTGGGCCTTCTCCTGAAATTATACTCGCAGAGGAAAGAGAGTGCTACCATCTGGGATCTCATATCAGCGCTTCTGGAGATATGTGCTACAGGGTGTTTCCAATTATAAACGAGCTAGAGGCCTACAGCCTAACAAAAGCAGGTGGGGCATGATCAGCAGCAATGAACAGTTTAAGAAAGGAGAGTTTGCAGGATTATTAACCCCCCATGAAATACCCTGCCTTCCAAAAGGGAAAATAATAACGTCAATAACTGACATAATTAACAGAAAAAAAAACAATTTGCAACACTTAATTAAATAGGAAAGACTATGCTAATGCAAAGTTAAGGCTGCACGAAGGCTTCTGCTCCAGTGCATGCTACATATGGGATTTTAACTTTGTTAAATCAAAGCCAAGTTTCTTCCAATTTAGGAAAACACAGACTCCTCATTGAGAGCCCACGTGCCAAGTTTCAAGCACCAGCCACGCTTTCTGTCTCAAGGACTTTTTCTTTGTTTGTTCCCCCACCCTCCCGCTTCAAAATATGGATATACTGAGATGTGCATGGGTCAGCTCTGTGATAGTGGAGGGCAAATGAGGCAGGCATATGTAGGGATGTCCTGCAACGCATTCATAGGTCTAGATATGATTCCTAAAATGAGGTAGAACTTAGTTTTAAAAGGGGTACTGTGGTAATGCGTGAAACGAGCAGGAAGAGGTGCTGCTTGCCACTCAAGCTGAAGTCACGAGCTCCGCAAGCTGACAGAAGAAAAAGACAGGAGAACTTTTTAGAGCTGCTTTTGGTAACTTCTGTTCTGGGCTTCCTTTCCCACCAACTTGGCACTTGTCTTAGCAGCGGATTGGCTGCGTGCTTTTGTTTTTTATTTTTTTTTATATTGACCTACAAATGTCACTTAGTGATACAGAAGATGTCCTGATGATCCTTGTTGGGCAGGGAGCATCTTTCGAGGACTTGCTTGCCTTGGGATAAAAACTCGGTGGGGTTTTGATTTGCTTGCTCAGCATGAGGAGATGCTGTTCTGCACAGGAGCATTTCTACACCAACAGATCCCCGTAGCCAAAGCCGTTCCCTGCTCTGGGTTAATAATATTTTAAGCTGGATGTACCTCCTCACGTCTGTGGTGCATGCAGTGCACTGGAGCTGACAGCTTACATGATAGCAGCAACATTTTCCTGGAAAAGCTATTCAGTACAGCCCAGGAAACAGTGCTCTGAACACATCACTGTTTGCCTTGGGAGATGGTGCAGGCCCTTAAACTGGTTCCTGATATTGCAGATCTCTGTTGATGGGTGCAGCAGCGTTCCTTACATCTGCTACCCTGTAATGCCTGGCTGTAGCTGCTGAGCAGCGAGGTTTTGGGTTAGGATGTGGAAGTATGGGTGTTTGGTTAGGAAGGGCTGAAGAGACGGTGTGAGTGCGGGACTGGGCATCTTCCAGAATAAACACAAACCACTCCTCTGCTGTTCACAACACCCGTACTGACTTCAGAAGTCCCACCAGTGTGGGAAGAGGAGTGTGAGGTTCTCACCGAGCTCATGTGTACTTCTTAGGAGGCAGTTGGGAGAGAAATTCCCCGTGGTCCTAGATGCAGAGATTTTCAAGGGAGAGTGCAGCAACAAAAGGGAGGAGAACACATGAGACTGTGAGGGATTTTTTCTTTGTTTGTTTGCTTTTAACAGCTCATTTGAGTCAATGTGACCCAAAACAGAAGGCTCTGGCTCTAACACAAAATGGCTTATTCCCATGCTGCCAAAATGCATCCTTTTGCTGATGCTATCTACTGCTTCATGGCTCTTTTAAAGGCTGAAATGACAGAGAATTCTCTCCCTCTGTATATGATTGCTAGCATGACAGGCTGTTTGGTAGGCCTAGGCACCATAAGCACAGGTGCTTAGGTAAATATTGCCTCTTCCTTGTCTCAATCAATACCCATGCTGATGCTTTGCAAACTGGTGTGCCTTGATGAGAGGAGAGGGTGCACTTAGCTATTTCGCAGTCATTCTGGAATATCATTGTTTTTCTGATTGTTTTGCTTTTATGGGACTCTGGCCCGTACTCTGCTAATAATCCTGAAATTTTAAATAGTTAAATATAGTTGGCCAAATTCTTCCCTTGGAGATACCCATGTAGTTCCCATGGCGTCGCTGAGAAACAGGAATGTATTTCTGAGGACAAGCTTAAGCCCGACAGAGCCATTTCACTCCAGGCATAACACTGTTCAAAGTCAATAGAAGCATGATGTGAGCACATTGTCTTTATATTTTTACAAGTGCTTTTCTATATTCCTTTATTTCCAGGCTAGAATCCAAAAATGCAAATGCCGACCAGAAAACTGCTGTTTTCTTCTTAACCCCTGTTATCAGTGAACTGAGGATGCTTGGGGAGTAAAGCCTGGTGACAGCAGGTTGTCACGTTGGCATGATGGGACTGTGTTCGGGACAGAGCAAGTAGAAGAAAGCAAAAGGTAGGAAAACTGGCTTGGATTTTTACAGATGTAAGGTTGCCTTAATGTGCTCCTCCTGAAGCTGGCTTATATGCTTGACTTCCACAGCAGCAGGACGAAACCAGAGTGGAGTGTCTTGTCAGAATCTCTGCCCTCCAAAGGTGCTCTGTTTCCAAGCTGTTAAAACCAGTTTCCTCCCAGGTTAGCTGTAAATACTGGTATCCCTGTTCAGTCGGCTTAAAACAAACAGTGCCTGCTTTTCACAACGTTTAACACACAATAAGCAAAATTAGGCTGATACAAATAAGAAGTTCTGCAAGGAGAGACACAGAGTGGTGCTTGTCAGCTCCAATTAGCTTGGGAGGTAGCTAGGCTGGCTCACAGTGACTGTGTCAACAGCTTCCACCCTCCAAATCCTGCCTGCATTGCTGAGTTGTGTCTGGCTTGCCCGGGTGTACTCGGGGCTTTCTGCAAAGTTCTTTTGTGCTGAGATGTTGGGAGAGCTTCTTGTGGCCACTTGTAGGAGAATTTTTGTGTCTCTTAGGGGTGCTATAAAAAGGCTTTGGAAGGTTAGCAGGGTGGGAGCGATGGGGATGGGAGCGATGTGGACTGCTGAGAGGAAGCAGGGTACGGCATCTAAGCTTTACTCACACCCATTATAAAAATATGTCCAGTCTTGGGCTGAGAGCTGTCTGTGTAGATGATAGGAGCATTTCAAGCTGACTCCTGGGTCAGAAGGAATCCTGCATGCTTAATTTTTTTTTTTTTTTTTTACTCCACTGAGGTAAATTGGGAGCTATCTTGGGAGCTCATTCTGGTGCCTGTGTGGTTCTGCTCTAAGACATGTGTAAGATGAGTGAGCCTGAGATAAGCTGGTGCACTTTGGTATGCACAGAGTGTCTGGGCATGTGCAACAAGTCCTATTCTTGGCCATTAAAAAGTACTCTTGGCATATTCAGCTGTCTCCCCAGCTACTGGCAAGGTGACAGGAAAATTGGCCAGGCAGATTTCCAACTGGCTTGGTGGCAACGTTTATTTAAGACTAATATTCCCTGTCAGGTTTATGTAGAAGCTAGAAATATCTACTTCCTGGGCTCTCCTCATCCGCTTCTCACTGTTTTGCTGCCTATCTCTCACTGTCCTATTTTCTGTCCATTTAAGGCAACCTTTGCCTAGGGTGACTGTAACCTGTGGCTCCACAAGGCACGTCAGAGCACCTTCCTTGGCACTCAGACTGATCCACGTAGCACAGGCTGTGCCTCGGGGGTGTCCCAGTCCCACTGGGCTGAGGTGCTGGCCATATCTGGATGCCAACAAGAAACATGAAGCTGAAGTTCTGTAGTTTGGCTTTTGAAGGTGCAGCTTTGCAATGGCAAAATTTAGCTTTACGGGGCCGTGTGGCTGTGTGAGGTCCACAGTGCCTCCAGAAAGCACTGGACAGAGAGTTTACAGCCTGTGCTAATTGTAGGACTGATGCAGCAGGAGGATGCACTGAGGCTGTAAAACCAACTCTTTGTTTTCCCTACCTTGAGAGGTCTCATAGGTGAGGTGCAGATTTCCTGCAGGAAGTGTGTCAGGCTTCTGACAGTGGGCCTGCTGCGAGTAGTCAGGATTAGTGCCTGGGCCCTCAGGGACACGGGGACTATGGGCTGAACCCCACCTCTGTGAGCTGTCCTGGGGGAGACAGTGTCCTGCTGAAGCCCTGGTGCTGCTGTGCTTGTCCCATGCAATTTCCATATTATTCAGCCTAAAGGCCTTCAGAAAAATGCCAGAGATGCTCCTGTGACCTCTTTGCAGTACATCCCAGAGCTCTACAATCTGATATTAATTACATCGAGGCTCTATATTAAAGCAGAGATTTGCCAAGTTACCATAGGGGTTTCGATGCTGGATTCATATTAATTTAAAGAGGAGCTGAATATTCCCTCAAGCAGCGTTGGAAATCTTAACCTCATAAAAACAGAAAGATAGGAATTTTGCTGAGTATGCCCTGCCCTGCCGGGGAGCTATCCTCCAGTTGCCTGTGTTGAAGTGTGAACCACAGAGAAGGGCTGTCCACCTTGCTTACTGTTTACTTCATCCTTTTTCTTCTTTCTTGCCCTCTCCACTCTTTCACTCATCTTTTCTGCCTTTCTACAGAAACCCTGAAGAGTTTTGACATCTCCATATGCGGAGCCTGATTCTCTCACCTGGCTTAGCCCAGTGGTTTGTGCTGCTGACAGCACTTAAAGCTTAGTTTCACCCTTAGACTGGGGTCTGTTTTTGCCACATTGGTGTGCTACTGGGCTGGTGAGCATGCAGATGTCCTGGAAGGCAGTGGCCTGTATTCTTGAGCTGCAAGGTGTTAGTGGCAATTCCAAGCTGCACTAAATTCCATTTCACTTCTATCTACAAAAGCTGATGCAGTCAAATAAAGCTGTTCTGACAGCAACATTTAATAACCCTGCTGCTTGCAAAACCACAGCCTCGCTGACAATGGATGTTTTTTTAGGAAGCTGAATTTTTACTGTCTTAGAACTAGATTTACAACCCAACCATCTATTGAGTACCTGTGTACACAGATGACTACAAAAGGCAGTGAGGGAGAGCAGGGGGGGGGGGGAGAACTGTTGCATGTTCCAGCAGACCAGCAGGGAAAGGAAGCAGCTTTTGTACATCTTGGCACACTGAGGTCAGCACATGGCTCACTCTGTGCTGGATGTGAGGAGGAGAGAGGTGAGGGGGAGCCAAGCTAGGACATCTCTTCTCTCACAGCCCTTCTGTTTCCTGTGCTGTGGGAGGGAGGACAGAATACAAGTTGCAGCACGTGGAGCTGTGCAAAGTGCAATGGACTGGACTCTTCATCTTTGCGGCACCTTGCTCTGTTCCTACAACAGCCTCAACCCCTGCCATGTTGACTCCAGTGAGGAAGGTGGAAATGGCCACTAGTGGGGATATTTTCATGATGGGTATAAGTCCCTAGGGTGCCTTAAGCAGTGGAGTCACTTGAGAGGGTCACAGTGCATCAGGGCCCATTACTGGGCTAATAACGAGAGATCTGGATCTCATTCCTCCCCTGTGATTTTAGGAAACTTGTAGCAGGAAGGAATTTTGGTGCTCGTTGCCTTGTTTCTCTTCTGTTTTAGGCTGAGTATAGCCACCCTCATTCCTGCCTGAATAGATTAGGGGCTGTCACCGTGCGGTTGCATCCTACCCTCGAGGTGGCTGTTTCAGTGATTCAGGCCAGCCCAGGGGACTGCCTGCTTCCCATCTCATCAATGTGATGGAAGGAAGAGGTTGAACTTGTTGTTCATATGATTATGAGGACGCCTGTCACAGCCTGCATGGCAGAAAGCTGTATTTGTAATTCATATCTGCACCAGTGGCCTTCCAGTTAGTCACCTTTCATTATCGTATGGAAATTCTCTTCTGCAGATTCAATGGCTGGGCCCATCCTTGCTCTGGTGGCCAACAGCTGCTCAGCAGGCAGCTCCAGGGCTCAGGCAGCAGTGGGCTAGGTGAGCTGCACTGCAAGGAAGGCATTGTGGTGTTCCTCCTGTGGCTGAATGAGCTACCTCTGTTCCCATAGCACTCCACTGCATTGCAGTCGTGGTTCTCCTGTGTGTGACCACTGCCTAAGGCTTGGGAGCTTCGTGCTCTTTTGTCAGGGGGCTCTGCCCCTGCTGGACTCTCCTCAATGAACGTTTTTTAGGCCTTGTAAGCAATGTCTCATCATAGCAGTTCAGCACATCATGCTCAGCAGCCTCTTGCTTTGAGAGGGCTTCTCTTTTCCCAGTCACTCCTATGGCTGCTGCAGAAGCTGCATTCACTTCTTATGCTGGGCTTTGGCCTGGACTTAGGGAAGCACTTTCTGTGGGCTTACAAAAAGTGTTCCCTGCCCTGGGATTTCAGGGGAGCTCAGCAATGTGCAGAAGGGATGCGAGACCTTACGTGGAGTTCCAGGGCAAATCTTCCATGGGAATAGCTTCGAGGGAAGCATTCATCAGTTCGGTCAGAATCGAAAGCTGAAGACTTTTGTCACGAGAGACAAGCAAGGGATAGCATTTATATTACCTGGGGTCTACGGAGAGGAGATAAAGCACAGCCCAACTACGTGCAGGGCAGGGTGGCAGCTTGTCAGCAGGTCTGTGGCAGGTTCTTGAGGCAGCCTCAAAAGTTTCCTGGTTCTCAAACAACTTCTCCGTGCTTGTTTTCCCATCTCCCTCTCTTCTCCATTTAGACAGAGTACTTGAGGACAGCAGTCCTGTCTTCCTATTTTGAAAACACTTAACGCATACTTTGTGCTGAGTAAATTACTGCTATTGTTGTGTTAATTAGCTCAGGGCCCCTTGCATGCGCAAGACCAGATCGTTATAACAGTTGGTTGATAGCGCAGTTGCACGTTAATCTGGGGCTTTCCAGCTAAGCTGTGGGCCTGCTGTGCTGGAGGCTGCGGGCAGGCAGGAGGGGTATGGCAGGAGGGGTATGGCTGGAGGTGACTGCCAGGGGAAGGGCTGGCTGCTCCCTTCCCCTTGGCTGAGGTTGAACGGGCTGACGGGAGGGAGCTCCCAACCCACATCTGTGTGCCAGGGGAGGTGGTGGGCTCACTGCCCCGGAGGTGCTCAAGAGCCATGTACACGTGGAGCGTAGGGACCTGGTTCAGTGAGTGATACTGGTGGAGGTGCGGTGTTGGATGAGATGATCCTACAGCTCTTTTCTAACCTCGGTGATTCTCTGAGGGCGCGGTTTGGTCTGAAGGATTGATATGACTTGCCTGAGATATGACGCAGGAGTAAGCCCAAAGAATTGAGTTGCCCAGTCTTGTGTTTCAGCCACACAGTCTCGCTCCCCAGGACGCTTGGATCCAGTTGGAAGCACGGCAGATGGAGCCAGGCAGCAGGTCCAGCTCCAGCTGGCGGGCAGGGAAAGGGCGAAGCAGCAGCACCAGTGACCTTGCTGATTTATTCATTAGACAGCGCTTAGAAGAAGGGGAGGATTGATTTGTCTGTCAAATGCAACACCAAACCACACGGCCTGCAAGGGGAGGACTAATTGTGCTGCTGACATCGAGGCCAGCGCTGACTTGCGCAGTCAAACCTTTTTATTATGTTTTCCTGCTAGTCAGCCCTTCTTCTTTTCATCTGTCCTATTATCTTGGCAATTTATTGATGTGAAACTGAATTTAAGTGGTTATGTTGCCTGTGAAAATAAGGAGGAAAAAAGTTTATAGTAAGTGCAGTGAAATGTTGGCTGTGTTACTGTTATTTGGAACCGGTTTGAAGCCACCTGGCTGTGCAAGCCTCAGTAGCACCTCTCTGGCAGCAAAATGCCTTCAGGAGGTTGAGTCTCTTGTTCAAAAGCACCCTTAAGAAAAGTATCCCAAAGCACTCATGATGATGTAGGCTCTTGATTCTTAATTTCAAAGGATTCTCGGATGCACCAAACTTCCTGCCTGCTGTTGAAATCACTGTCGGAGCAGCTATTGAATTTTACTTCATTAAAAAAAAAAAACCCACACACACACACAAGTAAGTGCAGTGTGCGATCACTCCGAGGCTGCCATTCTTGAAGACAAGCAAGGAACAGTTTTAAATTGCCTATTTTCTGAGCTGCACAGGCATTGGCAAGTCCACATAGCATGGTGCTGAGCAAACACGTTCCTGGCTGGGTTGCAGTGCAGGGCAGACGTGAGCTCATGGCCTGTGATACATCACACAGACATCCTCTGAGTTCACATCCTCCATGTGAAGCAGTGGGTGCTCTTCCAGAGCTCTAGCTGCAGCCCTGCTCCCAGCTGGGGGGGGTCTGCACTGCATCTTCCCCCCCACTGCATGTGAGGGCGCCTGGCTTTGCTGTCCTTAGATGCAGATCAAGCTGCTCTTCAGCTGCATGTTTGCATGGGTGGTATTGTGGTGCTGTCCTTCCTGTAGACACGTGACCAGTTGTGCAATTGATGAAGTCAGCTTTCTTTCTCCAGACTGCATCTCATCTCGTCTGGCAGCCTCACCCGCGCTCCAGCAGGCTTTGGCCTGTTCCCCACGGGGCTGAAGAGGTTTCAGATCATGCGGGATACTTTTGTAAAGTCCATGTTTTGTTCAGTCCTGGATGGCTCCTCATAATGGTTTGCAATCCAGACCTGGCTGGCAATCTTTAAGGGTCATTACTGTCATTTGAAAGATTTCCAATGACTGCAATGGGTGCTGAGTCAAGCCTGCACCGAGGACACAGAGAGGAATTCATTGTCCTTACTAATTTGCTTCTCAGATTCTCCCCCACTGCTCTGCTAAATGGACCTCAGCCCTGATCTTGAAGCAAGCACTTTGCAGAAATTTACAACCCTGCAGGCATAGAATAGCTCCTCCATTCACTTGCAGCATCTCCTTCCTTTGCAATTTCTGTTCCTCCTCCACAGTTTTTGCAGGCTGTTCATCCTCTAGTTGTGAAGTGTGCCTCCCCTCCCCTGCTCTAGCTCCATGCTGTCATCAGGCAATTGAATGTGATTCCATCTTCTGTTGCAAAAATAATCAGCTTTTAATTATGTAAAGGAAAAGGGGTTTGTAAAAGCCCTTCAAAGCCCAGTGTCTTTGAGTCCTGTTGCAAAGGGAAGGCAACGTGAGCCTGGCAGTTTGTGTGCTCGCAGCAAGCTGTTCCTTTAAGCCACGTATTACACCCTCCACCAGCATTTAGCCATGAACGAAAATGCAGCTGAGTGATTCCTGGGCTGTTCTGAAAGCAAAGAAGGATTAATTTCAGCACAAACTGAATGCCTTCCTCCCAGCTCCTTTCATCCCCACGGAGATAAATTGGGGATACTCTCAGCATGAGGGCAACACAGTTGGAAAGCCAACTGTTCTGCAGCCGAGATTTCAGAAAATCTTGTGGATTTGGAGAAGAGTACATCAGTGAAAGTAGTCAACTGCCTCCCAAAGGGTAAACCCCACCCTGGATCAGAGAGATGCTGCTTGCAGTTTGATTTGCTGCTTTCTGTTTCGCTGCACTGCTTTGGGGATTTTGTGTGGACTAATGAATCAAGGACTCAGCTTACCGTCCTTAAGACTTCCTTTTTGCTACGATGCCCCTGTGAAACGATAGCAGCAAGGGCCTGTGAGGGAGCCCTTAATGTCTCATCCATGCTACCTTCTATTTACAGAGTCTCTAGATAGAATACTTGCTAATAGATGTTTTTGGATTGTGTCTTTTTCTTTCAGCTGCACCCCGCTTTCTTCTCCATCAGATTTCCTACCCGAAGCATCTATAAGAGAAGCTTCTGTATTTGTGTAGCACCTAGCAGTCACGGAGGGGCTCTGAGAGGGGCAGTGTCTGCTGCTGTGGGACCCTGCTCCTCTCCCGTGTCCCAGTGTGAGTGTTCCGATGGGCTGTGTTGTTGAATGACTATAGAGGATTGGGTTTTTTTGTCCTAAAAATTCTTCTGCTGCTTGCATGCCTCAGATATGACCCCCATGGGTGTGCTGTAATCTAAGTAACAGATGAACATTTAAGAGGTAATTGCTACTCACTTCTTACAGATGAGAAGCCCTTGTCACCCAAGCCAATCGGATAATTCAGGGGAAGACACAGTGGCACATCCAGCATCTCTGCTAGGTCACATGCATTTGACTTCAGTCCCACTTTCTGTTGGGGTGGTTGAAAAGGAGAAACTCAACTTGGAAACTTGCCTGGGTTTCCTGGGGAAATCCTGTATAACCGAGTGTTTTCCAAATTCTCTGCGCCTGAGATGTGAGGAAGTCAAAAAAGCTACAGAAATAAAACTTTCCCATTTCATCTTAGTGAGAAAGCCTGGCAGTGGGTAAGCCTGAGTAACAGGCCTGGCAAAATAGCATAGAATCATAGAACATCCTGAGCTGGGGGACACCCACAGGGACCAGTGAGTCTAACACTGACTCACGTGGACACACCCAAACCTGAGATCACTGTCCAAACACTTCTCAGACCCTGCCAGGCTTTGTGTCATGACTCCTTGCTTGGGGAGCCTGTTCCGTGCCCAAACACCCTCTCAATTATCCAACCTCAACCCCTCCCCAACCTTGAGGCCACAAGAAGGCAGCATGTTATTTCTTCTCGAGGGCTGGGGGGTGGGAAAGAAGGTGCTCCTTCAGGATGTCCGTGTGGTTTATCGTGTCCAAGTTAACGGTGGGGGCAGAGCGTGTGATGCAGACAGAGAGCTGGCTTTGTGCTCCTGCCATTCTGCTGCCCTGACTGATGTCAGGAAGCCACTGTGGTGGTGGGATGCTCCTACCCTGAAGGGCAAACTTCGGAAAGCGATTGCAACCTGCCCTGCCTCCATTTCTTCTTTGATGAGGGACCTGGAGATGAGGGGACTGATTCTGAGCTACCATATGGCTGCAGCGGTATCTGGGAGAACAGATAACTGCACTGGGTGTTGTGAAGGGCAAAGCTCCCTTTATTTATTGATACTGATTGTACCAGTCAGTACGCAGCTGTGCTCAACAGTGAAAATCTTCCTACCTCAAGAGAGGCCCATTACTAAATCCTTGTCCACCGTTCTGAGGACAAGAGGACCCTGGGGGTTAGGCAGTATCTCTCCCCGGTGGAGCTGCGTGCCGTCCACCTCTGTTAGCAGCTCATTGACATACTGCACACTGCTGCGGGCCTTACTGCAAGCCTGAGGCTCGGGGAGAGCGGTGATGCGTTCAGCTGTCACGCCGGGACTTGGGGCCTTTCCGAGTCAGTTCATCTCTTGATCCTGAGAAGACAAAAGGTAACGAACCTCTTGAAAGAAGGTGGCTGTTTGTCCTGTTGCTCTGCACTCTGTTTGGACACCAGTCAGGGGAGGCTGGAGTGAAAGCACAGACCTGTTGAATGAATAAATCGGCTTAGGGAGCTTTGTAGCGATTTATTCCGCTCTCCGCTCCTTTGGGCTTGTGTGCAGCTCATAAACGGGCTTATTATTCTATCATGATTCATAGCTTTGTGGCAGGAGCAGTGGGGATATGTGCCACCAGGGAAGACAGAGGGGCTGCATTTGGAGCATTTGAAGTGGAGATCAGGCAGAGGTCATGCTGGAATGCAGAAGAAGAGGGAGAAGCAGGGGCTGTCCCCTTAGCCAGCATGTGAGCAGCAGGGCTGATGGATGGCTGCGGGTGCCGTGCAGCCAGGGAGGTGACCCTTCCTGATCAAGGCTTAGCGTTGTTACTGCTCTTTGGCATTCATTTTACAGAATTTAGAGATCTCCTGGTGATGGGAAAGCGCTTTATAGATCTCCTACCTGAAAGGAAGCTCCGTGATGAGTTACATATAGGCCATCGTGAGGGAGGCTTCAGCTCTCCCCCATCCTGGGGCTTTTCTATTCTACTTCAAACTTCGTAGGAGCAATTGCAGCCTTTTCCACAGAGTTTCTCACTGGGATATTTTGCCCTAGCATATGTGGAGGTGTCTTAGAAGCCCTTCATGCTCCCTTAGCACATACGACACATTGTCCTTGCAGTGCAGCACAGCTGGTTTATACATGTTGGGGGGCCCTCTGTCACTGGAGATTAATGCTGCGAACAGCAATGGCAGGCGGCCTGAAATGGAGCTTCAAGATGTCCTATAGCCCATCATCGGTGTGTCTGATCTAATCTGTCAGTCAGCCTCCTTGGCAAGTGAGCAACAGCCCAAGCCAGGCTGCCTAGCCAGATGCTGGGGTATGTTTGGTGTTTCAGAGCTGTCGAGGAAGAAATGAGTAGCTCTGGCCTTGAGCACCTCCCTTTGTTTTTGCAGCACGGGGCTGAGCTTCGTCTGAAGGGGACGGTGCTCTGCTCTGTGTGCAGAGATGGAGCAGATGTGCTGCTCAGTACATAGGTCAGAGGAACTCAGTACATGCTGCCCATATGCAGCCCCTGTGCTCAGTCATTCCCTTTCTTTCCCCAGAGACCTCCTCAGCAAAGACTTCTCAGCAGAGCCTGACAGCTGCTGGGGCAGCTGTGGATGTTCTCTGTACTGTGACCTTGGGAGGCCTCCTCCTGCACACCCATCTCTCTGCCATTGTGGTGGGACTCCGGTCACCTGTCAGATGCAGGAGCTGCTCTGAGAGGATGCATCCACGGTGACAGAGGACACAGGAAAGTGATAGAGCACATGTTCTCGTAATGCTCACACAGACACTGTCCTGCGATTCTTCCATATGTTTCCCATGCAAGACATAGAGTTTGGAAGTACGTTCATCTTGCACTGAGCAACGAGGTGCAGATTGTTCTCTGCATGTGTGCACTGCTGATGTTGGGCTTGACCCCGTCCAAGCTGAGGAATACAGATAAACTGTGAGCAGAGCTGTGTGTGCCTGTGGTGGGCCCACAGTCAGTCAGCCACACAGTGACAGTGCTGGGGGAGAAAAGAGCTGGGCCCATCTATGGCCAGCCACCTTCTGGCCAGCCTTCTCTCACTGGTTCTTAAAGGACCTTGGGATGACTGTTCTCCTGTACTCAGTCTTGAGTGTTTAAGGAAATGGAGGTGAATGTAGGACTCCGAGCCTGGACAGGAGCCCTTTTTGAAATGTACCAAGAGGCAATTGGTCCATCATGACCCCGTGGTTCTTTGCTGCAGCTCCTGGTGTGGTGCGATGGCTGGCCGATCCAGCGGGCAGTAGTGTGAGTAGTTTAGAGATGCAGGTGGGTTTGTGCCTTGTTTGCCTTAGCTGGGTAAGAGCAGCTGTGCTATGTGAGATCCAGCCAAGTTTTCTTTCTTCCTTGGTGACAAATGGTGGATGCCTGAGGAAGAAGGCAGGTGCAGGGCAAGCATGTTGTGGCACCTCCTTTGTGTGCGCTCTCCACCTCCAGAGGTGTAATTCTATTACATTCTGTAGCTTTAAAGTTTCCTTCCTTGAATTTGTGCTGTCACTTCTTTGACTTAGGAGAATTGATAGCATCCAGTACCCCGAAGCGAGGAGTTCCACTGCTCTCATCTCACCGGTGTCTAAATCACAAGGTTTCACTCGTAAAACAAACCCAGTAAATCCCAGAGCTGGTGGTCACTGGGCAGATTCCATTGATGCTTTGGAAAACTGGGTTTCAGAGGAAGTGCGAGTCAGCACAATGTTGCCTGTAGCTTGGAAATGTTTTCAAGACTCCTGGCACAAATATTTCTTTTAAAAAGGCTCCAGTTTGCACCTACCCATGCTCCGAGAGCTGAGGATGGATCTGCAGATGGGCATCTGTGCAAAGGGCCTGGGAACAGTAAGGCTAGGAAAGAGAACTGGTTTCTTTTTCGCCTTCACACAGAGCTAAGGTTACATGCAATAGTACAACACAGTCATGTTGTACTTATGCCAGGTGCAGGTAGCCTTCACTACCTGTGTGGTGCTACAGCAGCATCTGTGCAGAAAGGCCAGACACTGGTTGTGTGTCTGACAGGCTCAATCACCATTTGTGATGCATTTGTTTTTAATTTTTATTTTTTGTCTGGAAGGGAACTCCGAATGGGAGAGCCTTGAAATGGGACAACAGCTGGGAGAGCACCTGAGTGGCGGAGCACTTTGGTAACAGTGAGAAAAGTCAATACGGATTCTGATAGCACAGCAGCACTCAGCAGGCTCATCACTTTCTCTGACCTACAGTGCTGACATCCAAACTGAAAAGACTCCATTTAAGTGTCAAAGAGGTAGGAGAAATGTAGGATGAGGCGTGTTTATGCATCTGGTGATTCTAGGAGTGCATTAGAGAGGCAAGAACTGACTCCATTTCTCCTGTGCTTGGTCACATGGGCAAACCATGAGACTGCTTTCAGAAATAGTTGGGAGCAAGCATCCTCTGTCAGGGAGACGAGTCCAATTCAGGGTGCACACAGATTGATGGCATTTTGTCAGAGCTGCACCTGCTTGTGCCAGCTCTGAGGGTGGCTGAGGGCCAGACAGCACTTTGTTAATCAAATAGGAGATATGGAAGTGAGTTTGATTAAAGCTGAGAGACAACATGTGGGGGAACAGTGGGAGGAACCACTCTGAGCCAGTGGAAAAGAAAATCTGCTGGAAAAAAAAATGATAGGAAAGGATTTCTGCTGTTTGAATGGATGAAAGTAATAAGAAAAGAAAAGCTCAGAGAAGGCTGCGGGTCTTTGGGAGACGTGATGGTTAGGGACAGCAGCAGGAGAACAGCCAAATCTTCTTGTCGTAACATTTCAGACCTGCTATGGGCAACCATCGCAGCAACTTTTGTTAAGCATGATAATGCTAAATCCCAAAGACTTTGCCTAGCAGCTTAGGGGGGGGCACAGAGAATAAATGAGGTCTGATTCAGTCTCTTGTATGCCAAAGATCTTCCTGAACCAAGACTTCAGGATTCGGCCTTGTGCCGTGCAGTGTTCTCCATGAACAGCTTATGCTGGATTATCCCTGTGCCTGGGGCTCTGCTCCCAGGAGATCCTACAGGGAACTGGCAGCCTGGAGACTCAGAGGGGATGGGGACCTCAGTGGGTGGTGGGGCCAGAGCTGACTGGGTGGCAGTGCAGCTCATCGGGCTCTGTGATCACCAAGTCCAGATCTGAACTTGAGGATGTGCTGCAAGAATCCTGCCTCATGCCCTTACAGGACATGGGGAGAGATGGGAGCTGCTGGGATTTCAACAGGATCCTTGCAGTGGGGCAGCTGCCTTCCAGCAGCTCCAGCCCTGAGCGTGCAGAGTGTGCGGTGTGAGCAGTGGAGCTGGTGGAGCCAGCACAGTGTTGTGGGGCTTTGTTGTAATCTCCTAAAAGGAAAATGATTTTTTTTTCTTTAAAAGTCTCTTGGCTGTGGCATTGACCCTCAAAACAGTTTTGCTTGTCCTTCAGTGAGACGTATTCCCTCTGTTTGCTGAGGTGGTTATAAGATGGTAGATGAGTAGTGGGTAAGGAAGGACACTCTGAACGGGCTGGAAGAACAGCCACCTGACCTTCCTCCTCTTCTTAGGATGTGCATTGTTAAAGCCATTAGACTTAGACAAGGGAAAGCATGGTCAGGGAGGGGGAATGGAAACTGCATCAGGGGTTTGGGCAAACCATTTGAGACCCAATGTGATTGAGTCACACTGAAGGGAGGTAAGACTGTCACACGTGCCCGCTGTGGTGAGTACGAAGAAACCCAGAACAGCTGGCTGTAGCATATGGAGCATCCAGAAGGGAACAAAGCTGAAATAATTCCCTTTCCTCTGCTCTTTGCTTATCCTGGCCCTGATTCAGGAGAGCATTGGGGATCATTCTCAACTTCAGGCCTGATTTCCGTGAGATTGAGTTTCAGTTTTACTATTGGCTTAGTGAATTTTCTGTACAGGTGCTTGTGCCTGAGTACCGCTGGGGTACAGCATCCCTTAATCACGGAGCCCAGAAAGGCTTTGGCTCTGCAGTGAGCAGCACTGTCACCTCTGTGAAGCCCAGAAGGAATTCCAACCTGCAGGTGTTCACCTCAGTTGTGGGCAGGAGCCATCCTCTTATGGTGTTATGAAGAAGGCAGGAAGGAAGAAACAAGAGACGGATCCATTTTGTCACTCCCAGTTGGCAAATGGGCTGCTTCTGGTCTGCTGGTATTTTTACTTTCCCTTAGAGCTGATCAGGTTTTAGGTGTTGAAAGGAAACAGCTTCCCTCATCTGCATGCTCTGCACATGGACGTGGCTGCTCAGGAAACTCAAAGGTGGCAGGTTTGCCTGAGCCTTCAGAATCGAGTAGAAATGTTTTACTCTTTCATGCTTTTTTCCCATCTCTATGAGGAGACACAGGGGCAGAAGGGCACAAGTGGGTAATTGAGTCCTGTTGCCAGCACTGCTGTAGCAGTGTGGAGACAATAGAAAGGAATCGTGGCATAAGCAACGTACGTGTGTGTGTGTAAAAAGGTGAACGTGGCATAAGCGACCTCAGTCATCATTTCTGGCTTTAACATCCAAGAGCTTGGCTATGAGCTGCTCTTAGCCAGTGATGCGGTGGTGGAATCAGGCACTGCCTGTCCAAAACCAGTAAAAAGAACAGAGGAATTCACGGGAAAGCTGCTTGCTTCTTGTAAAAACCACTCTGTGTGTGCACCTAAGTGTGCGTATGGGTTTTGCACTTGCCTCAGCATTTTTTGAGTAGGCTGTGAAGCAAATTTCCTAAGCAGTCGGCACCTCCTGCTATGTGAAGGCTGGCCTGAACATTTGTTAGGTTAGTGAATTCATCGCTGTGGTACCCTTTCAGCAAATGCCTCTTTTTAGATAAAAAGGTTTATTTGTGGTTTGCAGGACTCTTTCAGTCTATTGGCTCCTCTGATATCCTAAACCTATTAGTTCACCATCCATCCACAAAATTTTCCAGGAGAAAGCAGGCGAGACGAGAACTGAATGTCTAATAGAAGAAACAAAACAAACAAAAACCACCAACAACAAACAGGAACCAAAACAAAATAAGCAAAGCAAAATCCTGCCCAAATGTCTCGGGCTCCATTTTGGATGCAATGAGAAAGGGTATAAACATACAGCCGTGCTTCTTGCTCGTCCCCTGCACCTCCCTTTTAAGCAGGGCATACCTAATCACTGTCAGGCTCCCAGTGGCTGTACTGGGATTGTACCCCTTAAGAAGCTTGTGAGCCCACGGGCAGAGCTCACTGGAGAAGCAGCCTGAAATGAGCTGGAGCAGCTGTACCACACGGTCATTTATAGCTGGAAAGTGCTGCTGCTTGGCACCCCGTGACCATGGCCCCCAGGTCTCTCTGTGCTGTTGTTCAAAAAGCCAAAAGATGGGAGAAGCAGCAGGGAAATGGAAACAGGAACGAATTTTTCAGCAAACCTCGGCATTGGTGTTACATCTTTCCCAGCTCGTAGGCAGAAGCAAGGCAGAACCTGCTATTCTCAAAGGGGCATTTCAGCTCTATTCCAGTAGCCATTCTACACCAGGTTTGTTTAATGTGGTCTCCATAAGTCTTTAACAATTAACATTAAAAAGATAACGAGAACAGGTGAACGGACAAATTGTGATGCCTAGTGCCCTGCTTCCTCATCGATAAAACATGGGAACAGCCCCCCTGCAAGACTTTGACTTTCCACACTGCTGGTCATTTACATTTTCATTTATGAAAAGGAGGAAAAATGAGCTGCCACCACAGTGCCTAAGCATAATGGAAAGGAAAAGCCTTGGTGCATTCCACATGAGGTTGTGCTGTCAGGCTGTGCAAGCAGGTCATAATGTGATTCCTTTCGTTCCGGCCCTAAGCTTGCCTTCCAGTTTGATCACGGAGCTCAAAAATATTTTTGTGTTTGATAATATCCCTGCTCTGCTCGAGCACGACTTTCTGCTTTGGACTGTTTTCCTTCTGCAACATTTTTGGGGCTAGAGCAACTCTGTCCCTGCTTGTGCTGCTTGCATTGTTCCTGTTAATAATTACCTTCATCACAGTAGTTATTAGAGGCCCCAACTGCTGCAGACTCGATGCGTGTATGAGGCAGCCTCTGCCTGAGGAGCTTAAGGTCTAAATAGGCAAGGCAGATAGTGGAAGTGTTATCAGTCTTATTTTTACAGAGAGCTTAAATGACCTGCCGAAGGTCACACAGAGAGTCTGTGGTGAAATCATGACTGGAATACAGATCTTCTGTGTTTTATTCAAGCATCTGACCCAGGTTCCTGGCTAAGGAGGGCGTTTGTGAGGAGGCTGCCTGTGCACACGTGGGTCTGGGGGCAACTCTGGCTCACACACTGGATTCGCATGTGGCCTACTGGTTCACACACATCCGTCAGGAGGTTCAGGTGCTCTGGCAAATGCACGGGTGGCAAACAGCAGCCAAGAAGCGTGCTCACCTGGGATGCATGTCTCGGTGTAGTTCAAGGACAGAGCTCCCAACAAGGCTGGCAGAAACTCTTAGCACTCTTATGGAAGCATTCGCTCTTCCTGACTATGCTACAAGAACAGAATCACAGAATCATTCATGTTGGAAGTGACCACTGTCATCTAGTCCAACTCTTGACCTACGCCCCCTGACCGTGTCCCTCAGTGCCACATTGGCGTGTTTCTTGAACCCCTCCAGGGCTGGTGGCTCCAGAGTAATACTTGTGACAAGTGTTGCTTCAAAACACACATTTAAAACTATAAATCACGGCGTAGCATCCACCAAGAGGGATAACTATCCTTCAGAGCTTCCTTCTGTCACAGTGATGTTTGGAGGACTGCAGAAAGGTAGAAATCGTTCCTCTAAGTCCCTTCTGCAAGGTTAGGGAGGTTGCATGGGCTGCATCTCTGCTGTACCTGAGGGTAAGGAAATGGTTTCTCTTGCATGGACCACCCGTGCTGCGTGGGGACCCTCCACCTTTGTGCCTGGCTGTAGGACTGCCGTACAGTACTTTTCATGATCATTTCCTGGAATCGAGGTCCTAATCTTCAAGAATTACCACGACCACCCTATTAGCTGATTGTTTCAAAGGACATTTCAAAGAACTGTTCTCTTCCTCAACAATTCTAGTCTGCTTTTCTATTGCTTGCAAATGTGAAATTCAATTTTCCTCGGAGTCAGTTTTTGTCTAAAATATAATAATTAGCAGTTTCAATGCATTCCAACGTGCCTTTGTTTTTTAGAATTATTTCACGAAACTCTTTGCATGTATAATTGAAATTGACTTTAATTTGAAACTCAGCCTTAACAGAGTCGATATTTCTGCAGTCTTTCTGGGTTTGTTTCTCAAGGAAAATATTATTCCTATGTCTGTGAAGGGAAGGAAGGAACATGATGTACGCCATGAGCTAGAAGGATCGAGACCCGGAATTTAAACAACTTTGGCCAGTTTTGACTGTCGGACTGTGCTCAACGTCCACATTGCTGAGTCTCTCAGTATATGCTGTATTCAGGGTACAGCTCCACAAGGCTTTTTGACAAATTGTAGCCTTTGAGTAATTGTCCTCTTTTCCTGAGAAGTCAACAGTGTGAGCTTTTTTTTTTTTTCTTTTCTTTTCTCTTTTCAGTGGCTGGATTGGATTAAGGCAGTTTAGTTAATTGAAATGTGAAGGGAGACATTTGAGAGCTAATGCACACTGCTGAATGCAATTCCTTTTTTTTTTTTTCTTTTTTTTTTTCTGGACACAATGTTTTCTTAGCTTAAAGTTGCATTTATGGCCAAATAATTTGTCTTCAGCTCCCCTTTGTAACTTACCTTGCAATTAATGTCTTTTGCCATTGTTTTAATTTTAAAGCTCTGCCATTAAAAAGCTTTTAGCACGCTGTGGAAGGCCTGTAAGTGGCACGGAGCTCTGAAAGTGCCTCCCAGTGCTGATCTGCCTGAAAGAGCTTAAAAATTGCTGCTGAGCAATCCCACCCTCTTTTCCTGCACCAAACTCACCCCAGAACTTTAAGAACGTTTAAGACAACTCCTCAAATGTAGTCTATAGAAAAGCATCGTGGGAACAGCAAAAAGATTTAGACCTTTGGAATCCAGCCTTGCAGATCAAGGGACGGTACATCCAGAAGCATGCTTGCCATACGAGTTATTCTTGTATTCCATTAGCCTAGAGAAATATAACTCCCCATACAAATGCTTATAAAAATTGCCAATTACAAGTGGAGACACTTTGCCAATATTTAAATAATTTCATTACAGTAAATCTTGAACTTTTGAAAAGGCTCCGAATGAAATTTTCAGCGTTGCTTTCCAAGGAATCAAGAAGACAACGGCTTGTTTCCTTTTCGATTCTGCAGTTGAAAATGATTATTGAATATTTTGATATTTCCAAAATTTGTAGCATCGGAGACAGCAAATAAAATTGTCCTTCTCCGGAACGTCTTTATTTCCTGTGCTGGAAAAGAAGTTCATATATTTTTGTCAATAAACAAAGATTTTGCCTTATGAAGATGCAGCATTTTAGCTGTGAGTTAATCTTGTAGAAACAGCGTTATTTAATTTGCTGCTGATTCAGGAGCTCTGTGCAGACGACTCTGGATAGTGCCGTTCTGTGCCGCTGTGTTTTCACAGGAGCCACTTTGCTACCTTCTGCATTTCCATCCAATAACTGTTTTCAGAAACGCTGCTCTTGGAGGCTGTTCTGTAGTGGCCCTGGTTGCATGCTGCCTTGCTCATGGCAGACTGTCAGGTCCCACTGAGAAACATTTTCTGCAAAACCTGTTGTGAGTTTGCTTGCAATTACAGCTACCTCTAATGCAAAATCGTTTACCCAGTCATCTTGGAAAACACTGCATCTCCCACAGATGTATCTTGAGCTATTGCTAAGAAGCTGCCGCTGACTCTGGGGTTGTTACCCGAGCAGGGGAACGCAGGGAAATAGCTGTTGGTGTCAGTTTTGATTTCAGACCTCATTGTGGTTAGCAAGCCTGCAACCCACACACACTGAGACTTGCATAGACAGAAACATCCACCATGATAATGTGGGGGTCGTCATCTTTAGAGACCAGCAGGCTCAGAAATAGAATATTCTTGGTGAGCTTCCCTTGTATGAGTGGCTGCAGCCTGCCCACTTGCCTTTTGGATCCTAGTGACAGTTGAGACCCTTCCTGTCTAAAATTCCTAAAGATTGCAAGGGTCCATTGCTCTTGAAGATGCCATAGAAGTGTGAAGTGCTGCTGCTTGAAATCGCTCACCAGCACTCCACCTCAAATAACGAGCCAGTCTGGGGAGGTGAAGCAGTCCTTCTGTGACTGCCCAGAGTCGCTACAGACTGCTTTGGGGAAGTCAGTATCTGAAGTGCCTTTTTCAGTCACTTCCACTTGTTCGGCTCTCACTCAGTGATTTCCTCCATTGTGAAGCTGTCCCCTCACTGCAGGCCTGGAGAGAGAGCCCTTGATTTCTCTGAAGGAGACTTTCCAGCTCTTCTGTCCCCTAGACCCGACATTTTCAAGAAGAAGGGATGCTGGGCTACCCACTGCTTTGGAAATGGAGGGAGTGTAAGAATGCTTAGTGCTGTCCATGCGTTTCTGCTGTGCTGGGAAATGGAGCAGACGTGCACCAGGGCTCTTTTCAAAGCACAGGCAAAACTTCTGTATGCCCATATGCACCATCATTAAACAAAACGAAACCAAAGGTAGGCAAAGAAGTTAAATGTTAGGAATCCCCCATGGGAAATGGTTTACACCCTGCTTTTTGGAGTCTGCGGTGAACAGAGACTACTCACAAAGTCTCTTACAGCTCAAACAATACTCTGAGGCAGAATCAGTCACTTCAACACCCCTGAATATGAAATCCCCAGCCACAAGGTGGACTCCCATGGGCTTTGCTTGGCTGTGTTGTGGAGGTACTGCTAACATGCAGCATCCCCTGAATTCTGTGGCTCTTGCAGGAGGACCCTGGTGAGCAGACAGAAGAGGACAAGGATGTTTGAAACCTTTTCCACCCGGTGTGGCCTAAGGCACTGTTTCTGGAGCATGTAGGTGCCAGTCAGATTTCTGTGTTGTTGGCAGCATTTAAGATGGAGGCCCAGGCCCAGAGCAGCTGCTGCTTCTGCAAGTTGGGAATCAGGAAGGGCACAATTCACCGCCCAAGCGATATTGTGCCTGGCTCTGCTCCCTTGTCCTCACAAGTAGGAAAAGTGAACCCAACTCTTCTCGCAGCAGAAGGAGCTCGCACAGCCGAGACCTCTCCTGAATTCTCAGCTGGTTGCAATGAGAAGCAGACGTGCAAACCCCTCCCAGAGCAGGTGGCTGCAGTGGGCACCTACTGGAATGTTAAGAGGGAAAGAGAGGATGGTTTTCTTGCTGATGGAACGCTGCTTTGCTCAGGGGACGATATTATTGTTGTTATTTATTATTTATGCTCTGCCGAAGGTGTGCAGGGTACTTTATAGTGCCATTTAAAAAAGAGCAGTGTCTGGTCCCGCTGGATGCTGGGCTGCTGCTGGTGGCTGCAGAGGGGCAGGCTGGAGGGGCTGCTTCTCCCTGTGAGGTCTCTTAGCGGTGTCGGGGTGTTCTTTGGGCACAAGGTGGGCTTGGCTGTGGATCTTGAGGTGGCTTTGTCACCACTTTGCACAATTGTCAGCTGGTGGTGTTTGCAAGGGCATGTACCCTGTTTGATATGCAATTCGAAGTCTGGCAGCAGTGGGAATGAGTGAACAATAAAAGTGCCGCTGTCACAGCCCCAGTTTTTTGTTTTTGTTTTTTTACTTTTACAGATTCCCAGCCATCTGGTGCCTCACCAGCTGCTCCCGGTGCAGGATGAAACTCATCTCAATTCAGGAACCTGGGCTTCAGGCAGTGGGGTGGAAGGCGAGTTGCTGGCCTCACATGTGCCATGTGCAGGATGTGCACCCAGATGGGGTAAATGCTCTAAAGAGATGGGGAGCAACAAGGGGGAATGAGTGAAAGAAGTGAAGATCAAACTCACGGGCAGACTCTTGTTGACCCGTTAGGAAAAGTTGACTGTAGAGAAATGCTGGCCTGGGACAGCATGAGGGTAGGCCGAGCTGAAGGTCTGCCACCGCCTTTAGGCAGCATTTGGTTGACAGAAGTGAAGACGTTCATCCAAGGCTGCTGAGAATGTGAGAAGGTGAGATCCCTCACTGTTGTGCCTCAACCAGCCCTATTTGCTTCGAGGCCGTTTCTGATGGGGAAAGGGATCGGAGTCTGGTGGCTGTGGAACTGGCGGCGGTGGGGGGGAAAGAAGGGCAGCCTGCCTTAGGGCAGCCCAACAGCTACCTGCTGGCAGGGGATGGAGAGACAGCCGTTGGAAATGTGTGGGGTGAGAGGCCCCAAGGAGTGTGAATGCCAAGGAAAGGAGCATGCATTACTTGCTGTCTTTGAGGCATCTAGTTGAGCATTTCTCGATTTCATTAAGTCTGATTTCTATAATCCCCTTGGGGCTGAAGCAGCTGACTGGAACGCTCTTTACTCCTGTCCCTTGATCCCTCCAGTGCCTGTCTCCAGAAGCAGCGGTGATGCTGGACCAGGTGAGGAGGAAACAGCAGGTTGGCCACGTGAGCCGACAGGGAGTGACCAGGTTCCATCCTTCATTTCCAGAGAGCTCCTCTGCTTTGCGTGTGCCACTTCAGATTGCTCAGAGCACCCTCCTCCCGCTTTTATGCGTTTTCCAATTAAGTTTCCTCCACGAGGAGGAGAGAGGCACTCTGAATCCATTAGCATTAGTAATTATGCAAACGCTTCAGGGAGTTGACTGCCCATCATTACATATAATTAATGTTTCTGGTTATGAATGGAAGGTTTGTTACTTTTTTCTCCTTTTTGTGCTGGAATAGGGCGGGGTAGAGGTGCGAGGGGGTGATGTTACTGTATTTAATTTGCATAATCAGAAGGCCTGCTTGGGTATGCATGAGGATAGGGGGCCGGGGGGAACCTTCTCCAGTGCACACTCTATTAAGCTGGTGGGAAATCTCAGGAGGGAGATGCAGAATGTAAAGCAAGGGTGAGTGCAGCGCAGTGACTGCAGACAGCAGGAGGCTCGGGTTTATGCGGTGCCACCAGCACAAAGAGGGGACTTTGGGCTCACGTGGCCATGCGCAGTGCCCCACGCAGGGACATGCTTAGCCCATTGTTTTACTACACTTGTTTGCTCCAAATGACCTAGGGATTCTGTAGCCAGATTACATTCCTGGTTTTTATTTGAGGACACACACTTGAAGGCACAATATGCAGAATCCAGTGTGTGTGTACACCAGGTACCACAGAGCTAGACTCCAGATCCTCCAGACTGCTCTGCTCTCTACCTCGGGTTTATCCTGAGTCTTTTCCCCCGAGTCCCTGGGTATAGGCAGTCTATCACTGGCCTCTAGGCTTCCTTGCTTTAAGTGACAGCTGTAGTCTCTCTCACTGCTCCACAGAAGGCAAATATAACTCTTGGCTTTGCCTACTGGAGAATTATGGCAATATACCTAGAGAAGGGGATCTGCAGGAGGGGGGGAAAGGTCCTGAAGACAATATTTACTTATTGAGGCAATGCTCTGGGTGGGCAGAAAGGTTCTCAAATAGGGAGAGATGAAGCAGTTGTTCATCCAGCATAGATCAGGTTGGCCATAAAATGTCTCAGTCAAAAAAGAATGGGGGATAGCAGTTTTTTAGACAGAGTGTGGTGCTTGAGGTCCCACGCTGTTTGGAGTACTGTGTCCTATTCTGTGGCTATCCTTATTTTCTGTCTGATTACCATCTACTGCTTGCAGTGCAGACACTGGAAATGGGACAGATCTCCTGTGGTATCCCCCAGTCTGGTCAGCACAAGCAGAGCATTTCCCCAGCGGTGCAGTGGAGAAAGACTTGAATCATCCCTGTTTGTCCCATGCAGTGGCCTGTCAGATGTTTCCAGAGAAGGCAGGGAGACAATCATCTTTGTTCCCCAGCGTGTTACCCCAGAGCTTGTAGAAATGTGAACCAGATCCCCAGCACTTTCCACTAGCCCTTGGAAGAAGTGGAGAACACACACACACACTGAAAATAAACCACACAAGACAAACCAGAGGGGCAAATTCTATTGCTATTATTTACATAAATAGCAATTACACAAATTGCTATTTCTGTGTAAATATTTATTGATATGCATTTGCAAACATGGTTTTAAAACAAAAGAACAGTAGGGAAAACCTGAAACTCATTGAGTGCTTTTCAAAGAGAAAAAATCAGCCTCTTTATAGTGGGACATTGGGAGAGGACACCAGTTTTATTCTGGAGAATGACTTCTGGCACAACTGGATTCCATTTTTGTTGGAGTTTTGTTCTCTCTAACTGAAAGTTGCTTTGGAGATTTGTAGTCCTGAGGTTTGTGCTGTTCATTATTTTGTAAAGTGTTTATACATTTGGTCTGCTGCTTGAGGAAACCACTGGGGAAGATCCTCTGTAAGTAGAAGCACCTGTAAAATCTCCAGTGTACGCAAAACCAAAAGATCTGATTTGCTTAGAGCACAAACTTTTCTGAAGGATGAGAAAGGTCTCAGTACTGATTGGGAAGGTGAAATCTCGGAAGGCACTTACAAGAAGTGGAGTGGAGGTCTTGGGGAATTATATAATAAATTCTGATAAATAACCACAGTAAAATCATAGCGTAGCAGCACATGATAGTGCTTCTCTTATGTAGTAGGGGGGAAACTTTCTGGCTGTGAAATGGGAAGATGTCAATAGCTCTGCTCTGTTCTCAGCTTCTGCAACATCCTTCCTTCAACAAACCATGCTGCTGGGGCAGCTGGGTAGCAGTGAGCAGCAGCCTTGCTGACAGGAAGAGGCAGCCATCTGAAAGACAAGTTCCCATGGAAAGCAAGGTGAGCTCAACCTCCTGCAGGAGTCCATTGGGCCAAGCCTGGGTTTGTGTTCCCTGCGATCAAAGCTTATCCCAGTGTGGTACCAGACAGAGCTGTGCTGTACCTCAGAGAGGAGGAGACAAGGGAAAGACCTTGTTATTCCCCAGAGCCAGTACTGAGGTCAGGAGGGCTAAAGGAAAGGAAGAGGAAAGCAATTGTCAAAGCAGGAGAGAGACCGTGGTGAGAACAGGGACAGCCTGGAGTCAAACTGAGGGAAGGAATAACACTGCTGTTGCATGCTGTGTCTCAGCACCCAGGAGGATGCTGGATGTGAACTTATTCTGTAGCCATTGTCCTGAAGGACCTCGAACTGTAAGAACAGGGTCTGGCACACACCTGCTCTTCTATTGGGTGTCAGTCTCCTGTGACAGACTGCTCTGTGTTCACTGAAGTTAACAGCTGATGGAAGGGCTTGAAGATGTCACTAAAAAATTCTGTGGGAAAAGGCTTAGAACAAAGTTCCCTCTGAACTGCGCTCAAAAGCATCTCCACAGGGATCACATCACTGCTGTGGGTAGTCGTGGCATTTCCTGGCTTTCCCTGCCCTTTCTCTTTTTTGGCAGGTGGGGTTAGACTGTGTGTGTGCAGCAACGACACATAGAGAAGCACACATGGGTACACGCATATGAGTGTGCATACACAGGCACTTGAGATTGCTAAAGGCAGAAGTTAAATCCCACATCAAAGCAGAGAGCTATTGGAGCAGCACTGTTCAAAGGCACCAGCTTCCTTCCTGGGAAAGACAGATTGTCACTTTGATTAAGAGATTTTAACAAGAGAGGAAAAAAGAGAGGGAATGAAAGAAGGGAGGAGAGAAAAGTGAGAGCTTTCATTTGTACTTTTTCTCCCCTTTGGCCATCCAAATAAGGTTTTGGTTTGATGGAAAAAAGACCCCAATTTAAAATAAGTTTAACGTAACAATGAATTATTTAAGGCAGAAGAAAATACAAGCTGCTGCCTAAAAAAAATAGAAAAAGCTATTATTGAAATGTCAGAACAAATACCCGGCTTGATCTGCATTAATATGATAAATACTAATATATTCATTTCCCCTGGTGCTTCTGGGCTTGCAGAGGTACATCTGCAGTGCCTTGCTTATGGTAATCAGGTCGCAGCTTCAAAGGGAGCCAAGCAAGGTATTCTGGGTGATGTTGTGCAAACTGCTGTTAGAGACCTTGTGGATCATCATGTAGAGTTGAGGAGAGCTGAGCAGGGGTCTGCTGGAAGATCTCTTGACTGCTGCAGGAAAATGGATGTCACCTTTCACAGTGTCAAGGTGTTTTGACATTGTCAGGAGATGTTTGGTTAGGTTTTGACCTTCTCGGTCAAGTCTTCTTACAGAGCATCATCTCAGACATACTTGGCTAATACACTGCTAACCTGCTCTGCATTCTGTTCCTGGTAGAAGTCTGGCTGCGTGCCACAGTGAAGCTGTTATCTCATGAGACATGGAGCTCTTCCTAACAGTGGACATCTAGATCATAGGCTGAAGTGTGGCTCTGTGAGCTGGTCCAGCTCCTGCCTCATTGCACCCAGAGGAGTTCAGCTGATTGCAGTGCCTGGAGCTTCCAGGTAGATGAAAGGAGCGCATCTAAAGCCTGGATAAAGCTAGCCAGACTGCAGAAGCTGTGCCTGGCAGTCTGTTGGGCTAACCTGGACTCACTTGAGAAGCTCCTCTTCCACGTGCATGTTCCTCAATGAAATGCTCTAGTTCCCAAGGAACGCTAATGTGCTTTTCCAGTAGATTTTACTCACAAATGCAATAGCGTTTTAGTCCATCTGCTTCTGGCCCTCTTTCCCTCCGTTGCCTAAATTCGAATGCTTAATGCTGGCTTTTGGGCACAAGCATGCTGTGCCCAAGCTACAGACCAGTTCCTCAATTAAAAGATGCATATGCTTTATTATTTATACTTTTATTTTTTTTCTTTCTTTCTGGAGATGCTCCATAGTGTTTGTAGTTTGCTGAAAACCCCAGCGACGGCCCCAGGCCTTGAACTTCAGAAGGCGAACTCTCCCAGTGGCCATTTTCAATCCATTCACTGGGAAAATGTGATTACTTCTTATTTATTGAAGTTAAGCATTCCTGCTTGTAGCCACCGTGGCATTAAAGTAAAATGCTCGGCGTTTAACGCGATGAATGCGGAGACACAAGGCTAAACGCAGTGCATAAAATCTTTATGGCGCCGTAAAACAGACGCCGGGAGTATTTTCAACTGCTGCCTCATGAGTCAGGCCAGGTCCCCCTCTGCCAGGCAGCCTGCCCTGGGTGCCCTTGAGGCTGTGCCCACAGAGGGGAAGGGACCTGGGGAACAGAAAATGAGCCGTCTGCTTCCTGGCAGGCACTGCTCTCGCCAAGGCCTTGGCCGTGCTTGGTGGTAGCTGTTGCTGCATCAGTGCAGGTCTGGGGGGTAAACAGCCACTGCTGCTATCAGCTCTGATTGCTTCCGAGCAGCTTTCTTCAGTGTCAGCCTCAGATAAACAGAGCTCCAGAGGAAATCAGTTCAGAGTGAGTTTTGTCAGCTTCAAAAGAGATTCATTCCTAGAGTTGTCAGTCACGGGAGACTGATGGCTGAGATTGCCGAGGGAAGCAAGGCCTGCAGGCATTAAAACAGATACTGTTGCTGGAACTCAGGGTTTAAAGACAAGATTTAATCTGGGCTTTTGTGGGTTTGTGCAAACCCTCTCCCCCTTCTGCTTTCTCACTCATAAGGCCTGATTCCCACAGGCACACTCAGCTTCCTATGCTCCATAAGCAGTTGTTGGCGTTCGGATCAACCCTAGAATCTAATTCCTCCATCCCGTCTGAGCCTGACACCAAGCACCGTGCTGAGCAGGAGGGTTGGGCTCCTGACTTTGTTCTCTGCAGTGTCGTGGCCAGGCTGCGTCCTCGCCCGTGAATGGATGCAGGAAAGCTCTCAGCAGCGTGAGCACCTCCAGTCCTGGGGAGCGTGGCTGGAGTCCCCGGGAGCCAGAGTCGCCAATAAAGTGATGAGGACTGCTTTACATCTTTACCCTCCCTTGACTGCTTCGGATCCCTCATTGCTGCAAAGGTTCCTGTCCCACATCCAGGCCTCCTCCCTCCTCCTCCCCGGCCACCGCCTCTTCCATCCATTCGGTAAGCATCTCTTGCCTCTGACATATGGTCAGAGCATATTCTCAGCCATGCCAACGCTTCTGCTTCTTCACTTCAGCAGCCGCAGTAACTGTTGAACGGGAAATCTGTCGTTTAACTTGGCCGTTTGCAGTCGCTGAAGAGAAGTAATTACAATAGCCTTAATTGGCTGACTGCAGAGCCGCTGCCCGAGTAGTAATAAATAGTGCATGCTTAGGAGCTGGATGAGGTGTAACCATACAGAGTTTCTCCTCTTCTTCTTCCAAGGGACCCGAATCCCATTCACAGAGGAGGCTAACAGGGGATTCAGGCTGCTGCTTTAAGGATCCGGCTCTTCATACAAGGGAGATGCTGGTCAGCAAAGACCTAGAGATGTTTCCTGAAGATCTCTCTCACAGGATCCCGGCAGGGCAAGCTGTTGGCAGCTCTACCGCTGCCTGCTTCTGCCTGGGTTCCCTGCCTTCCCCTTCTCCTGCTGCTGCCAGGCTACAGCAGGGCATTTTTTCATTAGCAGTGATGCAGGCAGAGCAGGGCCAATTACTCACTGCTTTATGCTTGCTGGAAAACCCACCCAGGACTGGTAATAGCCATTAAGTGAGGGTGCAGCTTTAACTACGTGCCATTACATTAAGTTTCAACTTGATATATGGCCAGAGCAAATTGAATTCCTGCTGCTATCCCGTCTGACATTTGTTACATTACAATGCTTGCTCTTTTGTTTTTGAGTCAATAGCTGCTGCTTTCGAGAAATATGGATTATTAGAATTTATAGCCCGTCCTACGCGTCTTTTCAAACACTCATATCCTTTTATCATTTCGTTTTGTTGTTATTCTGCCCAGCACAGTTTGTATTTCTTCAGGTTTTAGCACCTGGGACTCTTGATACTCGTGCTAAATCAATACCCTTTGTCCTCATTGCTTTAATATACACAACCATTTGCGTGATGCATGAATTGCAGTGGGTTTTCTGCCTGCGATAGTCATTTACTCCTCCTGCTCAGGCATTCCTTCCCCTGCTGCACGCAGGTCGTGCTTTGCAGTAAAATACTATACACCTGCATTTGAGTCCGTTTCGGTGTGGATTTGCAGGCAGGTGCTGCAGGTGTGCCAGGGTTCCTGTGCCTCCTGCAAAGTGATGAATTTGCCTTTTTCTTTTAGAAAAATCTACGCTTCGTTGTCACAGCCACATCTAGTCATAAGGCAGTTGTGAAGAATCTCAGCTGGCAGCAACAGGGTGAAAAAGGCCTTTGTGCTTTCGTCCAGTGTGTCCTGGTCAATGTTGGCTGATGCTGCTCAAACTGCTGCGTGCTTCCATGTGACGGTATGCGGCTTTGGGGCCGGATGGCTCAGGGCTCAGCTGTGACCCATCGTTGTGTGACAGGGCACCTCGTGGCACCCCATGGCTGTGGCATGGCCTGCCCCATGCCTGTGGTGCTGCTCAGAGCCGTGCCAGCCTCAGTGCCTGTGAGGTGACAATTTAGCCGAGCGCCATTGCCAAGAATGATGAGTGCGATTTGGAACGTCTCATTGAAACACAGGGCAAATCCTTCATCCCCAGAGGGAGATGCGTTAAATGCTGCCTTGGAATTAATCTGAGGAGCATGAATCTCCCGCTCTGCGCTGGGGGGGCACTGCCATCCATCCCTCCTTTGTCTCTGTGCTCTCTTCTGAACTCTTCTGGTTCACCTCTGCCACCGCTGCTCTTTGGGGCTCTCTCTCCCCCATCTTACCTGTGAAAAATAGGATGTTGGCCCTCTCCAGAGCCAAGGCGCCCCTGGTATTGATTGATATTCCACATAAGCAAGGGGAGCCATTTCCTGGTGGGCTGCATGAGCGCAAGGCAGAGCTAGCACAGCACAAAGGGTGGCCAGGCCCTGCTGCTCCGAAGCAATGCTGGCACCCAATGGCATTATGAGTGGGACATGCACCCTGGCTTCAGGGCAGAGGTGAGGTGGCCCAGCGCCCAATGTTGGCTGAAGGTTTTCAGGTGTTCCCCTAAACCTCTTTATCTTCCCAGTGGGACCTTTTCCATTGACGCCATTGTGGGCCCTGTGGTGTTGTCAGGAGGTCCTGCAGGAAGCTGCCGGTGCAGGGGGCACGTGCCTGCATGCTCCTTGGAACATAAATGCTCCAGGATATAAAGGTTATTTACATTCCCAAACAAAGCTGCCAAACACTTTTTAAATGCGCTAACGGTGCCTCTCTCTTTCCGCTGTGCTTGCTGATAAAGGGCCATAAACAAGCCTGACACATTTATAATAACCTTTCTCTCCTCCCTCTCTCCTGCTCCTCTCCTCTTCCTCTCTTGCCTCTCTCACAGGCTGCATCGGGTAATTTTTTATTCTCTTGCCATTAGCTGGGATATATTGTTTGATAGGGGAAAATAAAACGTTGAATCTCTTTTTATTTTTACTTTTATTTTTATTTTTATTTTCTTGTTCTAGCAGCAGCTGTTCCAAACGCCAACAGTGGATGTTTAGTTTTAAAATCTTGTTTCCGCAGCTTTTCTTTTTTCCTCTTCATCTTCTTCCCTTTCCCCATGTCTTCCTTCTAAAAGGTCATCTTAAATGATGCAAGGATACGTGCTTTTGTGGGTTGTTTTTATCACTTACCGGCCTATTCCAAAGGCCATTTAGTCTTCTAGGCAAAGGTTGTAGCTTTCAGTCTCCCCTTCCCATTTACAAAGGAAAAACGGATGTTTTATCTCCAGATATATAAATTAGGTATAGGTATAGATATAAACCAAAATGCTAACCCATCTAGAATAAAAGATCCTTGTAATTTCTTTGTCTCCAGGCTGAAGAGGTCTCAGGTTCACCTTTTGTCATGTCGTCTGTTCCTTTTAGAGATATTGATGGAAGTGCCACATCTAACGATTCCTTCTCTATCCTGTATTGATGGTGCTGTAGGAAGGCCGGCTTGCTGGAGATGAAAGGTAGTGCTGAGTGCTACGGGTACGCACAGTTCCTTCGGGGCCGCTCGTGCGGCTCATTCTGCTCTGCAGCTCGTGGCTGTGGGAGAGGCTTGGCATGCACGGGCTCTGGGGCACTAGGAAGGCATCCCGGGGCCTGTGCTGGTGGAGGAGTGCATTTCTGGAGCGGTCAGGCTGGCCCTGGGTTTGCAGTCACGAATTTTGTGATAGTACAGCACGTATTGGCTTCATCTTCCCTTGAAGCACTGCTTATATGGGATGCGTGTGGGGCAAGGGCCGTTCCTGTGCATGTGAATGTCCAATGGGAGCTGGAAACCACTGGCACTGCCATGGGAGTAACGATGCTGTGTGGGCCTTGGATGGAGCCATGTCAGCGCTTGAGTCTTTCAGATCAGAGTGGAGGAGAGCACTTTTTATACCAATACATCAGAATTGTCCCTTTTCCTCCTCATTTGGTACATACTGTTGTACATGCCCTATAAATTTGCAGAGATACGGTTGCGGTTATGGAAATCACACAATGAAATGATGAAGGAGCCTAATTGTAAAGCATATTATAGTCACTGCACTCATTAGCTACTCTACAGCACCTCACGGAGTAGGGCAGTGATGATGAAAAGCTGAGAAATACTTGTGCTCAGCTGGTGAATCCAGCCAAATCCGAGTGTGATGAACTGATCCCACAACCCATTCAGCCCTCGAGGTGACCTCTGCCTTTGTCAGAGACTGAAGAAAGTGGCAGTAGGGACACTAACAAACACAAGACAGGTCATGAGGTATTTGCAGCACTGAGAAAGCCCGGATCATTTTCACTTAGATAGCACCCCGGCCCACTAAATCTGTTCTGTCAAGAGAGGCCAAGATCCTGGGAAGAGTTACTTGCTCTTTGCAAGAAAGGTGGAATTTAAAGGGACAGGGCTGTAAATATCCACAAATGCAGAGCACAGATTTGATGAGCAGATACATACTCTAATTCTTACTCTTCCTAAATGCCTTAAGGCTTCGCAGCCAACCCAGAGAGTAAAAGATAGCTGGCAGTACCTAACTTTCCTGATTTATCCGAGCCAGTTCTGGACAGCGCAAGCTCACCTGGTGTAGTCCTCCTAGCAATGCTGTGATAAAATGAGGCTGCCAGGGCCTGCTGCTTGGATGCTCCCCTGAAACTGGGGTGTCCTGGGTGCCAGCAGAGCCTTCTGGCAGGCTTGGCTCATGGTCACTCATAGTCCTGTGCTTCTGACCAACGATGGACTGGGGTAGCAGGGGCCACGCAGGTAGCTGCACTAGTTCTCCTGGTAGCTGTCGTAGCTCTGCTGCTCCAGCCACATGCCTAGAGGAGGCTGAAGTGCTTCTTGATTGACTCCACAGCTCAGCCCAGCTTGCTGCTGAGCAGTGATTCCATTTCTCTTGCTGTGGCAGGCCTCAGTGCTGTGCCACGTTCACTCTCCATGGCCCTGGCTGGAGCTGCGCTGAGCAGGCCTGTGCTAGATATCCTGAGGCTTGCATCAGGAGCAGGGCTGACGCCTGCTGAAAAATGAGGAAGGGATGAAGTGTCCTCTCCAGTATGACACAAAGCCCTCATCACCTAAGCCATTTTCCAGCGTATTAATATTCATTTTTCACTAATGCGAGATGAATACATTTAAATGTTTGGCCAGAGCACATTCGTCATTTTTATGTCAAACTCACAGAATGCATCAGTGTGATATATTGTGTATTTTACCATAATAGTAGACAATACAGCTCACTATTTTATTAGGACAAGTAGCGAGAACGAGGCAAGGAGACAGATCTGCTGGACAAGGGGTGAGCTCGGGAAAACAGAAATAAATTAGGACATATTAATCTGGAGCGAGAAGTCATTTCACAGCTAAATTAAAAGCAGCAGCCGTCACCTCTTGTTGAGTTGCCCCATTAGGCTCATGAGAAAGGCCTGGCCAGCAGCTCCTTGTGGATGTGTCCTCAGGTGCAGCGATGTGGACATCTCAGCTGTGCAGGTGGCAGTGTCTTCACCAAGGGCCTGATGCTGCCTGGGGCAGCACAGGGCTGGAAGACCAGGGATGGTGCAGGCAGCTCGGTGCCTGCTGCCAGCTGTGCCATGGGGACACCGATGGGAGCAGTGCAGCCATGGTTACTGAACAGGCTTTTCCCTATTGCTTTATTTGGTCCCGTGTTTTGCCCCAGCACTGATGTTTGGTAATTTAAACCGGAGGGATCTGCAGAGTTGCTGCAAAGGAGAGTTCAAAAATCAATGGACGTTAGAAAGGGTCAAATGATGCCATAAAGAGATTAACAGCAGCACGGAGAGATAATATTCCCCTGACTGCAGAGCTGGCCCTGAGAGCTCTGTGACAGGGAAAGGAGAGGGCAGAGGCAGCCCAGCACCGCTGTCCCTGCCTGACTTCTCCACCTTCAGAAAGCTCAAAGCTGTCTGGGGAAAAAGGGGCCAGGGCAGCTGGGGCAGTGAGAAGGGCTCAGCTGCGGGGACAGCAATGAGAGGAGGCAGGCAGGTGGGCCGTGCTGTGCCTGATGAATTCTTCTTATCCATACAAGCTGCAGCTTCCTCAACAGTCCCTGCTAAATCACCGGGTGGAAGTGGCTTGCTCAGCAACCAGCTTTATAGCATGAAGGGCAGGTTTTAGGAGGGTACCCTGGCAGTGAGAGGGAAGGGGCTCAGAGTGTCAGGCAGGAGCTGTGGGACGGGGCCTGTGCCATGAGGAGAGCGTGGGGAAAGTGGGGTTGGGTTTGGTGCTGCACCTCGCTGCCTGGAAGAGTTGTGTTAGTGGCACGGAAAGGAAAAAGAGGTGGCTAAGTCTTTGGAAAGTCGACCTTGATCCGCTGTCCTTTAAAGCTATGGAGGCATCTGTTTGCTTGAAGTGGCAGCTGCCATTTTATGTAGGAGCATTTGAGTCAATGTGTGGTAAGAGGAGCGCACGTGCTGAGCTTTCCACTGTCATTTTGGAGTGGCTCTCGGCCAGCAGCAGCTCACAGCTCGCTTTCCTCAGGAGGGGCCTGCTGTGTCTCTTGCCATTGCCCCGAAGGACACTTTTCTCTCCTGCTTCCTTACCGAATGTAGCAGGCTATGGTGGCCGTGCAGAGGCCTGGCTGCACCTAGGGGAGCACTGGGACGCAGCAGGGAATCCAAATTGCTCCAGCTGTTCCTGCCAGGGCAAAGCAGCCAGGAAACCCCAGCAGGTTTTTCCAGAGCCAGGCGCAGACCAGCAGTGGCACCTCTGGCTCTCATTTATCTTCTTGTCCACAAGGCAAGCAGCGTTTTGCTGACAGGCTTTAAATTTCCTGATGCATGTGCTGGCTTTGCTTTTTGCCGTATTGTCTCATCCCCCCCCCCCCCCTCCTCTTCCTTGCAACCGTTGTGCTGCTTTGTATTGCTTCCTCTCTCTGCACTTCTCTCACTTCTACAGAGGTGCTTGCCTCTGGCTCTGCTCCCTCCCCGTTTCTCCCTGGCCCTGCTGCTGCCCTGCTCCCTCACAGTGGCCATGCTGGGTGAGATGCTGGCCCGGCCTGGCTCTCACTTTGTTGTCTGGCCTCGCACCCAGGTGACAGCAGATGAGAGAGCGAGGTGCTGCCGCCGGATTTCTGTGCTTGCTTCCATCAGCGCTTCCTGCAGAGCCTGGGCGATTATTATCTCTGTAAACGACTGAAAGAAGTACAGCGATAAAAGGATTAAGCCAGACGTATTTGATTTTATTTATTTATATCTTGCTGCTCCTCCTCCCATCCCCCTTAGCAAGCTGTGGAGCATATTGTGCTGCAGCTGCTGCTGCTGATCTAGGGAAGAGCGGTGATGTGGGACTGGGGGAGAGTGCAGAGTGGGCTGGGGGCAGGCAGGGAGCAGAGGCATGTGCTTATGAGCCCCGGTTCATTGTGCGTGGGGCTGAAGCAGGAGAGACAAATCCCACAGCAGGAGAACTGCACATGCAGCCAAGGCGACTTGCCTTTTCCCTTGGTAAGACGTCTCTTTTTGATTTCCCCTCTCCAAGGAAGAGACAGAGGGCCCACAGAAATGGGATCTGAACTGGAGCCTCTCAGAGGCAGTGCTTGGGTAGGTTACAGACCAGAGGGGTGGCCCGAGTGTCTCCAGACAGTGACTGTTGCAGAGAAACCCCAGGTGCTGTCCTCACTTGCCTGGGGTCTGCAGGCAAGCTGCACCGTTTCCTGGAGCACATCCCATCAGGCTGTTCCCTGCAGCAGATCCCTGCAGATGCTCCTGGAAGCAGCCTATTCCCAGCTGAAGTTTATTTCAGGTCTCTTTGTGTGTCTGTTAAATGAGTGACAGCCCACAGACTCGTACAGACAACCCAGTCCTGTCTGGGAACTCACAAAGCCCTGCCTGCATCTGTGGCCTCCAGATTTTCATCATAAGAGCTGCTGCCGTGGGTAGCTGGTGAGATTTCCAGCCCTCCTGATGGCATCAGAGTTGGATGAGGAATAAAGCAAGACAGAGGCTCAGAGCTGCACAAGGCAATTTACCCTGAATGTTTGGGTTTTGATATTGCAGCTTTCTCCCATTTCCTTGGCATGGAGGGTACAGTGCCTGATTTCAGACTCTTACTGGATGATGCCCTAGAGGAACAAAACCAGAGATTATATTCCTGGCAAGGAGTCCACTCCAACACTCATTTGTACCGAGGTTGTATCTGTTCTAGTACATATAACAAGCCAGTATCCATTTCTGTGGTCCTGAGGGGAAGTGGCATGGTGTGGTTTGTGCTGATACAACTAAACTTTGGCCTCTCTCATGCAGCTCACTGCTGACAGCCCCTGGCTCACGCCATCCCCTGAATCGTGTCCAGGGCTGTCTGGGAGAGTGGTGCGGGCCAGGGAGCATGTGGACAGTTTAATGTCTTGGATGACCATGATGTGGTGCCTGTAGCCAGTGCCTTGGTTGTGTTTTAGTTACCAGTATAGGTCTCTCCTGCGGTGCTTAACAGAGTAAAAGGAGATTCAGAGACCCAACAGCTGGAGCCAGGCAGGCAGGCATCCTCCACAGTGCTGCTCACTAGCAGTGTGGGGTTGTGTCGACAGGGAGCAGGAACGGGATGAAGTTGGAAGGCAGTGAGGGAATTTGGATGCAGAGGGAAGAGTGGTTTGTGTCAGGCTGGGAAGCCTCGCTAAGCAGGAGGAGAGTCAGGAGGAACCTCTCAGTCTTTTTTTCCTCTGTAGCCTTTGTGCTGGAATGATTGCACAGCCTATATCAGCGGGAGGAACTTGGCACCCTCCATCTCACTGAGTGCTGTGCGGAGACAAATCAGCTGCTATATTTGTATGACTAAAGAGACCCAGGAGCACAATCGTTCAGGAAGTGAAACAAAACGATGGCAGCATTTGGGCCAATACCTTCAGCAGTCCTAGGAATATCTGAGCTCTTCAGGCAGATGAAGGAGCAGCTAAAGCTACCCGATGCGATGTTGTGTTCCTCTGCCCCCTGGGACCATGCACTAGCCCTGAAGGGATGGCAGCTGTGCATCAATTCTCCTGCAGGAAGCTTTGTCCCCTGTGGCAGCAATGCAGATGTTCGGCTGAGAGGTGTTGTGGTGGCAGGAGGCCCCTTCCTTAAATCCTGCCACTTGTTCTGCCCTGTGTGGCAGCTTCACTGCGTTGTTGTGCTTTTGGACCTCAGCCTCCATCACTGAACCTAGAGTTAAAGAACATTTCTTCGGGTTTATGGTCAGCAACAGGAGCTGTAGATACGACATAACCCACCAGCATGTCTTCTGTTAAAGACAGGGATGTGTTTTCTCCAGCTGTCACCTCCTGTAGTAGCCCAGGAGCTCAAGATGGGGTAGTACACTGCCTCCACAGCCTAAGGCTAGTGCCGCAGATCTAAGCAGAAGCAACGCTTCGGTGTTTCAAGCAAGATATTTGGAAGATGTAGCTACCATCAGGAGGATCCTTCATGGCATCCCATCCATCCCTGGGGAATACAAGCCAGGTGAGAATGCGGTTCCTCACTGGAAGGACACCTTTGTGATGGGTGCTATCTCACAGCCTGACACAGCTCTGCTTGAAGTCAGTGATGCCCCCAGGCAGGCTCCTGTTATTGCAGCTCTTCCACACAAATCCCTGTCCACATTTGTTTTTGTCTGTCTTTTTCTGCTTCACCATTTCTACCTTCCCTTCCACCTGTGCCCACAACGAGCAGAGCAATCCAGCATGGCCCAGTTTAATATTCCACAGATCATCTTAGGCTGATAAATGAGAACAAGAGAGGGAAACAGGGGTGGGAGCCTGGTGCATGGGGGGGATATAAAGCCCTGAGCCTGTATTCAGAGCGGCAGAGATAACAATAAGCGAGAATAATAGTCTAACAAGTCGGAAATGTCACACGCGATCTGGTGCCATTAACACAACATGGATCTGAAATATCACATAATTAGTTTTGTGCCTGTTGTTCTGGCTTGGAGAGAAAAAAAGTATTAAAGGGAAGAGATCTGGGGAGGCAGAGAGGGGAGTGCCAGCAAAGTGAACTCATAAAAGGGCAAAGCCTACAGCATCTAATGTTTTTGGAATAATATAATGAAGCTCTATCTCCTTACCCATGTTTGAGGCAGAGATTTTATCTGGCGGTATGGGATAAAAAGAAATGAGAACTTGAAAAGGGTAGATAAAATTGTGATTGATCTCTCTAGGACTGCCTTGCCTCCTTTCAGGCAAGCTTGTGGGCCTCATGAATTGCTCTACCACTGAGACACACGATCCCACCCCTTCCCACACCACCTTGGTAAAAGATGAAAAACTCAATGTTTTCAAGGCTTCTTTCCACATCTCTTCATTACCGGTACCCAAAAGCCACATTTGAAGGCTGTGAAATGACTCAGAAGCTGTTTGTCCCCGGAGAGCATGCCTAATGTCCATGCATCCCAGGGACCTCTGGTGCTGCTGAGCCATGTGAGTCCCCATGCCTTCACGTGGTGAATGCAGAGCTGACGAGGTGTGCTACCCGTAGGTTTGGGTCCAGGGAACGGAGCTTCCTGTCGGTTTGTTATGTGCCAATCGCTAATCACTTTTAAACATATTCTGGGAAAGAGGTACTGTAAAGCAAAGCTCCTGTGCCAAAGACACGGATTGCTCTGTCCAACTTCTGTCTCTGGAGAGTGCCTGTAGAATGGGGATTCAATTAATTCAGTCCCGGCGGATCCATCACTTTGCCCACTAACGGCCGCGTAGTGACAGCGAGTGCGACAGGAATGTTGATCTATTGCTCGCTGCTCTGGCCAGCCGTGGCAGGAGGCTGCTGTCACCGTGCCGCTGTCAGCTCGAGAGCCAAAGCCCTTCACACATGAAATAGAAGGTTTGCAGAGGGCTGAAACGCAGCTGCCTCTGGGGTGGAGCACAGCAGCGATTTAGCAGCAATCCTCACACCGCCTTCACGTGGGGAGCGAAAAGTATTTCTGCTTTTTGTTCAGGCTGAACAGGAGTGATAAACGTTAGGACCGGGTAAGAAGCGAGCTTCCCTCTTGACAAGAAGCTCTGCAGCATCAGTTCTTCCTTCAGCTCTGAAGTGAACGTTAAAAATTCCAATGAGGCATATGCTCTTCCAGAATTAAACATTTCATTTCTATTTCAGCCTTTGCAGCTTGCCAGTGATTTTGAAATGTGAAAACAATGATTCCGTTTGGAAAAGTCATTTTGAACGAGGCCTTTTAGAATGCTTTGTTTCGTCTTAAGAAATGGAATGACGATTGAGCGGTCCACATGATATTAGTATATCCTGAAACGTCTTGATTTAAATGAAAATTGATTTTTCTTGGTGGAAAGCAGTGCTTTGATGATTCTTTTTTTCCTCTGTTCTGGTAAGGTGGGCAAAGTCTGTATTACGTATTGGCCTCTATCCGGGCAATGAGACATCTGCTAGTGCAGGGGGCAGAGGGAAACCTGAAGGAACAATGCTATCAAAAAGGCCTTAAGCGTGACTCTGCGTCATTTGCCCCTGTCAGTAATTACATTTCTTCATGCAGTTTGCAGGGAATGTTATTGTTATTATTTTTTATTTACTGCTAAGGCTTTTCGTTCTTTCTTTCTGCGATGCTCTTTGTGATGCTACGACCTCCAGGAGGACACGCACCCATCGTGCAGTGGCCCCAGGCTGCCCTCACTGGGAGCAACCCTTGGAGCCATTTTCATTTTTGGGGCTTTCAGCGTCTCCAGCAGTAGAAATAGGCTGCAAGATGAGCTTGCCAGTGTCTCAGGTAATGTGTCTCAAAGAATTGAAGAGAAGGAAGCATAACCTTATCCATCTGGCCGGCAGCTCTTTGAGGAGCAGCCGTGAGGATTAGAAGCAGCCCATCTCCTTCAGCAGATCCGGACAGGCAGGTTAAGTGCCGTGCCTAAGACTCCAGGACCCGAGGGCAGGCAATTCCCCGAACTCATAAAATCATGACTTGGCAAAACCGTGCTAGCTGCAGAGCTGTTCGTGCTCTTAACCTGTATTTCTCCTAGGCCAATTATGCTGAGCTTCTACTGAGGGCAATAATGGCTGGGCACACTCTCTTGAACCAATGATGTAGGTGGATGGAGTAGACGAGCGGCCTGCTAATGAGGGAACGGCTGCTTGCTAGTGGTGCATAGCTAATGAGCCCTGTCTCCAGCAGTCCACAACCAGGCGGAACAAAAAATCTATTTCCACCAAGTGCTTCATTACCATTCAGCTACACTCTGATGAACAGCTTGGTTTAGTGGAGAGAGAAGGAAGAGTGATGTGGCTAGGATGTGGCTGTTGGAAAGAGACGTAGCATGGCTTTCCTGCGTCAGCCTGGCCCAGCCCCTCTGCCTCTTTGGGCATTGCATGGGGCTGTGATACCACGGGACACAAAGGAGTGCCAGAATGGAGAGGGTTCAGAGATGGGTGTCTGTTACCTGTTCAGCTTCCTGTGGGCTAACACTCTTCTGGGTATGGGAAGGGAATGAGAGGTAGGACGGAGCTCTGGGAAGCAGGTAAGCCCTGGGATAGAAGGTTTGTAGTCACTGTTGGTCCTTGGCTGATGAAACCAGGGCCAGATGCTGGCAGGCCTGGGCTGCACACAGGGCTCTGCTGTGTCTCTGAGAGCAGTGAGGAGCTGGTGTAGCACTGGCAAGGCAACCGGTGGCACTGGTATAAGCAGCAATGAAAGTACAGTCTGAGTCCCTGTGTGCCAAAGCTCAGGTGTGTGAGGATGCATCAGCTTTTCCAATAGGATTGGGCTTGTACTGTGCTTCCTGAGGTGTGAGGGTGGGGAGAGGGTCAGTGGGCAGGGTAGAGAAACCCGCTTGAAGGATCTCTTCCTATCAGCAGCTTAAACTCTTCTCGTGCAGCTCCTGCACCTCTCCCCTCCCGCTTGGAATTAAAAATACATTTTTCAGCATCCTAGTGAGCAATTCTAGCTTTCTGCACTAAAGAGCCCATCTTCTAACCAGGTCCTGTGAGATCTACCCATGTCAGCAGCCTCACTGGACTGCTGTGGTCGGTAAAATGTATTGAGATGCCTCCAAGATGCTAAAGTGGTTTGGTTGCAGTTGGGCTAATTTATTACTATTTAGCAGAGAACAAATACATTTTAAAGGGATAATGGCAAATTAAAAATCCTATTAAGCAAATTTGCTTACCTAGTACTTAGTAACAACTTGGGCTTAGATCCCACAGTCATTTAAACGCATGCAAAACTTTACAGAAATGTGCAGGCCCAGAGAAATCTTGAAGCTCGGCGGGATCAAGAACATGGATATTAAGTATGAAATAATTATTAACCCTGCCGCCAAATTAGTCTCTCACTCTTGGCACCACTGGTCTCCTGACTCTCTGCTTTTGCTTGGAAAATGAAAATCGATGGGGTCAGGTTTACTTCTGTTTCTAGTCAGCGTCAATTCAGTAACCTCAGTGCAGAGCTGGTTTTGCAGGAGAATGTGGTATCGATCCCGTTTCTGATCTGCAGCACTTGACATCACAGAGAAACCCGTGCTAGCCTGGGAGGCTGCTCTTGTCTGTACCACAGGGTTGGGAGGACTGAGCTGACTTTCTGATTTGGGTCTGTGAGATGAGTTGCTGTGCCCCAAGGCACATGTGCAGGAAGCTGGCTGGCTGCTGTTGGCCAGTGCTGTGGGCCCTGCTGCCACGAGCTGGATAGCCAGGGGCAGCCCAAAGCTGGATTCACTATGAAAAGATCACTCTGAAACTGTGCTGTCTTGGGTAGCTAGATGGATACAGCCCAGCCTCCTTCAGATGCTTCTTAGCTTGCAATCATAGAGTCATTGGAGCTGGAAGAGACCATAAAAGTCCAACCCCTGTGCAATGAACAGGGACAGCCACAGCTCCATCGGGTGCTCAGAGCACCCCCAGCCTGACCTCGGTGTCTGCAGGGACGGGGCAGCACCGCCTCTCTGGGCACCCTGAGCCAGCACCTCACTGCCCTTAGTGCACGGAGCCTCTTCCTTACGTCCAATCTAAATGTCCCCTCGTGCAGTTTGAATCCACTTCCCCTTGTCCTACCCCCAGCAGACCCCGCTAAAGGGTCTGCCCCCTTCTCTCTCACAGCCCCTTTAGACGCTGAAGGCTGCTCTCAGCTCTCCCTGTCCCTTCTCCTCTCAGGGCTGTACAGCCCCAGCCCTCATCCTGTCCTCACAAGGAGGTGCTCCATCGGTAGGAGCACTTTTGTAACTCCTCCCCTATTTGTGCTCCAGCAGCTCTGTGTCTCTCCTGTGCTGAGGATCCCACGTCTGGACACAGTGCTCCATGTGAAAATCTCACAGCACAGAGCAGAGGGACAGATCCCCCCCTCTCCCTGCTCACTGCACTGCTTTGAGGGCAGCCCAGGATATGGTTTGCTTTCTGGGCTGCAAGGGCACACTGCTAGCTCCTTTCCAGCTGCCATCCACCAGTAATCCCAGTCCTTTTTGATAGGACTGTGCTCTATCCCTACATCTCCCAGCTTGTACTGACAGTGGGCATTACCACGACCCAGGTGCACACCTCACACTCGGCTTTGTCAAACCTCATGAGGTTCTCCTGTACCCACAGCTCAGCCTGTCCAGGTCTCTGGATGGCATCCCATCCCTTGGGCACATCACAGCTTGGTGTCATCTGCAAACTGCTCAGGGTGCTCTCCACGCCACTGTCAGTGGTGTTGATGAAGATATTAAGGAGCACTGTGCCAGGAATGACCCCTGAGGGACACCACTCGCTGGGTACAATCTCACAGCCAGCTCCTCATCCGTCAAACAGTCCACCCATCAAACCCATCTTCCCAGTTCAGAGAGAGGGATGTTGTGGGGGACTGCATCAAAGGCCTTACTTGGGTAGATGACACCAGTGGCTCTTGCTATGCCATCATAGAAGGTTTCTATGTTGGTAAGGAGGACCCTCCCTTGCTAGTTGTCTCATAGCAGCTCCCTTTCTTCCGTGTGCCATAGCAGAGCTTCCAGGAGGATCTGCTCCACGATCTTCCCCAGCACAGAGGTGATGCTGACATGTCAGTAGTTCCCTGGGTTGTCCTTTCTACCCTTCTTAAAATCGGGTGTGACATTGCCTTTCTCCCAGCTGACCTTCTGGCTCTGCCCAGCAGCAGCTCAGGCTGTTCAGCTGTGTGTGATTCCCTTGTTTTTGAATGAATGGCAAACAAATTCAAAGCTCCATGAATGATTAGAAATCAGCCTGGCTTTTCTTCACTTTCTAGTTTGTATTGTAAATCAAAGCAGTAATCTTTCCGTGCTTCTGGGTCAGAGATTGGCATTTCATTATCATTAGCTGCAGCTTTCATGTGTTTCTGGTGCAGATAGGAGCTGTCCTTTTACCAGTGTGTTTTGCTCATCTGGTTGAGTGTGGGATTGCTCTTGGCATGGGGGAAGCATCAAAGATGACCAGGCTACAGAGGGCTTGTGCAGAGCTGCCGCACCGAAACCCACGCGGGAGATGTCTGCATCTGGCAGTGCAGGTAACAGGGCAGCCAGCTCTGCCTGCCCACGCAGCTGTGGGCCCATTCCCCAGGAGTGCTCGTTACCAGCTCTTCATTAGCAGCTGATGTGCCCAGGAAGGCCTGCAGGGAGGCTGGAGGCAGCACTAGCTCCAGGCACTGCTGGGGAGTGCCTGCCCTGGCCGTGTTTCCCATTTGAGTTGCTGGTGGGCCTGGTGTATGTTCCTGTTGGAAATGACATGTGCTATCATTCCTGTGGCAAAAAATACTGTGTGTGCAATCCTTGGGGAAGGTGGGGAGTTCAGATGGTGTCTATTCCTTGCTATTTGTGCAGTTATTTCTGCTGATGTGAAAATGTATCTTCTGTGAGCACCCTAAATTTGAGCTAAACTTGAGACCCTGTTTCAGCTGAGATGGAGTTCTAAGAGCCAGAGCTTCATTTTGGACTGACCACGTTTCCCCGGAATGAATCCTCGTGAAGGATATGAAGCTCTTGAGGCTGACGTTTGGGTGCTTTCATGTGGGAGCGATGCTTTGCAGTTGGATCCACCTGAAGCTCTGTGGAAGGGAACTGGGCACATTCAGCAGTGCAGGATTCATCCAGGTGTGTGTGCATACGCCTGGCCATCCAGTCAAGGAGAAGGCATAGTGGAAAGTGTCAGCCCTGATTTCCACGGTGCAAATCTCACCTAAACACACGGGTGCTGGGTGGCCCTGATGGCAGCAGCGTGCCTGACTCTTCCTCGAGTTGTGATTGAATTCGGCACAAATCAGCGCAGGAGACATTGTGATGCGCAAGGAACATCTTTCTGTGAGAAGGGGGCTCCTCTTCTATTTTTACTTCACCACAGCACTATCACAAAGCGTCTCTGTGAATTGTAGCATGCTTTTATTGTGATAAATCTGTTGGGCAAATATTCTTCCAAACAGGCTTTTCATCTTCCCTGACAGCAGGAGGTCCTACCCTCGGTGTGTGGGGGAGCAGGAGCTGCTGGTGCCTGAGCATCCTCGGCGCGGCGCGGGCTGCCGTGAGTCACGCCTTGCCCTTGTCATTCCCCTGCTTCCTGAGCTGCTCGCTCATCTTTCTGAGCTCAGGATGTGGCTGGCTTTATTTGGAATGTTACAAGCAACCCTGCCTGAGTTAATTGACCAAGACAAATTTTGTTAAAAAACCTTGACATTAATAATGAGAAATAAGAGCTGGGAGGTAAAACACATGCTCTTTAGGCAGGCATTAGCAGTGCTCCCACCCTTCCAGTCTCCTCCTGAGGTAGTATGGCAGAGAGCTTAGGTCAGTTAGTTTTAAAATTAACTTCTAGTCCTCAAGGCAGCCTTTAAATAGTGCTTGAGCTGTGACTGTTGCTAGTCTTTGCAGGCGGTACGAGGTTGTGAGCTAAGGAGGGATGGAAGAGCAGAGTGGTGCTGGAGACCTGGGGAAAACCATAGCATGAGGGTGTGAGCTAAGGAGGGATGGAAGAGCAGACAGGTACAGGACACCCAGGGAAATCCACAGCCATTGGTGACTGCTCTCATGACAGATCCTGGGCAGATCCTTCATCTCAGCCCTCAGCCCACAACTGAGCTGGGATGTGGTGCCCCACATAGCCCCTGGAGTGGGGACATCCCTCTCCTCTGAGGGATGGTCTCCCCATGCAGCCTTTCCCTTTGCAGCCCCAACCTGTCCACTTCTCTCCTGGGTAATGTGATCCAAAGGGATGTTGTTCCTGCTCCTCTCTCCTTGGATGCTGCCACGGCTGTAGCCATACCAAACAAAGCCCTTTAAGGAAATGTCCCCGTTTTCAGCTTCTAGACCCAGACACAATAGTGATGAAAAGATGCACCTGAAACAGCAACGAAAGGAGCATCCTCATTGGCTTCTGGGAAAAGGCAGAAGTCTGCACCTTGGGATGGCTGTGAAGTCACGGTGCTGTCCTGCTCCCCAAGGACACCGTGCTGCCATGCCTTTCCATGTGGATGTGGGCCTTGCAGGCGATCCATCAGCTCGTATCTTTTCTGAAGTGTAAGGGCTGCAGCCGTACATCTCTGATCGATACCGCCCAACCTTGACATGGAATCAGTCACTCGTAGCCTGCTCATTACTGCTGGCTAACCGTTTGCCTGCAGCAGCCCCTTAATAGCCTTCCCCGACTGCTGCCGAGTCACAGCAAGAGTGTTTAGCAGCCTTATTTACATGCAGCATTTCACCAGTCTCTGCTTCCCTGTGCTCGCAGCCCTCCATCTGCTCTGGAGCCTCGGAGGAGATGGAGAGTGTGGAGCGGGACGGAGCGCGGTGCCGGCATTGTCCCGGTGGTGGCTGGGAGCCCTTCCTGCTGGGGGCTGCTCGTGGCTCAGCCAAAGCCTCTGTTTATCCAGGAGACTTTGGCATTGTGCTTTGCTTTTATTCTCTTGTTGAAGCAATTTTAGTCGCAACGATTTTCATCCACTGTGTGTTTCAGCCTTCGCTATGTTTACGGTCTCCAAGGGTGGGAAGGGCTCAGGAAGCTCTTCCTAGAGAGCAGCTTTAAAATGGCAATTTATTATTTATAAGCTGGGGGATGGATGAGGTCTGGGAATGGAGTTCCTGCGAGTCTATTAGCCGGGCAGGTTGTGCTCTGTGTCACTGCGAAGGCTCTCCTTGATATCCGCAGCAAGGTCTTAGTCTTGACTCCTGACCTTGGTCATGAGCCATTAATGATCTCTGAAGAAAGAAATATACTGACACATGCACTTTGGGGGATATTTGGTACATCTGCTAGCATGCCATTGATTTAGCAATGAGCAAACTCAGAGTACAGCTGGTTGTTTTTTTTTAATTTTTAATTTTTTTTTTATGTGACTATTACTTAAACTGAAGAGTAAGTTTCAGCCTTGGCCTCTGTTTCATGGGGATCATGGGGAGAAACAATTGCACCCTTGGGAGCAAGGATGTAGATGATGGCAAGAAGTGATGTGTAGTGTGGGTGGTGTGGTGGGGAGGGCAGGGCAGCCTCTGCGTGCCTGCTGCTTGCTGGTGGCATAGGAACCCCACGCTCTGGCACTGCAGATGCCCAGAGCCAAACTGCAGCCCTGCCTCACAGTCTTGGCATCGTTACTTGGGCTTAAGTTGATGTCACTGAAGTATGAAGTGTAGTGTGAGGAGATCAGCACTGTGCATCAGCGTGGAACTGCTCTTTTCTGGGACCCCCATCCCCCCCTGTGCTATGGACTCATCCAGGGAAGGACCTTGGAAGTGTAACTTTTAGCTTCAGAGCCATGCAGATCATCTTTAACGTATCTAAATGGGATTTTGGAAGAATTAAAAACATTTTTGATGGTTGGGATTGGCATTTCTGTGAACTGATTTAGGAACATCCTTCTCTCCACGTATCTCCTGCTGCTTTTCCCTGGAGACCATCAGACACCACCACGTATTGCATGGGCACACCGCTGGCATCTTCCCCTTCCACCCCAGCTAAGAGTTAGCTTCTGCCTCTGGACCTCCCTTCCCTACTTACCTGCCTCTGTCCCCATCGGATTTGTGTCTGCATTGTCCTTGCAGGAGTGTGGCTCCTCCAGTTCATCTGGGACTCTCTTCTCACATCAGTTGCTAATAAAGGAGAGTGTTGTGTTTCAGGGTAAGATTTGTTTCTCCTCTTGGCTTCAAGAGATGAATATACAGTTCACAAGAGAGGACTTCGTGTTATGTTCTCTCCATGTTCTCTTGCATACGAATTTGGCTCCAGAGACTTGGAGGACAAGGGCAGCCCAAAATGGCTTTGCAAGCTGCCTTCTGCAGCTCAGCTCAAGTTATTTATCCTGCTTTCTGCTTCAAAAATAAAAGTTAAAAAAATTATATATAGAGAGAAAATCCCCCTCTCCTTTAAGATAGAATTAGCTATTGAATTTTCTTTCGTGTTTGTTTCTTTTCTGAGCAGCCCGATGGAGCTGTAGGTGCCCCTGTCCACTGCAGGGGAGTCGGACTGGATGGCCTTCTAGTGCCCCTTCCAACTCAAACCACTCCGAGTCCACGACTCTAAAAAGTGGGAGTTTCTCTGTGGGGTGAAGTTATCTTGAATGCATCTTGACGTGTCGTATCTTGCACATTTATCTGGATTTTGTTTTCCTTGGAAAAGTTGTTAAGAAAATGAAGCTGTCCTTGGCTGGTTGTGTAGCAAGCTGATGAGAGGACTTGGCTAGCGGAGTGACAAACAGCCTGCTTTCCCAGGAGGCCAGCTGATGCCTTCTGGGGACACGGTGGCCCACCTGGCTAGGAGTGGGAATGCCAGCTGGCTCAACAGGAGGGAGGCACTCACGAAATACTTCAATTCTAAGTCTGCATTTTTCTTCAGGAGGGTCTTTGTCTTTCTTCTTCTTCTTCCCCCCCCCCCTTGGGTTTGATCATGCTAACCTTGCTGACAAGGCTGGAGACTTGCAAGGGAAATGAAATGCACACAAATTCTAGTGGCCTGTTTTGTATTCTGATTCCAGAATCAGAAACTGAGCAATCAAGTTATTAGGCTTCAGGTCTTCTTCATGGTCCCAGCAGCTGGGATGGTGTCTCCTACCTGCAAACTGGGTGCCCTGAGGTCAGTAGAGCTGCACTGGCATAGATAACATAGTTCTGAGATATAGCTGTCATCTGAGGCTGAGGTCTGTGCAGTCCTGGTGGTGCAGGGAGATGCATGACATCAAGGTCTAAGAAGCTGTCTAGTCCATCTCCTCCTCAGCCCCTCCTGCTGCAGTAATCCAGATGCAATCAGTCTGGCACTTTCAAATATTTATGAATCCTTGATGGATATTTTTTTTTGAGGTTTGAAGTTGTAGCTTTCATGGAATCTGGTTTGATTAGCTAGAAAGTCAATATTTTCATTGTGCTGTGTCTGAGCTGCATTAATTCCGGCGCAGACAGCAGCAATATCAGTGCTGCAGTACTAATGGCTCTCTGCCTTCACCGACTGGTGCTTATGTAGTCTGGGATGAGCTCGGAGCGTGTGGAGATGCCTTGAAGAGAAGCTAGTAAGGCAGTCCAGCTCATGGTGGAAATTGGCAGGGACAGACGTGGAGAAGGCCCACAGTGATGTTTGGGAATCTGCAAGAGGAGGCATTGAGGCTGCCTTTCTTTGTAAGTGATGTCTTGCAGCACATCCAAACAAAGTAGATTGCTCTTCACCAGAACTCCCATTAACTTGTCTCAAAAGAGTATGACACCTTCAGCAGAGTGAATCAGAACCTCATGGGACCAGACCTTTATTCTTCTCAGCTGATGCAAATATCAAATTGATAGGTGAGCAGAGTTATCCTTGTCTTTACAAATGATGAAACTCAGCCGTGGGGGAATTGCATGATCTCAGCAGAAGCACAAACGGAATCTCTTTCTGTTGCTTTATGCCATGACAGTCATTGCCAGGATTGGAGAGCCCACTTCTCCTTTCTGTGTGTGTAACATTTGTCCTGTTCCAGCTGAACCAAGCAGCTGCCGTGCTAATGGAAAATGGATGAACAGGCCGACCAAGAACATGCCAGCTCTCTGCTGCTCGAGCTGCCACTAGCCAGAGCTTCCTGTGCTCTCAGGATGCGTATCTGAGCACCTCTGAGTCGCTCATTACAGCGTGTGTCAGGGTCTGGATGCATCCTCCCAGGGTTAAGTGCCTGCAGCACAGCACCGTGTTCCAAGGCATTGCCATTGCATCCTCATGCTGTGGTGTATTTCTGTCAGATTAGGTAGCCCAAAGAACCCCTGCTGTTTGCAGCAGGAAATGTTTATGATGACTTGTGTTCAGGCTGCTGCCGTGTGTGGATGAGAGCCCTCGTGTGAGGCACAGTGGTGCTCTGTGATGATTGAGTGCCCCGTGGCCAGTGCTGCGCCCCAGAAGGCAGCCTTAGATCTGCCAAGGAGTCAGTCTGTGGGGAAGTGAGGGCCGAGGCTGTGAGCCTGATTTCTCCTAGATCTCTATAGGCAGGGGATCAGCCTGCTGTGGTGGTGCTAACAGGATTACCTGGCACTTAGGAATGCAGAGCTGTGGCAGCTGGAGCTCCCTGCATGCTGTGGGCTTCAAGGTAAGGCCTGTCACACTGCTGCAGTCTAGCTGAGAGGTGACAAAAGGTGTGGATAGCTGAGGTGCTGGCACTGTTTGCAGACTGGGGTGATCTGAGATCCGGGTGTTAATAGAAGGCGTTGATCACTGGTTCTCTGACACGGTAGCTTAAAGGCACAAGGGATGCAAGGAGGTGTAAGCTAAGCACTGAACCAACTGTGCCAAAAGCATCACTAACCGCTGGCACTCAAAATACAATTTTTTTTGGTGTGAATTTATGTATTTTCTGTCTTATATTCAGCTTTCGTTGTAGTCTGCTATAGCTTCAAGCTGATCTTGGCAAAGCTCTAGGCCACCCTTGTGGCACTGGCATCCATGTGAGTGACAGAAGTGATGACAGTCCAGTTACAAACTTCATAGGCTTTCTGGTACTGTTGATTGTGCAGCATTGATAACCAAGCTCTCCTGGAGGAGGAAATGCAATGGCAGGCTGCAGGGCCTCACCTGGCTGATCCGAGGGTGTCAGATGCTGTGATCCTCGTTGCCTGGAGGAGATGTTCAGATGGGCACACATAGCCCACGGTACGTACCAGTGAGATGGCAGATCCCCCCAGATTTATGCTGACTACAGAGATGCTAATGCTTCTGATGGCTTGGTCTTGCTCCTGCCTCTGTGGTGTCTAATAAATACAAGCCAGTTCATCTTACGCCTTTTCTCCTCCTGTGATCTCCCTTTAAATTTGGCCAAGGTCCCCATACATACTTTGTCTTGGCCTTCTCATTGAAGAACCTGCCCTGGAATGACCCTGAGTCACACTAATTTCTGCTTCGACACTTTATTCCTGGTTTTATCTGGGAATGAAGCAGTGTTCAATCATGCTCCACGGGGTACTAAGAGCCCACAGTCTGGGTGATGTTCTGTGTAATCTGCCTTGTCAATACACATTGCTCATGTCCACAGCAGTGAAAAGCCGACTGGATGCTTCTGAACATGAAATGCAACACTGGCTCCTTCCCCAACCTTCCTGTCTTGCTTTCCTTTCAAGCATCCACTTTCCATTCTGGGTTCTTGGAGCATGTGGCAAACAAGTATTGTACCCCCAGGAGATGCACACGCAAGGAGTGTGGTGAAGGATTCCCCCGTTACAGGTGAGGGAAGTGCCATTCTACAAAAGCAGCTGTGGGGGCACTGCCATCTATTCCTCTGCCTTAGCAGTTGGATCGTGTTCCCATTAGCCACCTCTATAGGAGCCAAATCAATCCATTGCTCCTTTGCAGTCTCCTCTGCAGTTGGCTGCCAGAAGCAACTCTTTTGGGGAAAACAAATGACACTTATATGGAAGCTCTGCTTTCTTACTCAGGCAGTGAATGAACTTACATGGAACGTGAGGGTTCCCAGGGCTGCAAGGTCTTGTTCCTAAGCAGCTCCCACCAAGAAAACCAAATGCAGGGTTGGAGGTCAGAGGGAAAAGCCCAGGGATCACAACGGATGCAAGTGCCTCTTTCCCAAAGGCTAGAAATCCAGCACGTTGCAGGGGGCTGGCCCTGGCATTCCAGAAAGTGCCATGTCTGGGTCATTACTTTTGCAAGAGATTTGTGCTTTGATTGCTTCCAGTGACAAGCTTGGTCTTGCAGTGATTGTAGGTTAAGATGGCAAGGGAAGTAGTTGCAGAGAGGAGGAACACCTGACAGCAGAATCAGGTGCAGCTGGTGATGGAAAGGCCTTCAGGCAGTTGGGACAACATTATGAAACATGTATGGTGTGCACAGCGGTCAGATCTAGTGTGTGCTCAGCTGTCATCATTAGCATGATGTGCTGCTGGCATAGGAACACCTTCCCTGCTGTTTCAGAGGGGATGGTGAATATGCCAGTTACATCGAGGTGACAGTGATGCAGTACATAAAGAGCAGTCTGGGTTGGGAATTCATGTTTTCTGATCCTTCTCAGTGCCCTTTGAGCTTGATACTGATTCTATTTGCAGGCAGCTTGGGAAGGGATGCCCTGGATGCATGCCGGCCTAATGCAACCTGCTGCTAGTTTTGTGTGGACCTTAGGCACTGCTGTCATAGGAGCAAGAACAAGGGGTGCCAGACCCTTTGCAGCATCAATAGCTTGTGATATGCAACGCTAGTGAAGCAGTAGTCCCTGAAAACTTGTTTTCTTGGTCCTGGACAGGCTGATAATTCCTGCCCGAGAAAAAAAAACCACAACATGGCCCTTGTATCTGCCTGAAGAGAGGATGAGGTTCAGGCTGTCCTTTGTGGCAGAGAAGGCTGCTGGTATCTGCCCTCTGCACGTGGCTAGCTGAGCGGTTTTATACCTGTCCTGTCACAGTTTCTCTTAAGACCATGTTTCCCTAGCTTACAGGAATGGCAGGCAGGACGGTGTCAGAAGCCTTTCAGAAGCTGAGATGTTTGACAGGAAGGGCTGTCTGTGCCGAAAGCCTGTTACCCTGTTACAGGAGGAAGATAGATAGGCTTGATGTGATTTGCTCTTGACAAATCCATATTGGCTGCAACTCATCTCCTTGTTATCTCATTGATTTTTTTGGAGGGCTTGGAATTGGGTCCTTGGGGAACAGAGCAGTGTGCGAAGGAACGTGAGCTTCCTATCTGCAGTCGTACGAGGCATGTGTTGACCTCTGCTACTGAAGCCTTTCTCGCTTCTGGTTCCCAGATTGCTGCTTCTTAGCACCAAAATGGCAACGGCGTGGTTATCTGGGTACCCTTGATATGGTTTTGTCACACCCTAGTGGTCAGAGAGCACAGTGGTGGTGGATGCAGCTGGAAACGTGAGTTGCTTTCTGTCGTAACAACGATGCCAACAAAAATGGCCTTATGGAGTCAGCAGCAGTTCCTGCCCAGTTGGAGGAGGCTTGGCTAAGGCTGTTTATTTACTAGACTGGTGTGGCTGCTTTGGGATCACCAGTGCTCAGCATCTTCACTGAGGAATCTTAGGGTCAGCACCTGGCTAATAGTCCAGCATGCAGACCCCGGAGCTGGGGCAGAGGGAACTGTCCTCACACTTCAAGCTGGGGTCTTGATGTCAGGAGGGTTCGATGCTTGGGCCACTTGTCTCTTGCCTTAGACAAAACGAGAAGAGGGAGGTTACCCCGTCCTGAAAAAGGCATTGTCACGCTGCGAGTGTGAGTGGAGCTGCTCTGACTTGCTGGTGGACACAAACATTGTCACAAGCTCCTTAGTGGCTGTTTCTTTTCCAGAGCTTCCTGAGCAGCGAGGGGTGATGAAAGATGTTCTTTATGGTCTTTGGGTTACGAGCACCTAAGGAGGCTCTTGTGTCTCAGTTGTTAGACCTCTTTTGCATTCTCAGTAATTGAGTCTGAAATCTTAGGGCTGCTAACATGTCTGTGCTAGCATTGAGCTGCCCCAGTGGGACTGCTGTGCAGATGGAAGCCTTCTCTCCTTGAACAGCAAACCGTGCTCAGGTCTGCTGGCTACTTGTCTTACTCCCTTCCTGCTACAGGATGCTCTGCTATACTGAGACCAAGCTGCTCCCCAGGCAGATGTCTGAGTGCTTGTATTTGGGCTGTGAAGGAGCAGAAGCTGCTCTGGGACCTTTAACATCCAGAAATAACTGGAGATATGGGGAGGCTGCTTCAATTTCCCATCAGCCTATCAGAAGATACTGAGTAGGTGCCCTTTCCCTTCTGGAAACTGTGAGTGTGTTTCCTGCTTACAGGTCTTTAGGAAGTCAATGCTGTTGTGATCCCATGCTGTTTTCCTTGCAGAGCTTTTATCTCACCTTTGTCTTGTGTAAGGAATGTAGCTGAATTCTGATTTCCCATTAATGGGACTCTTGTGCTCTTGCCCTCGCCCTCCTCCTCTTCTCACTTTGATCATGATATCTTTAAATATCCATTCCCGAAGTGTCTGAGTAGAATCTGAAGTGGATGGAAGATATCTGAACCAGAAAGTTAAGCACAGGTCTTTCTCAACAGCCTGTTGGCCTGTTCCCAACACATGGCTGTCAGTTCTCACGCAGTCCTAGGTGGGATTTCCACGGAGATCTGCTGAAGGTCTGAGTGTTTGAACCTGGTGCTGGCTCCAGAATATTGTGAGGAGAGGCTGGAGGGCATGGCAGTGCTGTCAGGTGGCACTCACTTCAGCTGCTGAGTGCTACCTGGCGGTGTCTGTGCAGCCAAGCACCCAGCATCAGAGCTGCCATTGCTCATCAGGCTGTGCTTGCCCAGCCTGGGCTCTTCTCCATGTTTCCCAAAAGCCCAGAGGTGTGCAGAACCACCTTTGTTGTGAGGGTTTTCGATAGCTGGTGATGTGCTGTGAAGTAGGCTGTCCCTTTTCCCAGAGCTGGAAGTGGCTGAAGCTGGGGAGTGCTGGACAGCAGGACAGGATGGAGGTGATTCTGTTCTTCATAGACTCAGAAATGTAACCAAACCTCGGGCTAAACAGGGGGCTATGCTCTTTCCTACCCACCTCTCTGATCAGAAACACATCTTGCTGGAAACTCTGAAGCTTCCTGCTGTCCACTGAAGGGTAAACCAGGCTCAGTTCTTGGGCCTGCTCTGCTGATGCACTCTTGGTTTTCCTCTCCTCCTTAGCCACCGGAGGGCAGGCAGGAATCCTTTAATTACCAACTACTGCAGAAGAAAAGCACTGGAATAATTAAAAAGCAATTAATGTTCGCACTGCTGGATCTGCTGTGGCATTGCTCTTTCCAGTTGCATGCTCTGCCTCTGGTCCCCTAATCACCTACTTCACTTTGTAGATTTTCCTTTATCAGTTGCTTTTCATTTTCACTCGAGCTAGCTATGAGAGCTGAAGTACAAGTTCAGATTAAGTTACTGCTGAGACGTGCTTTGCTTGGGGGGATTAGGGAGTTGGCTGTGATGTGTTAGCTGCCAGGTAGGGCGAGTGAAGCACAGCCCTTCAGCAGGCTGCCATCAGACAGAAGCTTCTGTGTCCCAGGGCTGGAGGTACTTCTGCGGGGCCAAACACTCCTGGGCTCAACACTGCACTGGGGTAACCATTACAACTTCATTATGGAACTGGTTGATCCTTGGTGAACTGGAGCTGTCTGCACTGGTGGAGATTCAAGCAGCAACTGAAGAGGAGCAAAGCCTGTTGCCAGTGGTGCATTTCAGTCTGATGGAGGTCCTGAGTGTAGCAGAGAGAAAAATTGGAGCTCTGAGATTTTTCAATTGCTTGGGTGAGCTCAATTTCTGTAATTACTTCCTCCAGGAAGCTCCCCGGCCATGTCTGTTGTGCATGTTGAGGAGATGCATCACCAAAGGATTAAAATACAGCTGCTGTGAGCTGGGAAGCAAAGCAGGCCAGGACTAGAAGCTGCCATGGAAGGAGAGGTTGGACGTTAATGGATGCTGTGCATGCAGCAGGACTGGTTAGAATGCACAGCCTCTGTACCGAGTTTGAATAACTGATCCTGAGTGGCTGTATCTTTCAATATGTTAAAAATACTCCAGTTTCTCCATAAAGTCAAGAAACGCAACTGCAGTTGCCTAGCACAGACGTGGATGGCTGTCCTCCCTCAGAGCCTGGTGGGAGCTGTGGTGCTGGCACTGAGCTGATATTTTAAGGACCCTGTGAGTAACTGGCCTTAACCACTTCATATTTAGTTGGGTAGCTGGGCCCAGCCGGGGGTTGCACTTTTTCCTGCTCTTGGCTGGACCCGCCACTCCAATTTATGGCTGCAGTACCACCTGCCATCACAGTGCCAGGGTTGTGCTGTGGCTGCAGCGTAACAAGCACATATGGTAGCGCAGCGATGCTGCCATCTCCATCCCGCGGCCTCCAGGACTTTCCTCCTTGCTGTCCCTTCTCTGGGTTACTCCAGGAGAACTTCAACCAAGTCTGCTGTTGCTGGAAGGGCTGCTGCTATCTGAGCTGTAGTGTCCCCACCCCTCCTGCTCCCATCTCCCTGTGTGTCACAGGCACCTCCTTGCTTGCCAGCTCTGGGGCACACACACAGCTGAAGTGCTGCACAGCTTAGCAGGGGCCAAGGATATCTCTAAAGGCATCTGTGTGGTTGAGATAGTGCTATCTGTCGGGAGGGAGGGAAGGAAGGAGTGAGCAGGGCTGACCTCCAGAGCACGAAGAGACTAAAACCTCACGCCTGACTCTCTCATCTGATCTATCAGATCTCTCTCCACCTGCGGAAACCTGAAGGAAGATAATCGATAAATATGGTAGCGTGGTGCTCGGAGATGCTTGGAAAAAAGGTGATTGCACTCATGGAGAGCAGTAAGAGGGTAGCGTGGTACTCACAGCCCTCAAGGATGCTATAAATTGGGTCCTGCGTGATGCTGAGCCACTGCCGCACCATATGGCAGCCGGTGTGGGCTGTAAGTCTGAGCCCTTGGCGGGTGCCTACTGCCACCCAAAATGGCTCGGAGCCATCTGCTGTGACTACCCCTCCTCCCACCTCCTGAGGCCTGAGCTTGTACTTCCCGCAGAGCCATCCCATCCTTCTCTTCGGGTGCAGAAGAATTTGGAAAGCTGTAAAACCAAATGTTTCATGTAAACCTTTGTGTCAGCAGCATGTTCATGTGCTGGAAATGTTAGGGATGCTTCCTGCTCCCTTCGTTTGTTTGTTCTCTTCTGAAAGGCGTCAAGGGTGTTGGGAAAGCAGCAGTCTGGAGTGTCTGTGGCCAGGCCGAAGTTCTTCAAACAACGGACAGTTGAATGTTTGTTTAAAATTCCCTTCCACCTAATCTCCACAGATGCTACCAAGATAACAACATTTTTGCAGGGTTACTCAGCAACGAAAAAAAATATTTGGGTCAAGTTGAGCTGTTTACATTCATCTCGGTTTATCCATCTTGTGGGGAATGAAACAAGTTTCTTAAGATTTTCCCCATCATTTTATTTTTATCTCGGCGCTTTGTATATAAAAAAAAAAAAGTCTTCCATGTGAATCATGGATATTATGATTCCAGTCATGATGGAGGCCTTGTGACGTCTCCTTGCTGGGGTGGTACATGAGGATGAGTAAGCTGGCGTGGTGCAGCAGAGCCCGGCTTGTCGTCTCGCTCTTGCACTTCCCCAACCTTCTGGTTCCGAGCAGAGTGGCCCCAGTTTGTGAACTGCTGATGGTAAAAGGCATAAGTGGAAGCTCTGTCTTTTAATGAGATGCTCGCTAGCCCTGGGTTTCACACGTGGTTCTTCAGTGTGTGTATGAAGAGGCTCTCCAGAGAACAGACCTGTTCTCTACACTCATATTATGTTTTCATGAACTTCTTTACTTTTGGATTCTAAGCGAAGGTGCAAATAACAAAATGACTTTCAGAAGTCAGCTTCTGCTTTCGGTGTGATCACAAGTCCCGGTACGTTTCTGAAAGCTTGCTCGTGCTGCTCTCGTGGAAAGCTGGGATTGGCACCACGTCTGTGGGGGTTAATCAGTCCTAAAAAAGCACCAATTGACTGCAGGTTGTCCCAGGGGCACCCGGTGCTGCCACGGGGCTTTGAGCGTGGTGGGGATGGCTGCTCCGAGCAGCAGGGCTGCTGGGGAAGGCGAGGAGCGCGTTGCAGGCACATGGATGGAAAGTAGGTCAGCGGTGGGGAGCAGGTCTCGGTGGGCATTAGCATGCTGGCGTGTGGCTGGCAAACTCAGGGAATGAAGAAAGCTGTTTTTATCCTCTCCTTTTGCATGCATACTGTGGAGGGGAGTCTTCAGAGAGAGCGGGCCGGATTCTTCTCTGCAGCAAATCTTTGTAGCTCTGTTGATTTAGTTTGGCACCTCACTGATTCGTACCAGTGGAGAAAGTGGGCTGCAGTGTTTTGTATGCTTGTAAATAATTGAAGACCATGTGAATACAATGGTGCTAGGGAGGATGGGAAGAAAGCAGAGACTCCACAAAAATGTAGGATTTTTGCCACGAGGCTTTTATTTGGAAACACGTTGGTATCCTGGCTGCAAGGTGGTGTGGATGAGTGTGAGGTTTTTCAGTGTAATTATAAGGACTAGAGCCGGAGAGCTGTTGAAACCACAAAAAAGGGGGCCTCTGTGCACAGAGCGTGGAGCTGGCTTTGCTGGCTGTGGCAGCAGCTGCCGTGTTGAGTGGAGTTCCAGTTTGGCTGTGCAGTGGATTGCTGTGCTTAGCCTCTTGGGGAGGCCTTCTATTCTCTCTTCTTTAGTGCTGTCTTAAGTGTGGAAATAGAAGTCAAAGAAATGCTCATTTTGCTCTGGCTGTGGGACAATGTAGCTGGCTTCACGTGCCCTCCATTTCTTGGGCTGCGGGTACGACTTGATGCTGTAAGTCATTTCTATCACGAGTTGGGCTTGCTACACTGCAAGATCCCTTCCAGCTGCAAGATGCTCTGTGTGCTGTCAGATCCCTCCTCTGGGCTGGGAGCAACCTGCACAGGACAGAGCTTGAAATGTTGAGGTGAAGCTGCGATGGGTGGTGGATGCCTGAAATCACAAGGGAGGGTGCCTGAGTGCTGCAGAGGGAGGTGGCAGGAGCAGGAGGGATGGGCCAGGGCCCCCCAACACCCCAGCTCTGGGATGGTGGTGCTCTGGGTTTTGGGGGGAGGCAACAACAGGCTGCCACTGCTGAATCCAGTCTGTAACAAAGGAGTCATGTGGGGAGTGCCATGTGAAACAGCAGTGCTGTCCCAGTGGGCAAACAGGAGGAACACACAGTTTGGGGAGCCCATGGGAGGGCTGCAGGCCCCTCCCAGAGCAGCAGCTTTTACCTGGAGCTTGTTGGGATGCTCACCTCAGGAAGAAAAGGAGAACCCGTGGGGAAATGTCAGACAGCAATCGTTAGAGAACATGGTGCTGGAAAGATTACAACCCCACCCCACAGACTCACCATATATTAAAGGTTACCCAGACAGCCTTAACACTTCCAGCAGTGTGACCTTGAGAATGACCTCTGGAGCACGAAGCTTACAGGTAATCTCAGCTGCTAGCCATGAGAGGTGCCCACCGAGCGATGTCCCTTATTCCTCACCTTGCTTTCACCTGAATGCACCTGCTCCCACCCGAGATTCAGCTGGCACCATCTTTTGTTCATGGACTTATCGCCCCTGTGGAAGGGGGAGGTGATCTGCTGAGGCATCTGCACAGCACTAAAATATCTTTCATGAGCATCCACCAGGGAAAGTGCACTTCAAAACAAGCCAGCCCTGTGGGGGTGCTCTGGAAAGGACATCTGAAGCTAACGTTGAGCTCCCTGAAAGTTATATTTTCTCTTGCACTGAGGACTGGGGTATAAAGCTGCCCATCATGAGTGGCAGCGTTTCCTGGGGAAGGGAACAGCTATTCCCCAGCCCAAGGGCTTGTTGTCTGACTTAAATATGTGAGAATGGAATTGGTTAACTAAATCATGCCCATATCATTCCTCAAACTGCCCAAGGCCCGGCTCCTTCCTAGGGAGCAGAGAAAAACAGCAGCGGGCTTTTTACTCTCAAAACACAGGCGCTGGGACTTTGCCTATGGGGAGTCAGGAAAGCAGCTGAAAAATGCCAAACTCACAAAACAATCACAACTTCCAAGCCCTCTGTCACATGTTTTTATTTGCCTCAAACTTCCCCGAGGCTCAGGCTGCTCTGTGAGCTCTCCTGCAGCACGGTGGGCTCATCCTGCTGCTCGTGGCCTAGGACAGGGATAGCAGGCTGCGGTGCGGTGCGGTGCGTGGCTGCCCATCTCAGCAGCTCAGCTGGTAGTGAAGGAGGCCCCAAATGCTCAAGTGGTGACTTTTTCATGCCTTCGTGTTTCAGGGGCACTTGTAAGAGCGCTGTTTAAAGAAGAGAGCTCTCTAATCTATTATTCATCCAGGAAAAATCATTTCAGAGTAAAATAAAATATTTTCCTTCTCCACCTCATTCTTAATATACTCTCTTCTCCTTTTCTCTCTCCCCAACCTTCTTTCCACCCTGCAGGGCTCCAGGGAACAGTACGTATGAAATTATTTTGTAGAATCCAATAAAAATTTTAATCAGGTCAACATCATTACAGGAGAGGAAAGTGATGGAGCTTTCTTGATGCGGGGGAAAAAGGTAAAGGAAAAAGCCAAGTAAGCACACCGTTATAGGAAAGAGACAGAGCTCCGTGCCTGGACGCCACGCAGCCCCTCCCCATCCCATCCCCAAGGAGCACTGCTGCTTTCAGGGCTGCTCACTGCTGGCAGCATGCACACGTGCTTTGCACAGAGCCACCGGCACAAGGATGGAGGTGCACCTTTGGAGATGCAGGTGAAGCTCTAACATCTTTAGGAGAACATCCTCCTCTGCTTGGAGGTTTTTCTTCTGCTCTGTCATAAAGCTTCCTCTAAGCCTGAAGGGTTTCTCTGTTACAGAGCCCTGGGGCCGTATGTTCAGATACCATCTCCTCACAGTGGATGGTAAAGCAGAGGGACCAGCAGTTATGTGGCCGCTCTACTCTTTAATCCTTGTCTGTCTGATTACCATGGAGGGGAATAAAAAGCCCTGGCAACACATGGTCACACTCTGAGGATTTGCATAGTATATTACGGTTTGCTAAGATCTCATTCCTGTCCTGACATTTGCACGAGCTGGTGAGGCTCCCCTCCATTTTCCCTCTTCCAGAATAAATGTCAGCTTCCAAATCTGCAGGAGGAGCGAGGGGAGGGCTGGGACAGGTAGCTGCCTCACACCAACCTCAGCTCGTTACCGCCATCAGCAGCGTGGAGCCGGGCCAACCAATAGCAGTGATGGATGTCCGTGCAGGCCAGAGCCCTGAGGGAGGTGAGCAGACATGCCAAGCCCTAGAAGTAATTTACTGCTAACTCCAAGGGATTTGCCAAAGCCTCCAGAAGTGAGGCTGGAATAACGTGTTGTCACCCCCGTTTGTTGGGAGGTGCTGGAGGGGTGGCTGCCTTCACCTACTTCCCACCGAGCTCAGGGAAGTGATGGGGAGAGCAGTGCCAGCTTGGAGACGAGCACTATGCTCTGAGGATCCCCTCTGTGCAATGGGAAAAGGAAGTCCTGAGACCTGCGCAGCCTGTGCAGCAGGAAGAGATGCTTCTGTGTGCACTTCCCCTTTGTGAGCAGAGACCCACGGAGCAGCTGTGGTTCCTTGTGCTTTTCTGAGCAGGCTGGGTCACAGTGCCATCCCAGATGTGGTGCCCCATAGGAGCCGGTGCCCTTGGCACGGTGGTGACCCTGGGGCTCACATGGGACAGGCCGGGCCCTGTGCTGCAGCCTCCCCTCCCTGCTGCCGTACAGGCTAAAATAGGAGTCAAAACGTTCCGTGCTCCTGCAAAGGAAAACAAACTCCCAGGCTAGTGCCAAGCACAGCAACCATTTTGGCACGAGTGCCATTCTGCAGGGCTGCAGAGCGGCCGTCTGCGCCAATGGGGCACCCACAGCCCCACACAGTCCTGTGCCCCACCCCATGACAGTGGGTGCTGGCTGCGGGGCACTCCCATGGCAGCCCCTCTCCTCCTGCCACATCCCTGCTACCCCCAGGGTAGCAGTGTGTACGTCCTGAGGCTCCAACGTTGTTCTCTGCTGGTTCATGGGAGGGACTCGAAAATGCCCATTTTAGGGGTTTTGTGTTTTGGGACCCAAAGCTCTTCACAGTCAGTGACAAGCAGCTTCTGGGAAACAGATGAACAGTGCTGCTAGGAATTCCTCTCATCACCGCCTGTGTTTAAAATCTAAAGTTAGAATGAGAAGAGAGGAAAAAATGAAGTTTTGTAGGCTGAATTCCAGTGGAGTGCCACGAGATGGTCTGCGCAGCTCTCCCTGTATGGCTGCAGAGCTCAGAGCACCAAAGGAGGGCTCTGCTGGTGCAAACTCCAGGGTCCTGCTGGGAAGCTCAGGGGGGATCAGCATTGCCTGGAGCCTGGCACTGAATGACACGTGCACCCAGGGCCAACCTGAAGCCGGGGGTCCATGGGGGGCACGTGGGCCCTATGGGGTGGATGTCTGCCCTGCCTGGCTGTGGCTGCTGTATCCCTGAGCCTCGTGCTGCTGCCTGCAGGCTGGGCCTGGCCATGTCTTGAGCTCCCTGTGATAGATGGCCGGGGGGGGGCGACTGCCTGAGCCAGGAATAAATCTTGCGGGCTGGGTGATATAACACAGCACTTGACCTTTGCCCTGGTGGTTTATTTTGTAATCAGTGCCCGGCCATTGATTTATGGGATAATCAATCTCTCCCTCTCTCCCTTCCTCTGGCCTTGGCGCTCCCTGCGCTGTGGTCCCTACTTCTGAGTGATGGCTCCGGGTTACGAATGGCACTAGGGCTGCCTGCTGCCTGCTGCCCCTTCCCTCTCCCACACCCAGGAGGGGCCATAGCCTCCTCTGCCCGACAGACCTCTGTCAGGGAGCTCTCCTCCCTCTCGAGCAGGCAGGCATCCCTCCGCCTCACCAGTGCTGCCTGCTGCTTGGCTCCCAGCACCTCGGGTTATAAGTCCTGCAGCAAATTGCCCTGGATGAAAGGCTTTCATGCCTCGTGATGGATTTCCCTCCCATAAATTGAGGCTGTGAGCACCTCGCTCCCAGGGCTGCTCTGCGGTGGGAAGCTGAAGCTGGAGCTTGTGCTGGGGCACAGCTCGTGTCACAGACACGGTCGGTTCTGGGGGTCCTTCCCAGGAAGAGAGCTTCAGATCCCTTTCTTCCCAACAAGAAGGCTTTCCTTATATCCATTCCAAACTTGCCCTTCTCTTAAGGCCCTTCCTTCTCGTAATACATCATCCTCGGTCAGCCTTAAAGGTTGGCGAACCCTCAGGGAAGGAAGGAAAGAGTTATAATGTCTGAGGGACTAAAGGTTTGATTTGGATGCAACCACATTTATTCAGCAGCAAATTACATCTTCAATCAAACTAATGCAAATCAGGCTCCCACTCCAGTCTATTTGTTTGGACTTAGTGAGTGCAGGGGGATTCATTATTTCTTGTTCTTCCTTCCACCCTGCACAGTTTCTGTGCACGTGTACGGTGTGGCACACGTCTGTAACATCCCTTCCCCCAGGGTCCATGCTGTAGGGAATCAGTACGGGGTGGTCTCTGGGTGTGGGCAGCCCCTCACCTTAAGGGAGCAATATGAAAACAGCAATTCTAACCCAGGATGGCACCGTGCGAGGGGAGGAAGGGGTACCTCAAAGTCACAATTAGGGCTTGGGGTAATTGAGTTTTTCAGTGGGGTGTATAAAGTAGAAGAGCTTAAAAAACATCTCTGGGAGGCTGACAGTGGTCCCTTTCCCCTCACACACACACCGAGGAAGAAACAAAGCGTGAAAATCTATCTCATTTGGTTGGGGTCAGTTCATTTTGCTTCTCGCCTGTGCATGCCTGCTCACTTCCTGAGTGAAAAGAGGGGGATAAAAAAAAGCCAAAACAGGTCAGAAATATTCATTTTCACTTCTTTTTCCCTGAAATTTGTCTGACTTTGACCCGTATGTCTCTGAGTTGATGTGAAACCCACTCTGGGAGGGGAGGGGGGATTGGAAGTCTCTTTCTTGTATGAGCCATTTCTCTCACCTTAGTCCTGCTCTGCCCTGGACATCTGGCTGCCTGTCCCTGCTGGAGCTTGCTGGGAAGCCCTGAGGGTCCTTCTGCACGTCCCAGCCCACTGCTCAGGGCTGAAAACAGCTTACCCAGGTCCCTGGACCCATCCTTCTTTGAATCATAGACTCCTGAAGGTTGAAAAAGACCTCTAAGATCATCTAGTCCAGCCCACACCGTGCCCACTGACCACGTCCCTCTGCCACATCTCCACGGTCCTTCAGCATCTCCAGGGACGGTGACTGCAGCACCTCCCTGGGCAGTCTGCATCACCGCTCTGTCTGAGAATAAAGGTTTCCTAATATCCCACCTGAAACTCTGAAATCTGCTGCCCCATAAATATTTGCTTGAGAAGCTGAAGCCGTAGACAGCTCTGTCACTGCGGGCTGTGCGTGGCCGCTGCCGTCCCCGTGTGCCAGGTTGCTTAGGGACTGCTCAGACTCCTCCGGAGTGTCATCGTCTCACAGCTCAGTTCCTGTAACATCCTTTTCTTTGGCCTTGACAAATGCAATCTTCTCCCACTTCTGCTTGTTCAGAGCTGTGCTGCGAGGCTCATTTTCCCCACCTGTCATTTCTCCCGTGTCACCCGTGCTTTCCTCGCCGCCGCTGGTTCCTGCTGGCAAACAGCAGTTACCTGTCTCAGCTCTCAGGCCGTTCACAGCTTCCCCTCCTGTTAACCTCGCCGTCCCTCCACGCACGGTTCCTCGCTGTCAGTCACCCACTGGAGCATGCAGCTCTGCTTCTGCCCCGGGGCCTCATGCTAGGAGAGGAGCTCCTGGATGCACACCCTGTGGAAATTCTGTCCTCCTTCACACGCTGCCCTCCTCCTTCAGTGCTGGCACCTGTCTGGTTGGTGGCGATGGCTCAGATGCAGACGTGTGAACCGCCTGTCTGCTTCCTCCTCCTGCTCCTTCCCAGCTTCTGCTGAGCCTGGAGCCCTTGGGGCAGGGCCTTCTTGGAGCAGTGGCCTAATGATGGTGAGACCCTCCTGGCTCTGGGCACGCGTGGCCATCCGGCAGTCCTGCTTCGTGGGAGCAGGTGCGAATTGGAGCTGAATTCGGCACTCTGCGTGGGGATGTGTTTGGGTAGCAGAGATCTTCCTTCTCACACAGCTGTGCACCGGTTTTGCACAACGTGATGCCAGCAAGCATCTCTGCCCTTGCACATGCACTCCGTCACACCTGGGACAGAGGGTGCAGGCAGCCTTCCCACCTGGGCCTTGCTGGGGTCTGAGGGGCACGCCAGGACAGCTCTCACTATTCCAGACCCACTTTGCCACCTGGACTAAGCTAGAGCATGGCTGGGGTGGCAGAGCCCTGGGGAAACACGTGGACCCCGACCCTACCGCAAGTGCAGGGGGGAGATAAAAACGCATCAGTGCCTTCATCTGCCCTTATGGATTTTTCCACCATATTTTCTCAGCGTTCATTTTTATTTATGTGAGGTTAAAGTCAGTCCAATTTGGAAATCAGCTCGTCTGAGGAGCTCCCCTCAGATCTTATTAGCCTCATGCAGTATTTCTATTCATTTTTGCTAATACCATTCACCAGGCTGGCTGCGGTGGCGGCTCTGGGAGGTGGTAACCCTCTCTGTGCCAGCCCATGGTGGCCGTGAGCCTGCTGGGAGCTGCAGGGCCTGCTGGGCACTGTGGGGCTGGGGGTTCCCCACTGCTGCCAGCAGCACGAGGCACTCACTGGCTGCCCTCTGCTCCCAGCTCTGCCTGAGGGCACTGAGGGCATTGGTACTGCTGTGCTGGACGTCAGGGCTAAAGTAGTGATCGGGTTATCCTTGTAATTACTGAAATTCCTGGAAGAAGAAGAAAAAAAATCCATAGAGGGCTTTTAAACGATAGATAGGATGCCTGAATCAGGAAGCCCTTCAGCTGCAGAGTGCCGAGCTCTCAGCACACGCCTGGCCTGCCCCGCCGTGGGGCTCAGGCAACCTGCCACCGAGGATGCTGTGGGGTGGGCCTTGGTGGGAGCAGGCTGCCCTTCCACCTCACAGCCTACACTGCCCAGAGGAGCTGATCACAGAGGGAAGCAGGCAGAGTTGCAGGCGTCTTGTGTGTCAGCCTTGTGCCGTCAGCAGCACGGCCGCCCCTCTGCCCCCACCACTGGGTGTCTGTGGAAGTGTTCAGTGCTGGGTGACTGTAATTAAAAGGAGAGAAATACACACAGTGAAACGATTTCTAGAATGGCAACGCGCTGGATGCAGCGGAGCGAGGAATGTATTAAATATTTATTGCCATTGGTCTGCGGAGGGGGGGGGGGGAGAAATTAGAATTATTTAGGAGAAAAACATTTTAATTATTTAATTTGAGAGGAAACCTCCCCCACAGCTCTCCTTAGAGCTGAGCCCACATGGCAGCATAAGGCGAGGTTGGATAGCATCTTCACGGGACTAAGGCCTGGAGATGGGAACAGGGGTAGGACCGCTGCTGTGCCCATCCACCAGGCCCATGTGGGATCTGCTGTGCATGGGTGGGTCTGAGCACCAGCATCTCGTGGCACACACACCCTGAAGGCACCATCCCTCCCCTGAGAGCCTCTGTGCTCTACAGAAGGGTCACTGGGGCGTCCATCCAAGATGGAGCCGAGGACCGCCCGGCCACATAGCAGAGATTCAGACAGGCCAAGTGTGGGGTCTGGCAGCAGCTGATTGTTTGCCGCCAGAGGAGGTGCTGTGATTTTTCCCTTGTGCCTCCAGATTGACAGTCTCTCATTATTAGCCCCCTGGAAACAGACGCTTTGACTGAAAGAGCCATCCCAGCCTTCGCTGTAACAATCAAAGCGCTCAAGAATAAACATGGCTTGGCAAAAATAAACACAAATTGCAATGCTTGCTGTGAACAGCAATATCCAAGGGAGCCAACATCAAATGAAGGATTATCCCTGTTTGCAAGGAAGCTCTTCTAGCAAGAGATTGAATAAGGACCATCTGCAGCCCAGAGCAAAGGGGCTGTGAGGAGAACCCGCTCGCACCATCAGGAGCTCTCCTCTTTGAAGCACGCATGTAGGCACTGTCTGGTTTTGCTTTACGTGCTCTGCTGGCTGCTCCAGCCCTTGCACTCTATGCAGCTCCCTCCAGCTCGCAGGCAGAAAACCCAAGGAGGAGGAGGGCTTGGTGAGTGTAGGGAGAGCCTTACCTGGAGCTGGGATGGTTTAAGGCCGAGGGCACAGCCCTAAGGCAGCTCCTGGCCGGCGGCCGTCCCTACACCCATGGGAGTGAGCAGGAGCTAGCCCTCCTCCCGAGCCCTCACACAGAGCCCACGCGGCATAAATCAGGTTTGGAGGCACAGAGGTTCCATAAACAAGCTTATTTTCTGAAGCCAGCTCCCATTATGTTATCTGTCACTTTATTGGGGTTTCTGAGCCATTTATTTTTATGTATATACATCGGAGCTGGTGAGCCGGCGTTGGCCTGAGAGTATAAAGCTGACAAGACACGGTAGCGGCGTGCGAAACCTGTCAGCAGAGCAGCAGCCTGTGAAATGAACACAAGAGCTGGCTGCGAGGCTTTTATTTATGGGATCTGGTGCTGGGGGGTGCTGGCAGCCCAGTGACCCGGCACAGGCATGGACACAGGCTGCGGGTGGCTGGGAGCACCCTTCCTTCCTAAGGAGCAGCTGGAGCTCTGCAGATCCCTTTTGGCCAACAGAATCCTTCTTGGGGTGGATGGAGAGAGCAGTTTTGCAGCACTCCTGGGTAGATGCTCCCTTCGTTCTTCACTTTTGTTTCTCTCTTTTATGGCGTAAAAATTTGTTCTGACGTGGGAAAATGTGCGTTTCCCTATCCAAGAACTGCATGGCTTTCAAACGGTTTGGAAGCTTGATTTTTTTTTTCCCCAGTTATTTCACCCCCGAAACAACATTTTGCCAAACTCGATAGTCTCTACAAAAGCCAAAATGAGTAATAGTTTCTGTCATACTCCAGGAGAAAAGTATTTCGATCAGCATTTTTGTCCTCGTAGCTGCAGCAAACATTTAGGATGCTAGATAGTTTCATGGGTCATTGAAAACCCTAACGAACATTGTTACCCGAGTGACGGAACAAACACAGACCCTATTTTTACCCTGTTCCGCTCTCTGTGCACCACGCAGATGTTGTGGGTCTGCTCTGGTCCTGCAGCAGGAGAAATGTACCTCTGGTGCTTTGGAAATGCAAATCCCTGGCTGCTCGTGGTCTGATTTTTGGTTGCTCTCGATGACCCTCTGAGTCCCTTCCAAGTCATATATTCGGTGCTGGAAGCTGAGCCCACGTGAATGCGTGTAGGTGTTGTGGATGTATCCTCTCCCTTTCATTCACACCCTGGCCGAACCTGGCCTGCAGCACTTTCATGGTAGGCAGCAGCGTGGCCGTGTGCCACCCAGCTCAGGCCGTGTTTCAACAACCGGAGATGAGTGTTATGCCTTGCACTTGGCAGTGGAGGGGGTCAGCAGAAAGTGCTGTGCTGCATGCCAGCTCCACTGCTGTAAGGAAAGCAGGGCCACGCAGAGCTGCTCCTGCATGACGATCCCTCTGATGCACAAACCTGTGCTCAGAGGGCACCAGAGCTGCTTTCCCCTAGCATCTCACCAGGGTCAGAGCACCCTTTCTGCTGAGGCTGCTGCCAAAGCACTGCTGTGCCCAGGTCAGAAGCCACGTGGCCTTGTGTGGTTAGACTTGGGGAGAGCGGAGTGACAGAGAGCGAGCTGGAAGCAGCTATTCTGGGACACGTCTGTGCGTGGAGGGGGATGTTCTGTTTGACAGGGATAATAACCAGCAGCTTAATCTAGACTCCCACCCTGCCTTCGTGCTTCCCGAGCGGCAGCAATGTGTCATCTTCCCAGTGAGAACACACCTGGAGCAGCTGCGTGTCTCCAAAGTGCCCCTCGGAGAGCTGGAGGCTGTGCAGGAGATGGTGGCATTTGTCCTCCTCGCAGCAGCAAGCCCTGACCCATCTGTAGGAAGTTTTTCAGTGCTGCTTGAAAAAGGGTCTGGTGTTATTTCGATCCTCAGCTTTCTTTCTGATGGGTGAGGAGCACATATCCTTCCCTGGATTGTCCCTCTCCTCTGCACACCCTATGTATGCCTGCTGCAGGAAGGGCCTCGTCTCCTCCTCTCCCAGGAGAACAAGCTGGCAGCTCTGCCTGGTTATCTGCTGCCTTCAGCCTGGATCATCCCTCTGCATCTCTGTCTCTCACCTGCCTGGGCACTGCTAAATCTTCCCTGAAAGGAACAGCAATTTGTCAGGGAAAACAGGAAGGTCTGAGCCTCGCGCGCCCCAAGGCCACTTAGCAGGGCTCTGGCTGTCTCTGGACACCTGCTTTCTGCAGCAGAGTGACAAGCAAGGCTGAAAAGCTTTTCTGGAAAGAGCTTCCTTCATCCTGCTCAGTGTTGGTGCTGCTGCCACGAGCCTTTGTGGGTGAGCACTAAATGGATTTTGCCCCCCCCCCCCCTCCAGTTCTGGAAAGGTGAAATGTGCTCCAGGTTTGCTCTCCGTGGACTGATGTCTGGTCTGTGTGCTGTCACCGCCTTCCTTTGTACTTCTCTGCACCAAGCCACTTATTGACTGGGAGCATAATTGCGCTGCATCATGTCTAATTGGTTTGCTCTGTCGCTCTCCATTTGCTTTCTTGCTGCTCTCTCCCCCCCTCCCCATTCCCTTGCTCGAATGCACTGAGCTGTGAGCGTGACTGGGGCACAAGGCCACCATCCTGATTGCTGGGGAAAAAAAAAAAGGCACCCACCTTCCTCCTTTCTTCTCCTAAATTCAAATGACAAGAAACAGAGGAAAACAATTTTGCAAACCCTTGGCGAAGGGCCAGCTCTGATAAAGAGCCCGTAATTAATCTCCCCAGCTTTATTAGAATATCATTACAATTAACTCGGCAATCTTCTGTTGATCAAAGCCGTTGTTCCCCACAGAGCAGGGGAAGGAGGTGTGAGTTTGTGAGCCTGGATCGTGTACGGGCTGCGGGCACCCGGAGCAGCCAAGCTTTGGGTCCAGCCTTCTCAGCAATGGTTTTGTTCCTCTGCGTGTGTGCTGATACAGCTCTTTGCGTGCCTGCTTCCCACTCCGGGCTGGAGATAACAGCCACTGCTGCAGTAATAGAGCCAACAGAAGCACAACGGGTAAAGAAACCAGGGAAACATTCACGGAAGCCACATTTGTGAAGAAAGGAGAGTTGTCAAAATGAAGCTTTGTGAGCTCTACAGTTAAATAGCCCAAGATGTGTGCTATAGAAAAGCAAGGAAAATGAGCACGGTTAAACTACCCCTTTCCTCCTTCTCAGACTGTTCTCTTAATATCGGGTATTTATCTGTAATTTAAGCCTGTGATTAGTTTTATCAAAAAGATAGTTCTGAGGCAGAGATCTTCAAAATGATTAGGTGTGCGTTTGAAGAAAAGAAAACCACGCTTGTGCTGCAGGATAAAGCTGTATCTGCTTGCTTCCTGGAGCATCCATCTGTGAGGGCCTCGTGCCAGGAGGAATCTCCTGGCTGTGCACAGATCTGCACCCCCTCTGTTCCTTCAGAGCAGCCATCTGTCCCCTCTGAAGGTGCCAGTGCCGGATCCTCCCAGGTGCAGGTCACTATGTTCACCTAAGGTGATCTCTTCTTCTTCACCACACTTCTGCTCCATGGGAGATGCTTCGGTGGCCGTCGCTGGGGTTCTGACAGCGTGGGCTCACCAACCCTGGGTGTGTGGACCCGGAGACACCGTGGGGACATTTCACAGCTCCGCCTGGCACAGCGTGTTGGTCTTGCTGGGGCGTGGGACAGAGAGCCTGCAGCTGGTTTCTGACCCGCTGCCGCCCCTTTCTGCACGGTGCTAGCTCCCCACCAGGCTGGAGCAATGCTGGGGGATTCTCCTGCTCTCTGACTCTTCACACAACACCATGGAGTGAGTCGGTTCTGCTGCAGGAGAGGATGTGGGGCCGAGCTGCTCACGGAGCCCTCCATGGGGTACCGGTGCAGCCATGCAGGGATGGAGCTGAGAAGCGGGGCCGGGTGACGGATACAAAGCATACACTGTGCTGAGGGTGGCACGCACTGCTGCTGCTGCTGCTGCAGGCCAGGGGCATACGTAGATCAAAAAATGCAACCAGATGACTTCAAGGGAGAAAGGTTTGTTAAGGACTAATCAGAAAATGCTGCACAGGCAGTGTGGCTTAGAAACTGTCTCAGCTCGGTTTGCCTGAGGCTGGCAGGACGGTGCAGGAGGGCTATCAGGGCTCTGCAGAACTTGCCTGGGCCTTTCCCAGCCCCAAACCCTGATCCTCGTAAGGATGGAGTCCTTCATCTTCCCTGAGCCTATGTCTTTGGGTAAGGTAAGGGAACCTCCTGCAGGTGGTGGATCTCACACTGCCTCGGACCAGTGAGGAGGAGCTTAGCCTGGATTTGGAGTTGTTAGTGCCAGACTAGGGAAAAAAAAAAACAGACTTAGAAGGCCTTAAAGCCTCTGAGGGCAGGAGCTATGGTGTCATGTGCAGTCTCCCCCATGCCCTTTGCTGTCTGTCCTCATGCTGAGAACGTGTCCACTTCTGCCAGTGCTCTCATCACGGTGATGCCAGGAGGGATGAGCTGAGGGCAGGAGAGTGCTCCTCCTCCACGCTGGGTACAATGAGAAGCCAGTGCTGAGTCCAAGAGGCACAACGTATGCCAGGCCAGGCTGGAAGGAACAGGAGCTGGGGAGGCTTTCCTGCAGGGCTCCTCCACAAACAGCATTGCCACAGAGTGGAGTGAGACACAGGGCTGGGTGTCAGGGTGCTATTAAATACCATTAATAAGTGACAAAGCTCCAGGTGCAGACAATGGCTGGAGGAGGACTGTTGCAGCAGCAGGGAGATGGGGCACAGGGAATGTCAGAGGCATGTGCTGTGTGCTCCCTCTCCTGCAGGAGGGGAGCGGAGGGAGGGGAGGGGAGGGGATGGGGTGGGGTAGGTGCAGTAGTGCTGCATAGGTAAACAGCTTCTGTAATATCCTGGAGCCAAGTGGGGAAGAAATGTTGCAAACAATTGTTTTTCTTGCAAAATATTTATTGTGCTTGGTGCTATCTTTCCCCTGCTGCTCCTCCAGGGAGAAACAGAGCTGGAGGACCACTGAATAGCAGCGCCCAAACCAGCAGTGCCCACATCTGCATGGGAGCTGCCTGCCTGGGAGCAGCAGAGCACATGCACCTGTGGGAGGGATGAGCTGGAGGCCAAGACACCTCCAGGCAACATGGCTGGACTGGGAGCCAGGGACAGCAAGCAGGCTGATCAGCTGCTTGAGGCAATTGCAGGGTACCATCAGTGCAGAGAGACGCTTCCTCGTGGTTATTTAAGGCGAGATGCCCTAGTTTTGTGCTTTCGGTGGAGTTCCTAATTATTTCTCAGCCTTTATAGTGAGCTAATTGCTTTTGCAGCTCTCAGGGCTGGGGAGCACTGATAGGCTCAGGAAGCACGAGCTGGAGGGACAAGGGGAGCAGGAAATGCTGGGGGATGTCAGCATGGCTGGGTATGGGGAGTGGTGATACAGCAGCATGGGGTGGTGAGGTGGGAAGGCAGCGAGGACTGCGTCCTGTCTGATCTGAGCTGCTGCTCTGTAGCATCACTGGAACGTGTGGACACCGCATGCAGTGTGTGACAGCTCCAAAGTGCCCAGGTGGCAGTGGATTTATTAGGGCGTTATCCTGCGGGTGCTGCAAATGGTGTCATCTGTCTTCTAAACTTTGCACTTTATTTCAGGGAGAGAATTTAGAATATCCAGGTGATCCGCTGCAGCTTTAGCATATGAAAAAGCCCTGCTGGGAAGTGTAGTTTTATTGATTTTGTTATTAAAGTGCCACTGGAATAAATTAGCTCATTTGACTGAAATGTCTCATTACCTGGATTCTAACAGGCACATGATGAAGTCTCCAGAGCTGCCTGCTGATGGGACCCACGGCCACCATCCTGCACCCTGTTTTGGGCACCCAGAAACCCCCAGCCCTGCTTGAGTCCACCAGGAAACAGCCCAGAAACCTCAGGTACAATGGGGAGGATGCTGTACTTTGTTGAGGTTTGCACTGCTCCTCTGATCCTTGGCTCAGCTGAGTGCATTGTTTTAAAGGGGAGGAGGAAAAATCCCCTTCACAGGGCAATATTTCTTTACTACCTCAGTAATGAAGGTGGATTGGGAAATGAACCGTTCCCCATTACAGTGGGACCTAACTGCACAGCCCATGCTTTCCAGTTAAAATTTGATTGCCTCGAATCCTGAAGATTATGGAAAATAAGAAAAAGGCCCAGTAAAATTTATGTCTTTTAATCATAAAGCGGTAGAATCGCAGTAAATCTATCATCAGCAAACAGATAGGGACACAGAAAAAAGGAGAGGGAAGCCAAACACCTGGTGCTGGGGTCTGGAGGAGCAGGGCCTCAGGGGTGGTCATCCTCTGGGGTGATTGTCCTCCAGGGTGCTGATCCCACACTTGCAGGGCCCTTCTGAGCCCATCCTGCAGAGCCGGTGCCATGGGCCACAGGGCATGGCCTAGCACAGAGCTGGGCAGGGCTAGGGGGCACGGGGGTAGTGAGGAGTGGTGAGACGGGAGCAGGGGATGGGGAAGGATGGGGGAGACCATCACTGCCATTTTTAAGCATGGGAGACCTTAATAACTACGGACCATGGAGAAGATCCTCCTGGAAGCAAGGCACGTGAGGGACGGGGAGGTGATTTGAGACAGCTAGTATGGCTTAACCAAGGGCAGACTGTGCATGACCCATCTGATGGCCTTCTATCTTGGAACGATGGCACTGGTGTACAAAAACTGAACATGAGCCAGCAGTATGCTCCTGCAGCCCAGAAAGCCAATGGTATCCTGGGCTGCATCAGCAGAGCAGTGGCAGTGGGCAGGGAGGGGACTGTCCCCCTCTATTCTGCCCTTGTGAGGCCCCATCTGGAGTACTGTGTCCAGGCCTGGAGCCCCCAGCACAAGCAGGGTGTGGAGCATCCCCTCCATGCACAGGGTGCAGGTTGGGACCCACCTAGGGGAGCACTGGGGTGAGAGATAAGGAGGAAAAGGGGAGAAAGTAAACAACTGACTGAAAGGGAGATAAGAGAGGAGGGCAGTTAGTGGGAACAGAGCAAAAGGAGGAGTGATACGGCCTGATCGAAATGGGAAGGCCATGAGGAGCTGGGCAGCTCCTCACGAGCAGCCTCCCCTCCATGCCCTCAGCCCCTTCCTGTTTTTTAAGCTGTTTATTAAAGCTTCACATTTATCCTTATTAAAAAGAATAAAAAGAGAAAGGCATCCATCTGTGACACACAGCCCGTGGTTACCTGATGAGCAGTGCTGGCAGTCAGCCCCTGCTCTCACCTGGTTAAACTGCAACAGAAACATGCCGTAAATTTGAGCAAAGGAGAGAGAGAAAGAGTTTATTCTACTTTTTTTCTCTTCCCCATCTTTATGGCCATGAAAATTGCTGATCTGAGATGCTGGCCCTTCTAAAACGCTTTTCTTCTGCTCCATCCATCTGCTTTAATCACTCGGTGACCGAAAAAAGAAAGGAATGATCCAGCTCACAAAGCAACAGAGATAAAAAAAATAATGTGGCAGGGGATGGAGTGCTGCCAGGTGGGCTGCTAGTGAGCACCAAGGCTGTGTGGGTCAGGGCTGGGGTGGCTCTCCTGGGGACACCCCCAGATGTGTGCTCAGAGTGTTCGGGTGCCCGGGAAGAGGTGGAAGGCTGCAGGACCTTGTATGGAGCAGAAGTAATATCCTCTCTTCTTTTCTCAAGCTTCTTTTTAAGACCTGATTGCTGCCTTTGATTGCTAGGATACTACAAAATACCTTGCTGGACTTGCTTGTTAATATTATTATTATTATTTTTTAAATCGCTGTGTGTTGAATTAGCTCTTTTAATTACAGCGTTAAAAAAGGATAACTGGAGTCAATTAAAAAGCTCTTTCAGTCCAGCAGCTGCCGGGGAACGTGGAAACCTCTCCACCCCTCTTTGCTGAACTGCCAATTGAGGTGTGGTCATTATCCTGGCAGAGAGCTCAGGCAGAGGGCTGTGCAAACCCCATGTGGGGCAGAGCGTGGCCCACAGTGATGCTGAGACAGCTCCTGCCGAGGGCTGAGCTGCAGGGAGCACTGCAGGGTCCATCCAGCGCCCGCTGTGGCACACAGAGCTGCAGGAGCCTGCAGTTTGTTACTGTGGGTTCACACCTAGACCACTGCAGATGGTGGCTGAGGGCTGCAGGGAGGGACGGCCTGCAGAACGCCGTTGTTGTCCTTTTGGCTCTTTTAAACGGCAAAACAAAGAAAGCAAGTGGCTTTTAAAATGGTTTGCTTTCAAAACTGAGAAGGGAGGATGGGTTAGAGATGATGAGAAACTAAAACGTGAAGCTCACAAAACCTGCTGTGGAGAAGGAAACGCAGAATGTTTCGTTTCAAGGTGAATGGAAAGCTGAAACCAGCAAAAAAAAAATCCCTCTTCCCGTGAGCACAGATGTTTCAGGTTGTTTTTCCTAGATTAGCACGTTGCTGGAAGAAAAGAAAATCCATTCTTTTCTCTGCCGGCACTCCAGGTTCCTGTTGCTTATTTTTTATCACGTTGTAGTGACTTTGATCCCCGAAGACTCCTTAAGTGCTTTACAAGCCAAGCATGCAAATGTGGGCTCATCCCCCGAGGTGCCACCAACACTATAGAATCATGGAATCATTACGGTTGGAAAAGACCTCTAAGATCCCCCCAGTCCAACCCCAACCCGTCCCACCGTGCCCACTGACTGCGTCCCTCAGTGCCACGTCTCCACGCTTATAAAGCACCTCCTCCATGACCCCACCACCTCTCCTTCTCCTTCCACTCCTTCTGAGAAGAAATTTTTCCTAACATCCATCCACCGTGGTGATAGGTGACCCATGGCAGCATCGGGGCAGCCTGCCCCACCTCCCTGCTGCAGCCCTGGGCCTGTTCCCCTCTGGCTCGGGCAGCATGTCTGTGTCTGTGTGTATTTATATATGTGTTTAATTTCAGATTTCCAGACGAGCCTGCAAGCCAAATTCCCTCGGACGTGCCTGAGGGTGCTTGCGAGTCTGACTGCCAGCTGCCACGTGCCCAAATCCTCCACGAGTGGGAAACCTCAGCGGACCCCATCACTACTTGTGTGCCACTGGCTTCCAGCAGGGCACTGCTCATCCTTCCTGCTCAAACCAACGTCCATTGCAGAGGAGATACCATCGTGCTGCTGCCAACGGTGGGCAGACAGTCCTCTCCTACGGACCCATGGGTATCCCAGTCCCACTGTCATCTGAACTGGGGCTTCCAGTCCTGGCACGCAGAGGGCAGGCAGGCAGCCCTGCTGGGTGCTGCTCACACACATCAGAGATGTGGCCCCGCTTCCCTGGGCTTTGAGGCCGAGCTCGCCACTGAGATGGGCATTTGGGACCCGGCTGTCAAAATACAACCAGTCCTCAGCAAAGCAGCTGAATTCCTCCGGGTGCGCTGCGTGGGGCCTAGGGCACCATGGAAAGTGTCTTTTCTGGGCAGCAAGAGCTCTTGGTGTCAGCAGGAGAGTCACTCTGCCTGGGGCTGTTCTGAGTGCTGGAAAGTTCCTCCGAGGCCAGAGCTCCAGAGGGGACAAACCGAGCAGTCGCCAGAGATACAGAAGTCAAGATTTTGCATTCCAACTATCTATAGGAAATAGGGTTTTTTATTATTTCAAGTTTTCATAAAAATTCATAATTATTGAAATCAAAGTTACAGAAGAAAGTTTGTAACTTTTTATTGATTTTATTTCTTTTTTTTTCTTTTTTTTTTTAGTTTATTTCCCCCCCCCCCCTTGTTGTTTTTCCCTCTCAGAATTATATCTGACACCAGAGTCCATCAGACAAAGTCCTTACAAACACAGGAGTCCTGAAGACATCGGCTGAATGTTTTCCTGGTATAAAGAAGAAGAGGAGAAAGAGGTGGTGACGGTGCGGGTGCAGAGAGTTTGGACTGGGGCGGAGGGCGTGGTGGAAGGAGAGAGGTCGGTATGTTTGTACCAATGTTTTTAAATTATTTTTATTTGTTCATATGTTCTCTTTAAAAAAAAAAAAGGAAAAAAAGCAAAATTCTATTTGCAAATTGTTGCCTGGTTAAATCATTTTCATGTTGAATTTGCGCGGTGCATCGGCAGAGCTGATGCCCGCGTCAGACTTGCGTGGCACGTACTCGATTTCAATGTTGTGCTTGGTGTTGCCTTTCCCCCGGCTCCACAGGAAGAGGAGCACCAGACAGAAGAGCACGACGCCCAGGAAAGAAATGAAGCCCATGGTGGTGGCGATGATGAGAGTCTTGATGTCAAAGGGAAAAGGCACGGTGGCACGTGTGCTGTTGGCATCGCTCTCGTTGGGCTGGTTGGAGATGAACGCGAAGGTCTTGTTGGGCTGGTGGGGCCAGTCGGGGGAGTAGCTGCGCACGTGCAGGTGGGCCAGCATGGTGTCGTTGCCACCCGCGTTGCTGGCAATGCATAGGTAGGTGCCGTTGTCCTGGATCTGGGCGTAGCGCACCTCCAGCGTGCCGTCAGGGAAGACAGTGAGCCGCCCGTTGGTTTTGGTAGAGATGAGGTGCTTCCGGGGAGAAAGCCACATGATGGCGGGTGGTGGATCCCCGTCTGCCCGACACACAAAATGGACCGTGTGGCCCTCGTCCACGAAGATCTGCTGAGGTTTGCGGTCCCGTATCCGAGCTCGGCGGCAGGTGAAGTAGTTGGGCAGGAGGACGTCAGGAAAGTCTTTGAACTCCTTGCCCTGGACGAACTCCGGGGTAGAGCAGGTGGGCTGCTGCTTGTTGAAGTTCAGCCTCCATCGCCGTCGGAAAACCCACAGCAGCCGACAGTCGCAGGCTAAGGGGTTGTTGTCGAGGATGAGCGTCTCCAGGTTGCCCACCGAGTGGAAGGCCGACTCTTCCAGCGTGGTCAGCAAGTTTCCTGACACGTTCAGGATGCGCAGGTAATTGAGGCCACGGAAGGCAAAGGGCTCGACCGTGGTGAGCTGCCCTCCCACCAGCTGGATCTCCTGCAGCCTGAGCAGGTCATGGAGCATGGAGCCCTCGATGGTGACAATGGGGTTGTAGGACAGGTTCAGGAACCGGAGGTAAACCAAGTGCCTCACCGACACGTACGGGATGGACGTCAGGTTGCAGTGGGTGATGGACAGGGAGGTCAGGTTCAACCCGTAGAGGCAGTTGGATGTCATGGTATCCAAGTAGGGCCAGTGTGAGATCTCGAGGACCTTTAGCCTGTACAGCCTCTTGAATGAGTAATCCCGGATGGCATTGATGTTCAGGTGGCGCAGCCGCAGCACAATCAAGCCGTGCAGGTGGGACAGGGCCTCTGTGGGGATGGAGGTCAGGTTGCATTTCTCCAGGGTCAGCTGCTCCAGGCTGTTGAGGCCGCTGAAGGCCCGATGGGAAATGTAGACAAGGTCATTGTCCCCTACCTCCAAAGACTTCAGGTTGTACAAGTCCTGGAACATGTAGTCTAGGAGGATCACAATTTTGTTCTCACTAATGTCTAGCTTGGTAAGGTTGCTGAGTCCAGTAAACACCCCCAAGGGGATCAGCTTGAGTCTGTTACTCCTGAGCCCCAGCGTCCTGAGGTTGAAGAGGTTGTTGAAAGCCCCAGGTTCAATGGCACTGATAATGTTCTCGTTTAGCTCCAGCTCTTCAAGGTGAGGGTAGTTGGCAAATTCATCCTGGTTGAGTGTCTTGATGCGGTTCTTACCCAAGTCCAGCTGCCTGGTCTCGGTTGGGATCCCCTCCGGGACGACCATGAATCGCTTCCGATGGCACAGGACAGCACGCTCCTGGGCAGAGCACTCGCAGCGGGGCGGGCAGCCCGTGGCAGAGCCGGACAGGATGGATCCCAGCATCAGGAGGAGAATTGGCTGCCAGCAGGCCAGGATTGGGCTGCGCATACTCGCCTCCCCAGCTAACATCCTATCTCTCACCTGCAAAACATGGGGCAGAGAAAGAGAAAAGGTGGAGGTGAGCAAACACGGCACAGAAATGAGGAAGGTTCACCGTCCCGGTAAAGGTGACATTATCTACCACCTAACAAGTTGAGAACTCCGTCGGCGCTTCTCCCTGACTCCAGAATCCTCAATAAATACAAGATGAGAGCGGTCAGTGGCCAGTGTGGGGCTGGAACACTGCAAGGAGTGGGATCACCACACACATCGTCCACGGGAAGGCTTTACTCACACACAGGCAAGAAATGGGACACCATATCAGGGGGCTGTTGTGAGCACGCCTCTAAGACACAGGGTGTGCTCTGCATGCGCCTACCCAGTGGTGCATGCCCTACACAAAGGTGCCTCTAAGACTCTGGGCATGCTTTGGGTGCCCCTACATAGGGACTGCTGCACGTGCACCTCTAAGATACTGGTGCCTCTAAGACACCAGGTGCATTTTGAGCACCCATACATGGGGACTGTCGTGCCTGTGCATCTAAGACATTGAGGGTCCTTGTACGAGGCCAGCTCCCCTTACACACTGGGAGACCATGGGAAATTTGTGCTTGACCGTATACAGCATCCCTCAGTGATGGTCTCAAAACACAGCCCGTGGTCAGCCAGTTTCAGGGCTGCACTCTTCCAGGCTCCCTGATTCCTGGTTTTTGTGCTCCTTTAGCAGATCAGCCCCAGGCCCTCTGTGAAGCCCTCAGCTGCCTGTCCCAGGAGCACTGGTGGCTGGGATCAGGACAGAAAGCACAAGTTCTCTCTTGCTCTACCTCTGTGCCGTTCCTTTCCTTACTGTATAAGCTGTTATGAGGAATCAAATCATATTAATGTTACAAATGAGATGAGCAGCTACTCTGGACTTTGTTTATATCTATTGTAATGTGTAGGCTCTGCATCTCTTCTACCAATGCTATTTATGGCTATCGCTGCATTGCTTTATATCCCTCATTACATACACTGTCCATTACTTTCCCTACTGCAGCACTATTTATGGGTCTGGTACACATTCTGTGCGTTACTTTAATTGTGTCTGCTTATATGCATCATTTCATAGAGCTAGATGGTGTTAAGTTTTGATGCAGAAAAATAAATTCAGCATTTCTTTGCAAGGTTAAGGGTCTGATGGGTATAAAACCATCCACTAGTGCCATCTTGGAGCCCAGCAGGCCTCGGCATGCCATGCTGAGCTCCGGCTGGGCTGTGCACTGTGGAATCCCCCGTTGGGCCGTGCAGTAGGTGAAGCCCTCTCGGGTGTGCTGCAAGGCAGCCCCCGAACCCTGCCTGACCTCACAGCACCCCGTGTACCCAGCTGGGATCGGGGCTGATGGCTGCGATGCACGAGCCCAGTACCAGCCCTCTGGCACCAACATAAAGAGTGAATCGATGAGAAGGGAGCAGCTGCTGGAATCACCAGTGTCAGACAAATATCAAATCCGTGCAAACCAAAGGAAAAATTGTGCCCAGCAACGCGGCATCCAGCGCCCACCCTCGCCACCTGCTGCTGGGGACGGGAGCTCGGAGGCACAGCCCCATCCAAGCTGGGGGGAGGTGGGGGGGGGGGTTGGGTGTGGAAGCTGCCGAGGGGCGCAGATGGCCCACGGGCACGGTGCTAAATGCGGCAGTACCCGCTGAGCTGGGAGGAAAGATGCTATTCTGGGCCGCGCTGTGAACGCAGCCCAGGGCCGCGCTGCTGACATGAGCGGGGTGTGCGCTGCGGTGACGGACACGGGAGGAACATCCCTGGAGAAAGCGAGCCTGGGATGTCACAGAGGAGCCCCACTGTGTGCCTGGGTTCCCCCATACACGGGGTGCTGCTCCCTCCCAGCCCCGGCCATGCCCTGCTTGCTGTGCCCGGCACCGATCCGCTGCGCTGACAGCAAGCGAGCGGCAAAACCCCCACGTCAGCACTAACCCCACCTGGCATTCATAAATTACAGTGCGTGAGACGTTCACCCTTGAACCAGATGCTTTCGAGAGCGTCAAGCGACGCAGGCCATCGAGCCAAATCCTCGGGGCCCTGCGGTGCGTGGGGGCAAAGCGGGGCTGGGGGGCACGGCTGAGGGCAGGTGGGGCTGTGGGTGTGGGCAGGGGGACAGCCACCAGCCCGACCCCACCGCCTTTGCACGGAGTCTTTGGGATGCAGCCCTCGGAGCCGGCGCTCTCCTCGAAGCAGCTCCAGCTAAATCAAGTTTTATTGAACTTGACTACATTTTAGAGATAAAGACTCCAGGTTTACAAATAAATATTTAACAACCTTTCCCGCTGCTAAAAGAGTTGCTTATCCAGACCCCGGGCTCTGCGCTAAGTGTTCCTGTAGCTATCTGCAAAGCAGCAAAACAAAGGGAGAAGCTTTAATTTGCCAAACACGTCCGCGCCCATTTCCGCCTCTCTCCATCACTCCCTCTGCATCCACCGCACATCCGCGCCCTCTTCCCTCTGCCTCCCCCCTCCCACCCCAGGTGGGATGGCCCCATCTCCCCACTGGGAGCAGTGCTCCCGGGGGTTGCACAGGAGGATCTCTGCGCTGCAGGATCTGCTTTCAGCTGCTCCGAGACGGAGCCTGGAATAGGTGCGCCGCAACCTGATCCGCCGTGGCAGTTGCTCCGGGGCTGTAAAAGAGCACGAAGAAGTATCCAAGATGCAAATCCCCTTCCGGCACCGACACGGCCCGGCTGGCACCAGGTGCCCACAGCTCCCAACCCATGGGACTGCTGAGCCAAGGGGCTTCCCCAGGGCTACAGCTCTTCCACCCAATGTGTGATGGCCCCATTGCCCCCCCCGGGCATTATGTCATCGGGGTGCTGGCACGGAGATCCCATCGGCTCTGCGGTTCTGCTGAGGCCCTCTTGCTGAGATCACAGCTGTGCAGAGCTGCCTGCCCTCCTCACACCTTTGCTCCCTCGTTTTTCAAGGTGTTTTTTTTTTTCTCTCTTTGGCTGCACACGCTTCAGTGACCCATCAGCAAAGAAAACATCCTGACAAGTGATCAATAAGTAATTGCAAAGGCAGCTGTGGATGCCTTGGGTGCAGAGCCCTGAGCTAGCAGGAGATAAATGAGCACGGGAAGGTGCAGCGCACCGTGGAGCTCAGGCTGCAAGTCAGCCTCACTGTGTGCACCAACCACTGCAGCTGGGCCAAGGGCTGCCTGCAGCCAGACAGTGCTGCGTCTGCTGGGGGATGTCATCCTGGGAGCAGCACCTTGGAGATGTATGGGGCTGGGTCAGCAGGAGCTGGGCTGGGAAGGATCACAGAACCATGAGGCAACGTTGGCAAAGGCCTTCAAGATCATCCAGCCCAACCCTGACCCATCCCACCGTGCCCACTGACCACGTCCCTCAGTGCCACATCTCCACGGCTCTGAACACCTCCAGGGATGGGGACTGCACCACCTCCCTGGGCAGCTGTGCCAGTGCTGCACCACTCTGTCTGAGAAGTTCTTCCTGACACCCAACCTGAATGTCCCCTTGGCACGATCTGAAGCCATCACCTCTCATCCTATCACTTTCCAGGAGCAGAGGCCGACTCCCAGCTCACCACAACCCCCTGTCAAGGGAGGGCAATAAGGTCTCCCTGAGCCCCCTCTTCTCCACACTGACCCATCCTGGCTCCCTCAACCTCTCCCCATCACACTTGTGCTCCAGACCCCTCACAGGTCCGTTCCCCTCTCTGGACACGCTCCAGGGCCTCAATGTCTCAATGTCCAACACTGCACTCAATGTGAGGCCTCACCAGAGCCCACTGATAATCACCTCCCCAGTCCAAGGATGCACACCAGCTGACCAAATGGGGCTTCTCCTTTTATTTATGGCAGCAAGCCTTCCCTCTGAGAGACCCAGCTTTGGGGACACGGGCTGCTTCAGGCACCCAGCACCCAGCTCAGCGAGCACCGGGCAGGATCAGGACCAAGGGGGCTGTGGTGCAGCACAAGGGGCTTTGTGCTTCTCTGCATGTACCTGTGGAGGGGGATGGAAAAAAACCTCCTTGGACTACAGAAACATCTGCACCAGAGCAATGAAGCAGCATCTCCTGGGAGAGGCACCAGGGTCACGCTGACATTGGGAAGGCAGAGCCTCACCTCGCCGTGCCCTTATGGGACAGCAGCAGCTGTCAGAGCCCGTCTGCCGTCCCGTTCGGTGCTGTGGGGTCAGGGCAGTGTGCAGCCCAGAGCACGCCTCGCTGTGCAGAGTCAGGGTCCCGCAGGCCCTGAGGATACCACCCCTGCATCCCAGCCCTGCTCCAAGGTGAAGCCCCGCATGGAGGCACGGATGCTGCGTGGCCACAGCCAGCAGGAACCAGGCGTATCCCAGCCCTGCGGAGCGATGCTGCTGCTGGAGACCGTGGGCACATCCATTACGTTTCATTTAAGGTCAGCCCGTACTCACAGCACCGCTTCTGTTCCCACGCCTCATCCTAAAATACACCCACAACCAGCGCAATGCCCTAAAAAAAGGCCGACTTCCCCCGGAAACCTTTAGGATAACAGCAGAAGGACTTCAGAGGACACAGCCCCGCAGCTCCAGGGAAACTGCTTATATACCTCTGGTTGGGACTGGCCCCAATATTTTCACACTGCTGCCCCAAACGAGCGGCCCCACGACCCTTTGGGAGGGGCTGACTGCAGAGCAGAGGAGCATCGCTGTGCCCCCCCTGTCCACCTCCTGCCTGGAGCTTTCCCATGAGCCACATCACCACCTGTCCCAGTTATCACTTCATTCACACAGTAACGAACGCAGCGCTGCAGGAACGTCCAGGAAGAGAGAAATGGAGAAAAAAAAGGAGTAAAGGAAAGCATGAGTGAATGGTGAACGCAGAGTAGAACCCTCCTCCCAGCCTGGCTTTCTTTGTGATGGTTTCACACGCAGAATTCCTTTTTCTTTCCCCTTTCTCGCTTGTTTGATTTCTGCATTATTTATGGCTTGTCTTCGGGGCCCTCTATTTGTTGTTATTGTTTCATCCAACAATAAAACATATTAGATACAAACAAACAGCGCAGAGCTGTGGCGGAGCCCTGTCCTACAGCGGCAGCACCGCGGGGTGGGACCGGGCTGTGCCCCCCCAGCCTGGCCCCGTGGCTGCAGGACGTGATGGGATGTGTCCCCATGGCAGGAGCTGCCTTCAGTTTGTTCTGCCTGAGCTGAACGCGATGCTTTCCGCCCCTTCCTCCTCCTCCCCAGCGGTGGGGATAATAACACGGAGCCTGCACTCCGGGCTGTGTGTGAGAACAAAAGTAATCACGTGGAAACGCGGCGCATGGAAATTTAAATGGGAAACGCAAGGCCAGGGTTTCCATTTCGGTTCGGCTTCTGTATCCTTTCCCATTGAAAAGGATAAACAGAGTGAGCGCCGATCAAGCCTAATGGCAGCACCTAATGGCAGCAGGATTCCATGCTTCCCAAAGCAAATCGCAGCTCCGGCCCAGGGCCCGTTGCCAGCACAGCCCGTGGGCAGGGAGGAGCACCCAGCAGCATCCTTACACGTGCCCGGGCTCTGCCCCTCACCCCCTGGGTCTGCATCGGTTGTTTCCCATTTCACACCCGCCGTCTCCGATCTGCACGACGAGCTGGAAGAACAGATCGCGCCGAAATACTGCTGCTTCTCTCTGCGGTGAGAATTCCCCATCGGAGACCAATCCAATTAAGGTGCTGGTTATGAAATTAACAGGAATTACGAGAGTGATATTTAACGTTACGCATTCTGATGAAGAAAACAGGAATGATAAAACAAAACAAAACAAAAAAACAACGAAACTGACCCGTAATAATTGTGGGTCCCAGCGAGGTAAGTCAGAGCTGGGGCGTGGGGTGGGTGTGCTGCACTGCGGGGTGGGCACAGGGCACCGAGTGGGTGCAGCATCCCAAAGCAAAGTCCTGGCCCCGCTGCACAGCTCCGGGGGCACTGCCAGCTGGGCATCGCCCCGACCTCACGGGGCTGCTGGAAGTGTGGGCAGACAGAGCAGGGCGGCTCCGAGGTGGGGGTGCAGCCTCAGCAGCACGTGGGGACACGTGGCGGCGGCACGGAGCGCTCTGCGTGCGGCCATTCCCCCTCCACAGCTCCAATTTCTCCTCCCCCAGGTGGGGAGAGAGAGAAAATTGAGGCCATGGCCTTTCGGTTGGTTTCTCCCTTTCTTTTTCTCGGGTTGTTTGATTTGAGTTAAGCGTCCACAGACCGCTGCTCTGCCCCCACCGCAGCCACGCTGGCCTTTTGCCCACCCTGAGCTGTTCCTGCTCCACCAGGACACGCGGGGCTCAGCGCTGTACCACGGGGAGGGCCCCCATAGCCAACACCAGCACCCCCCCAAAGCCGCACCCACACATCCACCCATCAGTCCTCGCTGGGCCACGCTGGGCTCCGTTTCCTTCAGAGCCCCAGCGACTGCGATTACTCCGCAATTACACCGTAATTGCGGCGATATTACAGAGTGATTTATCAAGCCCTGAAGTGAAAGCTCGAGTCAGAGGGTTTTACACTTGCTGCGTGCGGTACAAACTTTGGCATCTGACAGCGACCGTCTCAAGCAGGAAAGCAAAGGAGCAGTAAGTCACGCCGTCAAAAACCTATACGGAGGAATAACCACCTGCTTTGTAACACACCCCCCCACCAAAGTGCCCGGACCGAGCTCCCGCAGCTCCTCCCTCCGCCCGCGTGAGCCCCACGTGCCCCACGAGAGCCCACGGCTGCGGGCACCGCCACCGGGACAGGAGGGGAACCCCTCCGGGTACCCCGGTGCTCTGCGGCTGCCGGGGGAGACGTGGGGAGGGCTGTGTGCAGGGGAAGGGCTGCCTGGGCAGCGCTGGGCTGGGGGCAGCTGAGCCCACTGCGAGGAAACCCGCTCGCACGGTGCCCGCACGCAGTTGCCGCACGTCCATCCCTCCCTCCCTCCTCCCGGCACAAACCCTTCAGCAGCCCGGAGGTGGCACCTCCAGCGCCGGAGCAGCCGTGCCGCTGCCTCGCACGCCGGGCTGTCCGCACTCGAGAAGCGCAAGGTGAAAAATCCGATCGTCCGCGGACAGCAGCGGAGCAACAAGAGGCGGCTACAAGGGGTGGGGGGGGGGGGTCGGGGCCCGTACCCCCCTGCCCCGAGAGCCCCTTCATCATTAACCCCTTCTCCTCCTGCAGGGCGCAAACCGAGGGCGAAGCGCCGTCAGCGTGCACCCTCCCCCCCCCCAACACACACACACATTCCGCTCCCTCTCCAATTCGGAACCCGGGCGAGGGAATCGCTTCAGATTGCCCCGAAGCCCCCCACCCCTCCCACCCACCGTCACCTCCCCGCGGCCCCATGGCGACCCAGGGCTCCGCGATCCGCCCCCCCCCCGGCCCCCGCCTGCGGGCCGCTCCCCGGGGCCGGGCGGAGCGTTTCCCCGGCCCCAGCCCCGGATGGCAACGCTGGGGCCGCCGCCGCTCTCCGGCTCCGCAGCCCTCCCTGGCGGGGAGCCGCTGCCCCAACCGTACCCCACCTGCATGTGTAATCCGCTGCCGGGCGGCTCGGCTCCTCCATCCGGGGAGCGGGAGGGCTGCCCCTCGGGATGCGGCTGCGGGCAGGGCGGGGCGGGGGGCCGGGGGAGCAGCGAGATGGGCTCCCGGCAGGAGCGGGGCGGCGGGGGCGGCCACCGGCGGGGCCCGGGGTACGTGAACCCCCTCCTCCCCCCCCCATCCCACCCCACTATCCGTCCCCGGCAGCCCCGCGCCCGCTCCCTCCCGGCATCGCCTCCCCGCTTACCTGCATCTCATCCTCGCCGGCGATCTCTTTCGGTCAGAAATGGCATCTCCCCCGGCCCCCACCCCCTCCGCCAAAATCTCCACCTGCAGTAACGCAGCTCCCCCTCTCCGCAGCGGCCGCACGGGAGGCGGCGGCGCTCCCGCTTCGTGGGTCCGCCCGGCTCCGGTCGCCCCCGGCCCCGCTCCGGCACGGGGAACCGCGGGGCCGCCCTACGGACGTACCGCGGCCGGCGGCCTCCCCTCCGCGCGGGGCGGAGGCATGGCCCCGCCGGGGGCTGCCACGGCCCGGGCTCCGGCTCTGCTTCGGCGCGGCCGGGCTGGGGCTGGGGCTGCTGCCGGAGCCGGAGCAGCCGCCGCCGCCGCCGCCGCCGCCGCCGCCGCCGCCGCGCCGGCCCCCGCCTCCCCTCCGGGAGGAGCCGGCGGCGGACGCGGGGCGGTGCGCGGAGCAGAGCGGGTCGGTGCGGAGCCGCCGCCAGTCCCCTCCTCCCGCCGCCTCCCCCGCGCAGAGGGGCGGTGGGTTCGGGGCTGCGGGAGCGCCGTGCGGGGAGCGGCGGCCCCCTGGGGTCGGGGCCGTGGCACGCCGCGGGGCAGCGCCCGGAGCCGCGCGTCGCCCGTGCCCGGAGCTCTGCTCCTCTTTTCCTATGGGGCTATGGGGCGCGGGGCTGGGAGCTGCCGATCCCCGGGGGCCGGCACGCAGCGCACGGATTTCCGCGCTCTGCCCGCGGGGTCAACCCTGCCCCGGTGGGCATCGGCCCCTCTTCCCTCGAAGGCCGATTTCCCCGGTGACAGCGAACACCGACTTTGCTCCCGACGTGCGCTTTCCCCTCTCGGCAGGGCCCTCCCAGGGAGCTCCCCGCTCCGTCCCGCGTGTGTGCGAGGCAGCTGCGCCCGGAACCCACAGCAGAGCCCTCAGTGTGGGGCTGAGCACCCCACCCTGTGCCCCAGGAGCCTTCCCTCGGGAAGCCCTTCCGTCCTGTGGGAGCTTTTGAGGAAGAGGATGGCTTGGCCTTTCCCCACGAGCCATTAACTGAGCGCAGGGGTGGGGATTCCCGCAGACAGGCGCCCTTGGTGGGCAGCCATCCCTCCCCTGGAGATGAGCTCAGGGCAAACCCCGTGCTGCTGCTCCCCCAGGGTTTGCAGAGCAGCAGCGATGCTCCCGCTCTGGGAACAAACAGGGGGTGGGCACTACCAGCTTGCAAGCTGCGTCTGAATCAGCCGGCAGTGCCGCTGCCCACCCGCCGGCTGCCCACTCCTGGCACACGAGGAATGCAGCCCCTCTGAGCGCAGCTCGGGCCTTCCCCAGCGCGGATCGATGCCTCCTATTATGACGGCTATTTCAGCGATGCCATCGATGTTAATAGCACTTCAGCAACACAGACAAAGCCGGGGAGCTGAACGCGTCCAGGAAAGAGAAAATAAAAACGGAGGACAAAAGACAGGCTGAGAGCGCTCAATGCTGTTTTCAGTTCTTTTTCCCCCCTCCCCACACGCACACAGTTAAAGCCCCACTGAAGTTCAGGGCACCGTGCGTTCGGTGCCAACGCTCCGGGATAATTCCTGGCATTGTCTGGTGCACGAGAGGGGGACTTTGCCTTGGTCGTGCCGCACAGCGGCGGTGCTATGCGCTGCCGGGAAGCAGGGGGCCTCCCAACACCGCCTTTCCGACAGCCGTCCACACCCCGTGGCACGCGAGGGACGAGGACAGAGCTTGGTACGGGGCCACGGATGGACGCAGCGTCCCCAGGCATGGCACCAGGGCTGGCAGGAGTGGGGTGGGTTTGTCATTCCTCCCGTCGTTATTATTAGAGTTCCTTCTCTTTTTCAGATTTTCACACTTATGCCTCAACGAGCTGAGCTGAGAAAACCCATGCAAATGCCAGGCTGAGATGAGATGCTCTGCACCTCCAGGTGCTGCCAGCACCGGCTCTCTGTTCCCCTGCTCCGCACCGTCCCTGCATTCACCACACCACGGGTTGCTCGGGCAGTGCCCCGCTGCCAGGCGTTCCCCTCCTTGGAGGCGGTGGCATTTGGGGA